>NW_027422117.1:0-288840 GCF_037893015.1 Macrotis lagotis
TGCATTAGCCTTGCCTTGCCTCACCGTGCCTTGCCTTGCGTTACCCTTTCCTTGCTTGGCCGTGCATTGCCTAGCCGTGCGTTGCCGTGCCTTACCCTTGTTTCCCCTTGCCGTGCCTTGCCTTTTGTTACACTTGCCTTGCCTTGCTTTGCCTTGCCTTCCTCTCCTTCCGTTACTCTTTCCTTGCCTTGCCGTGCATTACCTAGCCGTGCTTTTTCGTGCATTAGCGTTGCCTCGCCTGACCGTGCCTTGCCTTGCGTTACCCTTTCCTTGCCTTGCCGTGCATTGCCTAGTCCTGCGTTGTCGTGCCTTAGGCTTGTTTCCCCTTAACGTGCCGTTCCGTCCGTTGCCCTTGCCTACCCTTGCTTTCCCTTGCCTTCCTTGCCTTCCGTTACTCTTTACTTACCTTCCGTGCATTGCCTAGCCTTGCGTTGTCGTGCCTTAGCCTTGCGTCGCCTGACCGTGCCTTGCCTTGCGTTACCCTTTTCTTTGCCTTGCCGTGCATTGCCTAGTCCTGCGTTGTCGTGCCTTAGCCTTGTTTCCCCGTACCGTGCCGTTCCTTCCGTTACCCTTGCCTTCCCTTGCTTTCCCTTGCCTTTCTTTCCTTCCGTTACTCTTTCCTTGCCTTGCCGAGCACTGCCTAGCCTTGCGTTGTCGTGCATTAGCCTTGTTTCCCCTTGCTGTGCCGTTCCTTCCGTTACACTTGCCTTGCCTTTCTTTGCCTTGCCTTCCTTTCCTTCCGTTACCCTTTCCTTGCCTTGCCGTGCATTGCCTAGCCTTGCGTTGTCGTGCATTAGCCTTGTTTCCCCTTACCGTGCCGTTCCTTCCGTTACCCTTGCCTTCCCTTGCTTTCCCTTGCCTTTCTTTCCTTGCGTTACCCTTTCCTTGCCTTGCCGTGCATTGCCTAGTCCTGCGTTGTCGTGCATTAGCCTTGCCTTTCCTCACCGTGCCTTGCCTTGCGTTACCCTTTCCTTGCCTTGCCGTGCATTGCCTAGTCCTGCGTTGTCGTGCCTTAGGATTGTTTCCCCTTAACGTGCCGTTCCGTCCGTTTGCCCTTGCCTACCCTTGCTTTCCCTTGCCTTCCTTGCCTTCCGTTACTCTTTACTTACCTTCCGTGCATTGCCTAGCCTTGCGTTGTCGTGCCTTAGCCTTGCGTCGCCTGACCGTGCCTTGCCTTGCATTACCCTTTCTTTGCCTTGCCGTGCATTGCCTAGTCCTGCGTTGTCGTGCCTTAGCCTTGTTTCCCCGTACCGTGCCGTTCCTTCCGTTAGCCTTGCCTTCCCTTGCTTTCCCTTGCCTTTCTTTCCTTCCGTTACTCTTTCCTTGCCTAGCCGTTTACTGCCTAGCCGTGCGTTGTCGTGCCTTAGCCTTGTTTCCCCTTGCTGTGCCGTTCCTTCCGTTACACTTGCCTTGCCTTTCTTTGCCTTGCCTTCCTTTCCTTCCGTTACTCTTTCCTTGCCTGGCCGTGCACTGCCTAGCCTTGCGTTGTCGTGCATTAGCCTTCCCTTGCCTCACCGTACCTTGCCTTGCGTTACCCTTTCCTTGCCTTGCCGTGCACTGCCTAGCCTTGCGTTGTCGTGCCTTACCCCTGTTTCCCCTTGCCGTGCCGTGCCTTTTGTTACACTTGCCTTGCCTTGCTTTGCTTTGCCTTCCTTTCCTTCCGTTACTCTTTCCTTGCCTAGCCGTGCATTGCCTAGCCGTGCTTTTTCGTGCATTAGCGTTGCCTCGCCTGACCGTGCCTTGCCTTGCGTTACCCTTTCCTTGCCTTGCCGTGCATTGCCTAGTCCTGCGTTGTCGTGCCTTAGGCTTGTTTCCCCTTAACGTGCCGTTCCGTCCGTTGCCCTTGCCTACCCTTGCTTTCCCTTGCCTTCCTTGCCTTCCGTTACTCTTTACTTACCTTCCGTGCATTGCCTAGCCTTGCGTTGTCGTGCCTTAGCCTTGCGTCGCCTGACCGTGCCTTGCCTTGCGTTACCCTTTCTTTGCCTTGCCGTGCATTGCCTAGTCCTGCGTTGTCGTGCCTTAGCCTTGTTTCCCCGTACCGTGCCGTTCCTTCCGTTAGCCTTGCCTTCCCTTGCTTTCCCTTGCCTTTCTTTCCTTCCGTTACTCTTTCCTTGCCTAGCCGTGCACTGCCTAGCCGTGCGTTGTCGTGCCTTAGCCTTGTTTCCCCTTGCTGTGCCGTTCCTTCCGTTACACTTGCCTTGCCTTTCTTTGCCTTGCCTTCCTTTCCTTCCGTTACTCTTTCCTTGCCTAGCTGTGCACTGCCTAGCCTTGCGTTGTCGTGCATTAGCCTTCCCTTGCCTCACCGTACCTTGCCTTGCGTTACCCTTTCCTTGCCTTGCCGTGCACTGCCTAGCCTTGCGTTGTCGTGCCTTACCCTTGTTTCCCCTTGCCGTGCCGTGCCTTTTGTTACACTTGCCTTGCCTTGCATTGCTTTGCCTTCCTTTCCTTCCGTTACTCTTTCCTTGCCTAGCCGTGCATTGCCTAGCCTTGCGTTGTCGTGCATTAGCCTTGCCTCGCCTGACCGTGCCTTGCCTTGCGTTACCCTTTCCTTCCCTTGCCGTGCATTGCCTAGCCGTGCGTTGTCTTGCCTTAGCCTTGTTTCCCCTTGCTGTGCCGTTTCTTCCGTTACACGTGCCTTGCCTTAATTTGCCTTGCCTTCCTTTCCTTCCCTTTCCTTGCCTAGCCGTGCACTGCCTAGCCGTGCGTTGTCGTGCCTTAGCCTTGATTCCGCTTACCGTGCCGTTCCTTCCTTTACCTTTGCCTTCCCTTGCCTTCCTTGCCTTCCGTTACTCTTTGCTTGCCTTCCGTGCATTGCCTAGCCCTGCGTTATCCTGCCTTAGCCTTGCCTCGCCTGACCGTGCCTTGCCTTGCGTTACCCTTTCCTTGCCTTGCCGTGCATTGCCTAGTCCTGCGTTGTCGTGCCTTAGCCTTGTTTCCCCTTACCGTGCCGTTCCTTCCGTTACCCTTGCCTTCCCTTGCTTTCCCTTGCCTTTCTTTCCTTCCGTTACTCTTTCCTTGCCTTGCCGAGCACTGCCTAGCCTTGCGTTGTCGTGCATTAGCCTTGCCTCGCCTGACCGTGCCTTGCCATGCGTTATGCTTTCCTTGCCTTGCCGTGCATTGCCTAGCCCTGCATTGTCGTGCATTAGCCTTGCCTTTCCTCACCGTGCCTTGCCTTGCGTTACCCTTTCCTTGCTTGGCCGTGCATTGCCTAGCCGTGCGTTGCCGTGCCTTACCCTTGTTTCCCCTTGCCGTGCCTTGCCTTTTGTTACACTTGCCTTGCCTTGCTTTGCCTTGCCTTCCTCTCCTTCCGTTACTCTTTCCTTGCCTAGCCGTGCATTGCCTAGCCTTGCATTGTCGTTCATTAGCCTTGCCTCGCCTGACCGTGCCTTGCCTTGCGTTACCCTTTCTTTGCCTTGCCGTGCATTGCCTAGTCCTGCGTTGTCGTGCCTTAGCCTTGTTTCCCCTTGCCGTGCCGTTCCTTCCGTTACCCTTGCCTTCCCTTGCTTTCCCTTGCCTTTCTTTCCTTCCGTTACTCTTTCTTTCCCTTGCCGAGCACTGCCTAGCCTTGCGTTGTCGTGCATTAGCCTTGCCTCGCCTGACCGTGCATTGCCTTGCGTTACCCTTTCCTTGCCTTGCCGTGCATTGCCTAGCGTTGCGTTGTCGTGCATTAGCCTTGCCTCGCCTGACCGTGCCTTGCCTTGCGTTACCCTTTCCTTGCCTTGCCGTGCATTGCCTAGCCGTGCTTTTTCGTGCATTAGCGTTGCCTCGCCTGACCGTGTCTTGCCTTGCGTTACCCTTTCCTTGCCTTGCCGTGCATTGCCTAGTCCTGCGTTGTCGTGCCGTAGCCTTGTTTCCCCTTACCGTGTCGTTGCTTCCGTTACCCTTGCCTTCCCTTGCTTTCCCTTGCCTTTCTTTCCTTCCGTTACTCTTTCCTTGCCTTGCCGAACACTGCCTACCCTTGCGTTGTCGTGCATTAGCCTTGCCTCGCCTGACCGTGCCTTGCCTTGCGTTATGCTTTCCTTGCCTTGCCGTGCATTGCCTAGCCCTGCATTGTCGTGCATTAGCCTTGCCTTTCCTCACCGTGCCTTGCCTTGCGTTACCCTTTCCTTGCTTGGCCGTGCATTGCCTAGCCGTGCGTTGCCGTGCCTTACCCTTGTTTCCCCTTACCGTGCCTGGCCTTTTGTTACACTTGCCTTGCCTTGCTTTGCCTTGCCTTCCTCTCCTTCCGTTACTCTTCCCTTGCCTTGCCGAGCACTGCCTAGCCTTGCGTTGTCGTGCATTAGCCTTGCCTCGCCTGAACGTGCATTCCCTTGCGTTACCCTTTCCTTGCCTTGCCGTGCATTGCCTAGCCTTGCGTTGTCGTGCATTAGCCTTGCCTCACCTGACCGTGCCTTGCCTTGCGTTACCCTTTCCTTGCCTTGCCGTGCATTGCCTAGTCCTGCGTTGTCGTGCCTTAGCCTTGTTTCCCCTTAACGTGCCGTTCCGTTCGTTGCCCTTGCCTACCCTTGCTTTCCCTTGCCTTCCTTGCCTTCCGTTACTCTTTACTTGCCTTCCGTGCATTGCCTAGCCTTGCGTTGTCGTGCCTTAGCCTTGCCTCGCCTGACCGTGCCTTGCCTTGCGTTACCCTTTCCTTGCCTTGCCGTGCATTGCCTAGTCCTGCGTTGTCGTGCCTTAGCCTTGTTTCCCCTTACCGTGCCGTTCCTTCCGTTAGCCTTGCCTTCCCTTGCTTTCCCTTGCCTTTCTTTCCTTCCGTTACTCTTTCCTTGCCTTGCCGTGCACTGCCTAGCCTTGCGTTGTCGTGCCTTAGCCTTGTTTCCCCTTGACCTGTGCCGTTCCTTCCGTTACACTTGCCTTGCCTTTCTTTGCCTTGCCTTCCTTTCCTTCCGTTACTCTTTCCTTGCCTAGCCGTGCATTGCCTAGCCTTGCGTTGTCGTGCATTAGCCTTGCCTCGCCTGACCGTGCCTTGCCTTGCGTTACCCTTTCCTTGCCTTGCCGTGCATTGCCTAGTCCTGAGTTGTCGTGCCTTAGCCTTGTTTCCGCTTACCGTGCCGTTCCTTCCTTTACCTTTGCCTTCCCTTGCCTTCCTTGCCTTCCGTTACTCTTTGCTTGCCTTCCGTGCATTGCCTAGCCTTGCGTTGTCCTGCCTTAGCCTTGCCTCGCCTGACCGTGCCTTGCCTTCCGTTACCCTTTCCTTGCCTTGCCGTGCATTGCCTATCCTGCGTTGTCGTGCCTTAGCCTTGTTTCCCCTTACCGTGCCGTTCCTTCCGTTACCCTTGCCTTCCCTTGCTTTCCCTTGCCTTTCTTTCCTTCCGTTACTCTTTCCTTGCCTTGCCGAGCACTGCCTAGCCTTGCGTTGTCGTGCATTAGCCTTGCCTCGCCTGACCGTGCCTTGCCTTGCGTTATGCTTTCCTTCCCTTGCCGTGCATTGCCTAGCCCTGCATTGTCGTGCATTAGCCTTGCCTTTCCTCACCGTGCCTTGCCTTGCGTTACCCTTTCCTTGCTTGGCCGTGCATTGCCTAGCCGTGCGTTGCCGTGCCTTACCTTTGTTTCCCCTTGCCGTGCCTTGCCTTTTGTTACACTTGCCTTGGCTTGCTTTGCCTTGCCTTCCTCTCCTTCCGTTACCCTTTCTTTGCCTTGCCGTGCATTGCCTAGTCCTGCGTTGTCGTGCCTTAGCCTTGTTTCCCCTTACCGTGCCGTTCCTTCCGTTACCCTTGCCTTCCCTTGCTTTCCCTTGCCTTTCTTTCCTTCCGTTACTCTTTCCTTGCCTTGCCGAGCACTGCCTAGCCTTGCGTTGTCGTGCATTAGCCTTGCCTCGCCTGACCGTGCATTGCCTTGCGTTACCCTTTCCTTGCCTTGCCGTGCATTGCCTAGCCTTGCGTTGTCGTGCATTAGCCTTGCCTCGCCTGACCGTGCCTTGCCTTGCGTTACCCTTTCTTTGCCTTGCCGTGCATTGCCTAGTCCTGCGTTGTCGTGCCTTAGCCTTGTTTCCCCTTACCGTGCCGTTCCTTCCGTTACCCTTGCCTTCCCTTGCTTTCCCTTGCCTTTCTTTCCTTCCCTTACTCTTTCCTTGCCTTGCCGAGCACTGCCTAGCCTTGCGTTGTCGTGCATTAGCCTTGCCTCGCCTGACCGTGCCTTGCCTTGCGTTATGCTTTCCTTGCCTTGCCGTGCATTGCCTAGCCCTGCATTGTCGTGCATTAGCCTTGCCTTTCCTCACCGTGCCTTGCCTTGCGTTACCCTTTCCTTGCTTGGCCGTGCATTGCCTAGCCGTGCGTTGCCGTGCCTTACCCTTGTTTCCCCTTGCCGTGCCTTGCCTTTTGTTACACTTGCCTTGCCTTGCTTTGCCTTGCCTTCCTCTCCTTCCGTTACTCTTTCCTTGCCTAGCCGTGCATTGCCTAGCCTTGCGTTGTCGTGCATTAGCCTTGCCTCGCCTGACCGTGCCTTGCCTTGCGTTACCATTTCTTTGCCTTGCCGTGCATTGCCTAGTCCTGCGTTGTCGTGCCTTAGCCTTGTTTCCCCTTACCGTGCCGTTCCTTCCGTTACCCTTGCCTTCCCTTGCTTTCCCTTGCCTTTCTTTCCTTCCGTTACTCTTTCCTTGCCTTGCCGAGCACTGCCTAGCCTTGCGTTGTCGTGCATTAGCCTTGCCTCGCCTGACCGTGCCTTGCCTTGCGTTACCCTTTCCTTGCCTTGCCGTGCATTGCCTAGTCCTGCGTTGTCGTGCCTTAGGCTTGTTTCCCCTTAACGTGCCGTTCCGTCCGTTGCCCTTGCCTACCCTTGCTTTCCCTTGCCTTCCTTGCCTTCCGTTACTCTTTACTTACCTTCCGTGCATTGCCTAGCCTTGCGTTGTCGTGCCTTAGCCTTGCGTCGCCTGACCGTGCCTTGCCTTGCGTTACCCTTTCTTTGCCTTGCCGTGCATTGCCTAGTCCTGCGTTGTCGTGCCTTAGCCTTATTTACCCGTACCGTGCCGTTCCTTCCGTTAGCCTTGCCTTCCCTTGCTTTCCCTTGCCTTTCTTTCCTTCCGTTACTCTTTCCTTGCCTAGCCGTGCACTGCCTAGCCGTGCGTTGTCGTGCCTTAGCCTTGTTTCCCCTTGCTGTGCCGTTCCTTCCGTTACACTTGCCTTGCCTTTCTTTGCCTTGCCTTCCTTTCCTTCCGTTACTCTTTCCTTGCCTAGCTGTGCACTGCGTAGCCTTGCGTTGTCGTGCATTAGCCTTCCCTTGCCTCACCGTACCTTGCCTTGCGTTACCCTTTCCTTGCCTTGCCGTGCACTGCCTAGCCTTGCGTTGTCGTGCCTTACCCTTGTTTCCCCTTGCCGTGCCGTGCCTTTTGTTACACTTGCCTTGCCTTGCATTGCTTTGCCTTCCTTTCCTTCCGTTACTCTTTCCTTGCCTAGCCGTGCATTGCCTAGCCTTGCGTTGTCGTGCATTAGCCTTGCCTCGCCTGACCGTGCCTTGCCTTGCGTTACCCTTTCCTTCCCTTGCCGTGCATTGCCTAGCCGTGCGTTGTCTTGCCTTAGCCTTGTTTCCCCTTGCTGTGCCGTTTCTTCCGTTACACGTGCCTTGCCTTAATTTGCCTTGCCTTCCTTTCCTTCCCTTTCCTTGCCTAGCCGTGCACTGCCTAGCCGTGCGTTGTCGTGCCTTAGCCTTGATTCCGCTTACCGTGCCGTTCCTTCCTTTACCTTTGCCTTCCCTTGCCTTCCTTGCCTTCCGTTACTCTTTGCTTGCCTTCCGTGCATTGCCTAGCCCTGCGTTATCCTGCCTTAGCCTTGCCTCGCCTGACCGTGCCTTGCCTTGCGTTACCCTTTCCTTGCCTTGCCGTGCATTGCCTAGTCCTGCGTTGTCGTGCCTTAGCCTTGTTTCCCCTTACCGTGCCGTTCCTTCCGTTACCCTTGCCTTCCCTTGCTTTCCCTTGCCTTTCTTTCCTTCCGTTACTCTTTCCTTGCCTTGCCGAGCACTGCCTAGCCTTGCGTTGTCGTGCATTAGCCTTGCCTCGCCTGACCGTGCCTTGCCATGCGTTATGCTTTCCTTGCCTTGCCGTGCATTGCCTAGCCCTGCATTGTCGTGCATTAGCCTTGCCTTTCCTCACCGTGCCTTGCCTTGCGTTACCCTTTCCTTGCTTGGCCGTGCATTGCCTAGCCGTGCGTTGCCGTGCCTTACCCTTGTTTCCCCTTGCCGTGCCTTGCCTTTTGTTACACTTGCCTTGCCTTGCTTTGCCTTGCCTTCCTCTCCTTCCGTTACTCTTTCCTTGCCTAGCCGTGCATTGCCTAGCCTTGCATTGTCGTTCATTAGCCTTGCCTCGCCTGACCGTGCCTTGCCTTGCGTTACCCTTTCTTTGCCTTGCCGTGCATTGCCTAGTCCTGCGTTGTCGTGCCTTAGCCTTGTTTCCCCTTGCCGTGCCGTTCCTTCCGTTACCCTTGCCTTCCCTTGCTTTCCCTTGCCTTTCTTTCCTTCCGTTACTCTTTCTTTCCCTTGCCGAGCACTGCCTAGCCTTGCGTTGTCGTGCATTAGCCTTGCCTCGCCTGACCGTGCATTGCCTTGCGTTACCCTTTCCTTGCCTTGCCGTGCATTGCCTAGCGTTGCGTTGTCGTGCATTAGCCTTGCCTCGCCTGACCGTGCCTTGCCTTGCGTTACCCTTTCCTTGCCTTGCCGTGCATTGCCTAGCCGTGCTTTTTCGTGCATTAGCGTTGCCTCGCCTGACAGTGTCTTGCCTTGCGTTACCCTTTCCTTGCCTTGCCGTGCATTGCCTAGTCCTGCGTTGTCGTGCCGTAGCCTTGTTTCCCCTTACCGTGTCGTTGCTTCCGTTACCCTTGCCTTCCCTTGCTTTCCCTTGCCTTTCTTTCCTTCCGTTACTCTTTCCTTGCCTTGCCGAACACTGCCTACCCTTGCGTTGTCGTGCATTAGCCTTGCCTCGCCTGACCGTGCCTTGCCTTGCGTTATGCTTTCCTTGCCTTGCCGTGCATTGCCTAGCCCTGCATTGTCGTGCATTAGCCTTGCCTTTCCTCACCGTGCCTTGCCTTGCGTTACCCTTTCCTTGCTTGGCCGTGCATTGCCTAGCCGTGCGTTGCCGTGCCTTACCCTTGTTTCCCCTTACCGTGCCTGGCCTTTTGTTACACTTGCCTTGCCTTGCTTTGCCTTGCCTTCCTCTCCTTCCGTTACTCTTCCCTTGCCTTGCCGAGCACTGCCTAGCCTTGCGTTGTCGTGCATTAGCCTTGCCTCGCCTGAACGTGCATTCCCTTGCGTTACCCTTTCCTTGCCTTGCCGTGCATTGCCTAGCCTTGCGTTGTCGTGCATTAGCCTTGCCTCACCTGACCGTGCCTTGCCTTGCGTTACCCTTTCCTTGCCTTGCCGTGCATTGCCTAGTCCTGCGTTGTCGTGCCTTAGGCTTGTTTCCCCTTAACGTGCCGTTCCGTTCGTTGCCCTTGCCTACCCTTGCTTTCCCTTGCCTTCCTTGCCTTCCGTTACTCTTTACTTACCTTCCGTGCATTGCCTAGCCTTGCGTTGTCGTGCCTTAGCCTTGCGTCGCCTGACCGTGCCTTGCCTTGCGTTACCCTTTCTTTGCCTTGCCGTGCATTGCCTAGTCCTGCGTTGTCGTGCCTTAGCCTTGTTTCCCCGTACCGTGCCGTTCCTTCCGTTAGCCTTGCCTTCCCTTGCTTTCCCTTGCCTTTCTTTCCTTCCGTTACTCTTTCCTTGCCTAGCCGTGCACTGCCTAGCCGTGCGTTGTCGTGCCTTAGCCTTGTTTCCCCTTGCTGTGCCGTTCCTTCCGTTACACTTGCCTTGCCTTTCTTTGCCTTGCCTTCCTTTCCTTCCGTTACTCTTTCCTTGCCTAGCCGTGCATTGCCTAGCCTTGCGTTGTCGTGCATTAGCCTTGCCTCGCCTGACCGTGCCTTGCCTTGCGTTACCCTTTCCTTGCCTTGCCTTGCATTGCCTAGTCCTGAGTTGTCGTGCCTTAGCCTTGTTTCCGCTTACCGTGCCGTTCCTTCCTTTACCTTTGCCTTCCCTTGCCTTCCTTGCCTTCCGTTACTCTTTGCTTGCCTTCCGTGCATTGCCTAGCCTTGCGTTGTCCTGCCTTAGCCTTGCCTCGCCTGACCGTGCCTTGCCTTCCGTTACCCTTTCCTTGCCTTGCCGTGCATTGCCTAATCCTGCGTTGTCGTGCCTTAGCATTGTTTCCCCTTACCGTGCCGTTCCTTCCGTTACCCTTGCCTTCCCTTGCTTTCCCTTGCCTTTCTTTCCTTCCCTTACTCTTTCCTTGCCTTGCCGAGCACTGCCTAGCCTTGCGTTGTCGTGCATTAGCCTTGCCTCGCCTGACCGTGCCTTGCCTTGCGTTATGCTTTCCTTCCCTTGCCGTGCATTGCCTAGCCCTGCATTGTCGTGCATTAGCCTTGCCTTTCCTCACCGTGCCTTGCCTTGCGTTACCCTTTCCTTGCTTGGCCGTGCATTGCCTAGCCGTGCGTTGCCGTGCCTTACCTTTGTTTCCCCTTGCCGTGCCTTGCCTTTTGTTACACTTGCCTTGACTTGCTTTGCTTTGCCTTCCTTTCCTTCCGTTACTCTTTCCTTGCCTAGCCGTGCATTGCCTAGCCGTGCTTTTTCGTGCATTAGCGTTGCCTCGCCTGACCGTGCCTTGCCTTGCGTTACCCTTTCCTTGCCTTGCCGTGCATTGCCTAGTCCTGCGTTGTCGTGCCTTAGGCTTGTTTCCCCTTAACGTGCCGTTCCGTCCGTTGCCCTTGCCTACCCTTGCTTTCCCTTGCCTTCCTTGCCTTCCGTTACTCTTTACTTACCTTCCGTGCATTGCCTAGCCTTGCGTTGTCGTACCTTAGCCTTGCGTCGCCTGACCGTGCCTTGCCTTGCGTTACCCTTTCTTTGCCTTGCCGTGCATTGCCTAGTCCTGCGTTGTCGTGCCTTAGCCTTGTTTCCCCGTACCGTGCCGTTCCTTCCGTTAGCCTTGCCTTCCCTTGCTTTCCCTTGCCTTTCTTTCCTTCCGTTACACTTTCCTTGCCTAGCCGTGCACTGCCTAGCCGTGCGTTGTCGTGCCTTAGCCTTGTTTCCCCTTGCTGTGCCGTTCCTTCCGTTACACTTGCCTTGCCTTTCTTTGCCTTGCCTTCCTTTCCTTCCGTTACCCTTTCCTTGCCTTGCCGTGCATTGCCTAGTCCTGCGTTGTCGTGCCTTAGCCTTGTTTCCCCTTACCGTGCCGTTCCTTCCGTTACCCTTGCCTTCCCTTGCTTTCCCTTGCCTTTCTTTCCTTCCGTTACTCTTTCCTTGCCTTGCCGAGCACTGCCTAGCCTTGCGTTGTCGTGCATTAGCCTTGCCTCGCCTGACCGTGCCTTGCCTTGCGTTACCCTTTCCTTGCCTTGCCGTGCATTGCCTAGTCCTGCGTTGTCGTGCCTTAGGATTGTTTCCCCTTAACGTGCCGTTCCGTCCGTTGCCCTTGCCTACCCTTGCTTTCCCTTGACTTCCTTGCCTTCCGTTACTCTTTACTTACCTTCCGTGCATTGCCTAGCCTTGCGTTGTCGTGCCTTAGCCTTGCGTCGCCTGACCGTGCCTTGCCTTGCGTTACCCTTTCTTTGCCTTGCCGTGCATTGCCTAGTCCTGCGTTGTCGTGCCTTAGCCTTGTTTCCCCGTACCGTGCCGTTCCTTCCGTTAGCCTTGCCTTCCCTTGCTTTCCCTTGCCTTTCTTTCCTTCCGTTACTCTTTCCTTGCCTAGCCGTTTACTGCCTAGCCGTGCGTTGTCGTGCCTTAGCCTTTTTTCCCCTTGCTGTGCCGTTCCTTCCGTTACACTTGCCTTGCCTTTCTTTGCCTTGCCTTCCTTTCCTTCCGTTACTCTTTCCTTGCCTAGCCGTGCACTGCCTAGCCTTGCGTTGTCGTGCATTAGCCTTCCCTTGCCTCACCGTACCTTGCCTTGCGTTACCCTTTCCTTGCCTTGCCGTGCACTGCCTAGCCTTGCGTTGTCGTGCCTTACCCCTGTTTCCCCTTGCCGTGCCGTGCCTTTTGTTACACTTGCCTTGCCTTGCTTTGCTTTGCCTTCCTTTCCTTCCGTTACTCTTTCCTTGCCTAGCCGTGCATTGCCTAGCCGTGCTTTTTCGTGCATTAGCGTTGCCTCGCCTGACCGTGCCTTGCCTTGCGTTACCCTTTCCTTGCCTTGCCGTGCATTGCCTAGTCCTGCGTTGTCGTGCCTTAGGCTTGTTTCCCCTTAACGTGCCGTTCCGTCCGTTGCCCTTGCCTACCCTTGCTTTCCCTTGCCTTCCTTGCCTTCCGTTACTCTTTACTTACCTTCCGTGCATTGCCTAGCCTTGCGTTGTCGTGCCTTAGCCTTGCGTCGCCTGACCGTGCCTTGCCTTGCGTTACCCTTTCTTTGCCTTGCCGTGCATTGCCTAGTCCTGCGTTGTCGTGCCTTAGCCTTGTTTCCCCGTACCGTGCCGTTCCTTCCGTTAGCCTTGCCTTCCCTTGCTTTCCCTTGCCTTTCTTTCCTTCCGTTACTCTTTCCTTGCCTAGCCGTGCACTGCCTAGCCGTGCGTTGTCGTGCCTTAGCCTTGTTTCCCCTTGCTGTGCCGTTCCTTCCGTTACACTTGCCTTGCCTTTCTTTGCCTTGCCTTCCTTTCCTTCCGTTACTCTTTCCTTGCCTAGCTGTGCACTGCGTAGCCTTGCGTTGTCGTGCATTAGCCTTCCCTTGCCTCACCGTACCTTGCCTTGCGTTACCCTTTCCTTGCCTTGCCGTGCACTGCCTAGCCTTGCGTTGTCGTGCCTTACCCTTGTTTCCCCTTGCCGTGCCGTGCCTTTTGTTACACTTGCCTTGCCTTGCATTGCTTTGCCTTCCTTTCCTTCCGTTACTCTTTCCTTGCCTAGCCGTGCATTGCCTAGCCTTGCGTTGTCGTGCATTAGCCTTGCCTCGCCTGACCGTGCCTTGCCTTGCGTTACCCTTTCCTTCCCTTGCCGTGCATTGCCTAGCCGTGCGTTGTCTTGCCTTAGCCTTGTTTCCCCTTGCTGTGCCGTTTCTTCCGTTACACGTGCCTTGCCTTAATTTGCCTTGCCTTCCTTTCCTTCCCTTTCCTTGCCTAGCCGTGCACTGCCTAGCCGTGCGTTGTCGTGCCTTAGCCTTGATTCCGCTTACCGTGCCGTTCCTTCCTTTACCTTTGCCTTCCCTTGCCTTCCTTGCCTTCCGTTACTCTTTGCTTGCCTTCCGTGCATTGCCTAGCCCTGCGTTATCCTGCCTTAGCCTTGCCTCGCCTGACCGTGCCTTGCCTTGCGTTACCCTTTCCTTGCCTTGCCGTGCATTGCCTAGTCCTGCGTTGTCGTGCCTTAGCCTTGTTTCCCCTTACCGTGCCGTTCCTTCCGTTACCCTTGCCTTCCCTTGCTTTCCCTTGCCTTTCTTTCCTTCCGTTACTCTTTCCTTGCCTTGCCGAGCACTGCCTAGCCTTGCGTTGTCGTGCATTAGCCTTGCCTCGCCTGACCGTGCCTTGCCATGCGTTATGCTTTCCTTGCCTTGCCGTGCATTGCCTAGCCCTGCATTGTCGTGCATTAGCCTTGCCTTTCCTCACCGTGCCTTGCCTTGCGTTACCCTTTCCTTGCTTGGCCGTGCATTGCCTAGCCGTGCGTTGCCGTGCCTTACCCTTGTTTCCCCTTGCCGTGCCTTGCCTTTTGTTACACTTGCCTTGCCTTGCTTTGCCTTGCCTTCCTCTCCTTCCGTTACTCTTTCCTTGCCTAGCCGTGCATTGCCTAGCCTTGCATTGTCGTTCATTAGCCTTGCCTCGCCTGACCGTGCCTTGCCTTGCGTTACCCTTTCTTTGCCTTGCCGTGCATTGCCTAGTCCTGCGTTGTCGTGCCTTAGCCTTGTTTCCCCTTGCCGTGCCGTTCCTTCCGTTACCCTTGCCTTCCCTTGCTTTCCCTTGCCTTTCTTTCCTTCCGTTACTCTTTCTTTCCCTTGCCGAGCACTGCCTAGCCTTGCGTTGTCGTGCATTAGCCTTGCCTCGCCTGACCGTGCATTGCCTTGCGTTACCCTTTCCTTGCCTTGCCGTGCATTGCCTAGCGTTGCGTTGTCGTGCATTAGCCTTGCCTCGCCTGACCGTGCCTTGCCTTGCGTTACCCTTTCCTTGCCTTGCCGTGCATTGCCTAGCCGTGCTTTTTCGTGCATTAGCGTTGCCTCGCCTGACAGTGTCTTGCCTTGCGTTACCCTTTCCTTGCCTTGCCGTGCATTGCCTAGTCCTGCGTTGTCGTGCCGTAGCCTTGTTTCCCCTTACCGTGTCGTTGCTTCCGTTACCCTTGCCTTCCCTTGCCTTTCTTTCCTTCCGTTACTCTTTCCTTGCCTTGCCGAACACTGCCTACCCTTGCGTTGTCGTGCATTAGCCTTGCCTCGCCTGACCGTGCCTTGCCTTGCGTTATGCTTTCCTTGCCTTGCCGTGCATTGCCTAGCCCTGCATTGTCGTGCATTAGCCTTGCCTTTCCTCACCGTGCCTTGCCTTGCGTTACCCTTTCCTTGCTTGGCCGTGCATTGCCTAGCCGTGCGTTGCCGTGCCTTACCCTTGTTTCCCCTTACCGTGCCTGGCCTTTTGTTACACTTGCCTTGCCTTGCTTTGCCTTGCCTTCCTCTCCTTCCGTTACTCTTCCCTTGCCTTGCCGAGCACTGCCTAGCCTTGCGTTGTCGTGCATTAGCCTTGCCTCGCCTGAACGTGCATTCCCTTGCGTTACCCTTTCCTTGCCTTGCCGTGCATTGCCTAGCCTTGCGTTGTCGTGCATTAGCCTTGCCTCACCTGACCGTGCCTTGCCTTGCGTTACCCTTTCCTTGCCTTGCCGTGCATTGCCTAGTCCTGCGTTGTCGTGCCTTAGGCTTGTTTCCCCTTAACGTGCCGTTCCGTTCGTTGCCCTTGCCTACCCTTGCTTTCCCTTGCCTTCCTTGCCTTCCGTTACTCTTTACTTACCTTCCGTGCATTGCCTAGCCTTGCGTTGTCGTGCCTTAGCCTTGCGTCGCCTGACCGTGCCTTGCCTTGCGTTACCCTTTCTTTGCCTTGCCGTGCATTGCCTAGTCCTGCGTTGTCGTGCCTTAGCCTTGTTTCCCCGTACCGTGCCGTTCCTTCCGTTAGCCTTGCCTTCCCTTGCTTTCCCTTGCCTTTCTTTCCTTCCGTTACTCTTTCCTTGCCTAGCCGTGCACTGCCTAGCCGTGCGTTGTCGTGCCTTAGCCTTGTTTCCCCTTGCTGTGCCGTTCCTTCCGTTACACTTGCCTTGCCTTTCTTTGCCTTGCCTTCCTTTCCTTCCGTTACTCTTTCCTTGCCTAGCCGTGCATTGCCTAGCCTTGCGTTGTCGTGCATTAGCCTTGCCTCGCCTGACCGTGCCTTGCCTTCCGTTACCCTTTCCTTGCCTTGCCGTGCATTGCCTAATCCTGCGTTGTCGTGCCTTAGCATTGTTTCCCCTTACCGTGCCGTTCCTTCCGTTACCCTTGCCTTCCCTTGCTTTCCCTTGCCTTTCTTTCCTTCCCTTACTCTTTCCTTGCCTTGCCGAGCACTGCCTAGCCTTGCGTTGTCGTGCATTAGCCTTGCCTCGCCTGACCGTGCCTTGCCTTGCGTTATGCTTTCCTTCCCTTGCCGTGCATTGCCTAGCCCTGCATTGTCGTGCATTAGCCTTGCCTTTCCTCACCGTGCCTTGCCTTGCGTTACCCTTTCCTTGCTTGGCCGTGCATTGCCTAGCCGTGCGTTGCCGTGCCTTACCTTTGTTTCCCCTTGCCGTGCCTTGCCTTTTGTTACACTTGCCTTGGCTTGCTTTGCCTTGCCTTCCTCTCCTTCCGTTACCCTTTCTTTGCCTTGCCGTGCATTGCCTAGTCCTGCGTTGTCGTGCCTTAGCCTTGTTTCCCCTTACCGTGCCGTTCCTTCCGTTACCCTTGCCTTCCCTTGCTTTCCCTTGCCTTTCTTTCCTTCCGTTACTCTTTCCTTGACTTGCCGAGCACTGCCTAGCCTTGCGTTGTCGTGCATTAGCCTTGCCTCGCCTGACCGTGCATTGCCTTGCGTTACCCTTTCCTTGCCTTGCCGTGCATTGCCTAGCCTTGCGTTGTCGTGCATTAGCCTTGCCTCGCCTGACCGTGCCTTGCCTTGCGTTACCCTTTCCTTGCCTTGCCGTGCATTGCCTAGTCCTGCGTTGTCGTGCCTTACCCTTGTTTCCCCTTGCCGTGCCGTTGCCTTTTGTTACACTTGCCTTCCCTTGCTTTGCCTTGCCTTCCTTTCCTTCCCTTACTCTTTCCTTGCCTTGCCGAGCACTGCCTAGCCTTGCGTTGTCGTGCATTAGCCTTGCCTCGCCTGACCGTGCCTTGCCTTGCGTTATGCTTTCCTTGCCTTGCCGTGCATTGCCTAGTCCTGCATTGTCGTGCATTAGCCTTGCCTTTCCTACCGTGCCTTGCCTTGCGTTCCCCTTTCCTTGCTTGCCGTGCATTGCCTAGCCGTGCGTTGCCGTGCCTTACCCTTGTTTCCCCTTGCCGTGCCTTGCCTTTTGTTACACTTGCCTTGCCTTGCTTTGCCTTGCCTTCCTCTCCTTCCGTTACTCTTTCCTTGCCTAGCCGTGCATTGCCTAGCCTTGCGTTGTCGTGCATTAGCCTTGCCTCGCCTGACCGTGCCTTGCCTTGCGTTACCCTTTCTTTGCCTTGCCGTGCATTGCCTAGTCCTGCGTTGTCGTGCCTTAGCCTTGTTTCCCCTTACCGTGCCGTTCCTTCCGTTACCCTTGCCTTCCCTTGCTTTCCCTTGCCTTTCTTTCCTTCCGTTACTCTTTCCTTGCCTTGCCGAGCACTGCCTAGCCTTGCGTTGTCGTGCATTAGCCTTGCCTCGCCTGACCGTGCCTTGCCTTGCGTTACCCTTTCCTTGCCTTGCCGTGCATTGCCTAGTCCTGCGTTGTCGTGCCTTAGGCTTGTTTCCCCTTAACGTGCCGTTCCGTCCGTTGCCCTTGCCTACCCTTGCTTTCCCTTGCCTTCCTTGCCTTCCGTTACTCTTTACTTACCTTCCGTGCATTGCCTAGCCTTGCGTTGTCGTGCCTTAGCCTTGCGTCGCCTGACCGTGCCTTGCCTTGCGTTACCCTTTCTTTGCCTTGCCGTGCATTGCCTAGTCCTGCGTTGTCGTGCCTTAGCCTTATTTACCCGTACCGTGCCGTTCCTTCCGTTAGCCTTGCCTTCCCTTGCTTTCCCTTGCCTTTCTTTCCTTCCGTTACTCTTTCCTTGCCTAGCCGTGCACTGCCTAGCCGTGCGTTGTCGTGCCTTAGCCTTGTTTCCCCTTGCTGTGCCGTTCCTTCCGTTACACTTGCCTTGCCTTTCTTTGCCTTGCCTTCCTTTCCTTCCGTTACTCTTTCCTTGCCTAGCCGTGCATTGCCTAGCCTTGCGTTGTCGTGCATTAGCCTTGCCTCGCCTGACCGTGCCTTGCCTTGCGTTACCCTTTCCTTGCCTTGCCTTGCATTGCCTAGTCCTGAGTTGTCGTGCCTTAGCCTTGTTTCCGCTTACCGTGCCGTTCCTTCCTTTACCTTTGCCTTCCCTTGCCTTCCTTGCCTTCCGTTACTCTTTGCTTGCCTTCCGTGCATTGCCTAGCCTTGCGTTGTCCTGCCTTAGCCTTGCCTCGCCTGACCGTGCCTTGCCTTGGGTTACCCTTTCCTTGCCTTGCCGTGCATTGCCTAATCCTGCGTTGTCGTGCCTTAGCCTTGTTTCCCCTTACCGTGCCGTTCCTTCCGTTACCCTTGCCTTCCCTTGCTTTCCCTTGCCTTTCTTTCCTTCCGTTACTCTTTCCTTGCCTTGCCGAGCACTGCCTAGCCTTGCGTTGTCGTGCATTAGCCTTGCCTCGCCTGACCGTGCCTTGCCTTGCGTTATGCTTTCCTTACCTTGCCGTGCATTGCCTAGCCCTGCATTGTCGTGCATTAGCCTTGCCTTTCCTCACCGTGCCTTGCCTTGCGTTACCCTTTCCTTGCTTGGCCGTGCATTGCCTAGCCGTGCGTTGCCGTGCCTTACCCTTGTTTCCCCTTGCCGTGCCTTGCCTTTTGTTACACTTGCCTTGCCTTGCTTTGCCTTGCCTTCCTCTCCTTCCGTTACTCTTTCCTTGCCTAGCCGTGCATTGCCTAGCCTTGCGTTGTCGTGCATTAGCCTTGCCTCGCCTGACCGTGCCTTGCCTTGCGTTACGCTTTCTTTGCCTTGCCGTGCATTGCCTAGTCCTGCGTTGTGCCTTAGCCTTGTTTCCCCTTACTGTGCCGTTCCTTCCGTTACCCTTGCCTTCCCTTGCTTTCCCTTGCCTTTCTTTCCTTCCGTTACTCTTTCCTTGCCTTGCCGAGCACTGCCTAGCCTTGCGTTGTCGTGCCTTAGCCTTGCCTCGCCTGACCGTGCATTGCCTTGCGTTACTCTTTCCTTGCCTTGCCGTGCATTGCCTAGCCTTGCGTTGTCGTGCATTAGCCTTGCCTCGCCTGACCGTGCCTTGCCTTGCGTTACCCTTTCCTTGCCTTGCCGTGCATTGCCTAGCCGTGCTTTTTCGTGCATTAGCGTTGCCTCGCCTGACCGTGCCTTGCCTTGCGTTACCCTTTCCTTGCCTTGCCGTGCATTGCCTAGTCCTGCGTTGTCGTGCCTTAGGCTTGTTTCCCCTTAACGTGCCGTTCCGTCCTTTGCCCTTGCCTACCCTTGCTTTCCCTTGCCTTCCTTGCCTTCCGTTACTCTTTACTTACCTTCCGTGCATTGCCTAGCCTTGCGTTGTCGTGCCTTAGCCTTGCGTCGCCTGACCGTGCCTTGCCTTGCGTTACCCTTTCTTTGCCTTGCCGTGCATTGCCTAGTCCTGCGTTGTCGTGCCTTAGCCTTGTTTCCCCGTACCGTGCCGTTCCTTCCGTTAGCCTTGCCTTCCCTTGCTTTCCCTTGCCTTTCTTTCCTTCCGTTACTCTTTCCTTGCCTAGCCGTGCACTGCCTAGCCGTGCGTTGTCGTGCCTTAGCCTTGTTTCCCCTTGCTGTGCCGTTCCTTCCGTTACACTTGCCTTGCCTTTCTTTGCCTTGCCTTCCTTTCCTTCCGTTACTCTTTCCTTGCCTAGCTGTGCACTGCCTAGCCTTGCGTTGTCGTGCATTAGCCTTCCCTTGCCTCACCGTACCTTGCCTTGCGTTACCCTTTCCTTGCCTTGCCGTGCACTGCCTAGCCTTGCGTTGTCGTGCCTTACCCTTGTTTCCCCTTGCCGTGCCGTGCCTTTTGTTACACTTGCCTTGCCTTGCATTGCTTTGCCTTCCTTTCCTTCAGTTACTCTTTCCTTGCCTAGCCGTGCATTGCCTAGCCTTGCGTAGTCGTGCATTAGCCTTGCCTCGCCTGACCGTGCCTTGCCTTTCGTTACCCTTTCCTTCCCTTGCCGTGCATTCCCTAGCCGTGCGTTGTCTTGCCTTAGCCTTGTTTCCCCTTGCTGTGCCGTTTCTTCCGTTACACGTGCCTTGCCTTACTTTGCCTTGCCTTCCTTTCCTTCCCTTTCCATGCCTAGCCGTGCACTGCCTAGCCGTGCGTTGTCGTGCCTTAGCCTTGTTTCCGCTTACCGTGCCGTTCCTTCCTTTACCTTTGCCTTCCCTTGCCTTCCTTGCCTTCCGTCCTTTACTCTTTGCCTTCCCTTGCCTTTGCCTTCCCTTGCCTTCCTTGCCTTCCGTTACTCTGCCTAGCCTTGCGTTGTCCTGCCTTAGCCTTGCCTCGCCTGACCGTGCCTTGCCTTGCGTTACCCTTTCCTTGCCTTGCCGTGCATTGCCTAGTCCTGCGTTGTCGTGCCTTAGCCTTCTTTCCCCTTACCGTGCCGTTCCTTCCGTTACCCTTGCCTTCCCTTGCTTTCCCTTGCCTTTCTTTCCTTCCCTTACTCTTTCCTTGCCTTGCCGAGCACTGCCTAGCCTTGCGTTGTCGTGCATTAGCGTTGCCTCGCCTGACCGTGCCTTGCCTTGCGTTATGCTTTCCTTGCCTTGCCGTGCATTGCCTAGCCCTGCATTGTCGTGCATTAGCCTTGCCTTTCCTCACCGTGCCTTGCCTTGCGTTACCCTTTCCTTGCTTGGCCGTGCATTGCCTAGCCGTGCGTTGCCGTGCCTTACCCTTGTTTCCCCTTGCCGTGCCTTGCCTTTTGTTACACTTGCCTTGCCTTGCTTTGCCTTGCCTTCCTCTCCTTCCGTTACTCTTTCCTTGCCTAGCCGTGCATTGCCTAGCCTTGCGTTGTCGTGCATTAGCCTTGCCTCGCCTGACCGTGCCTTGCCTTGCGTTACCCTTTCCTTGCCTTGCCGTGCATTGCCTAGTCCTGCGTTGTCGTGCATTAGCCTTGTTTCCCCTTGCCGTGCCGTTCCTTCCGTTACCCTTGCCTTCCCTTGCTTTCCCTTGCCTTTCTTTCCTTCCGTTACCCTTTCCTTGCCTTGCCGTGCATTGCCTAGCCTTGCGTTGTCGTGCATTAGCCTTGCCTCGCCTGACCGTGCCTTGCCTTGCGTTACCCTTTCCTTGCCTTGCCGTGCATTGCCTAGTCCTGCGTTGTCGTGCCTTAGGCTTGTTTCCCCTTAACGTGCCGTTCCGTCCGTTGCCCTTGCCTACCCTTGCTTTCCCTTGCCTTCCTTGCCTTCCGTTACTCTTTACTTACCTTCCGTGCATTGCCTAGCCTTGCGTTGTCGTGCCTTAGCCTTGCGTCGCCTGACCGTGCCTTGCCTTGCGTTACCCTTTCTTTGCCTTGCCGTGCATTGCCTAGTCCTGCGTTGTCGTGCCTTAGCCTTGTTTCCCCGTACCGTGCCGTTCCTTCCGTTAGCCTTGCCTTCCCTTGCTTTCCCTTGCCTTTCTTTCCTTCCGTTACTCTTTCCCTGCCTAGCCGTGCACTGCCTAGCCGTGCGTTGTCGTGCCTTAGCCTTGTTTCCCCTTGCTGTGCCGTTCCTTCCGTTACACTTGCCTTGCCTTTCTTTGCCTTGCCTTCCTTTCCTTCCGTTACTCTTTCCTTGCCTAGCCGTGCATTGCCTAGCCTTGCGTTCTCGTGCATTAGCCTTGCCTCGCTTGACCGTGCCTTGCCTTGCGTTACCCTTTCCTTGCCTTGCCTTGCATTGCCTAGTCCTGAGTTGTCGTGCCTTAGCCTTGTTTCCGCTTACCGTGCCGTTCCTTCCTTTACCTTTGCCTTCCCTTGCCTTCCTTGCCTTCCATTACTCTTTGCTTGCCTTCCGTGCATTGCCTAGCCTTGCGTTGTCCTGCCTTAGCCTTGCCTCGCCTGACCGTGCCTTGCCTTGCGTTACCCTTTCCTTGCCTTGCCGTGCATTGCCTAATCCTGCGTTGTCGTGCCTTAGCCTTGTTTCCCCTTACCGTGCCGTTCCTTCCGTTACCCTTGCCTTCCCTTGCTTTCCCTTGCCTTTCTTTCCTTCCGTTACTCTTTCCTTGCCTTGCCGAGCACTGCCTAGCCTTGCGTTGTCGTGCATTAGCCTTGCCTCGCCTGACCGTGCCTTGCCTTGCGTTATGCTTTCCTTACCTTGCCGTGCATTGCCTAGCCCTGCATTGTCGTGCATTAGCCTTGCCTTTCCTCACCGTGCCTTGCCTTGCGTTACCCTTTCCTTGCTTGGCCGTGCATTGCCTAGCCGTGCGTTGCCGTGCCTTACCCTTGTTCCCCTTTCCGTGCCTTGCCTTTTGTTACACTTGCCTTGCCTTGCTTTGCCTTGCCTTCCTCTCCTTCCGTTACTCTTTCCTTGCCTAGCCGTGCATTGCCTAGCCTTGCGTTGTCGTGCATTAGCCTTGCCTCGCCTGACCGTGCCTTGTCTTGCGTTACGCTTTCTTTGCCTTGCCGTGCATTGCCTAGTCCTGCGTTGTCGTGCCTTAGCCTTGTTTCCCCTTACCGTGCCGTTCCTTCCGTTACCCTTGCCTTCCCTTGCTTTCCCTTGCCTTTCTTTCCTTCCGTTACTCTTTCCTTGCCTTGCCGAGCACTGCCTAGCCTTGCGTTGTCGTGCCTTAGCCTTGCCTCGCCCTGACCGTGCATTGCCTTGCGTTACTCTTTCCTTGCCTTGCCGTGCATTGCCTAGCCTTGCGTTGTCGTGCATTAGCCTTGCCTCGCCTGACCGTGCCTTGCCTTGCGTTACCCTTTCCTTGCCTTGCCGTGCATTGCCTAGCCGTGCTTTTTCGTGCATTAGCGTTGCCTCGCCTGACCGTGCCTTGCCTTGCGTTACCCTTTCCTTGCCTTGCCGTGCATTGCCTAGTCCTGCGTTGTCGTGCCTTAGGCTTGTTTCCCCTTAACGTGCCGTTCCGTCCGTTGCCCTTGCCTACCCTTGCTTTCCCTTGCCTTCCTTGCCTTCCGTTACTCTTTACTTACCTTCCGTGCATTGCCTAGCCTTGCGTTGTCGTGCCTTAGCCTTGCGTCGCCTGACCGTGCCTTGCCTTGCGTTACCCTTTCTTTGCCTTGCCGTGCATTGCCTAGTCCTGCGTTGTCGTGCCTTAGCCTTGTTTCCCCGTACCGTGCCGTTCCTTCCGTTAGCCTTGCCTTCCCTTGCTTTCCCTTGCCTTTCTTTCCTTCCGTTACTCTTTCCTTGCCTAGCCGTGCACTGCCTAGCCGTGCGTTGTCGTGCCTTAGCCTTGTTTCCCCTTGCTGTGCCGTTCCTTCCGTTACACTTGCCTTGCCTTGCTTTGCCTTGCCTTCCTTTCCTTCCGTTACTCTTTCCTTGCCTAGCCGTGCATTGCCTAGCCTTGCGTTGTCGTGCATTAGCCTTGCCTTCGCCTGACCGTGCCTTGCCTTGCGTTACCCTTTCCTTGCCTTGCCGTGCATTGCCTGCCTAGTCCTTGCGTTGTCGTGCCTTACCCTTGTTTCCCCTTGCCGTGCCGTGCCTTTTGTTACACTTGCCTTGCCTTGCATTGCCTTGCGTTACTCTTTCCTTGCCTAGCCGTGCATTGCCTAGCCTTGCGTTGTCGTGCATTAGCCTTGCCTCGCCTGACCGTGCCTTGCCTTGCGTTACCCTTTCCTTCCCTTGCCGTGCATTGCCTAGCCGTGCGTTGTCTTGCCTTAGCCTTGTTTCCCCTTGCTGTGCCGTTTCTTCCGTTACACGTGCCTTGCCTTGCTTTGCCTTGCCTTCCTTTCCTTCCCTTTCCTTGCCTAGCCGTGCACTGCCTAGCCGTGCGTTGTCGTGCCTTAGCCTTGTTTCCGCTTACCGTGCCGTTCCTTCCTTTACCTTTGCCTTCCCTTGCCTTCCTTGCCTTCCGTTACTCTTTCCTTGCCTAGCCGTGCATTGCCTAGCCTTGCGTTGTCGTGCATTAGCCTTGCCTCGCCTGACCGTGCCTTGCCTTGCGTTACCCTTTCCTTCCCTTGCCGTGCATTGCCTAGCCGTGCGTTGTCTTGCCTTAGCCTTGTTTCCCCTTGCTGTGCCGTTTCTTCCGTTACACGTGCCTTGCCTTACTTTGCCTTGCCTTCCTTTCCTTCCCTTTCCTTGCCTAGCCGTGCACTGCCTAGCCGTGCGTTGTCGTGCCTTAGCCTTGTTTCCGCTTACCGTGCCGTTCCTTCCTTTACCTTTGCCTTCCCTTGCCTTCCTTGCCTTCCGTTACTCTTTGCTTGCCTTCCGTGCATTGCCTAGCCTTGCGTTGTCCTGCCTTAGCCTTGCCTCGCCTGACCGTGCCTTGCCTTGCGTTACCCTTTCCTTGCCTTGCCGTGCATTGCCTAGTCCTGCGTTGTCGTGCCTTAGCCTTGTTTCCCCTTACCGTGCCGTTCCTTCCGTTACCCTTGCCTTCCCTTGCTTTCCCTTGCCTTTCTTGCCTTCCGTTACTCTTTACTGCCTTGCCTAGCCTTGCGTTGTCGTGCATTAGCCGTCGCCTGACCGTGCCTTGCCTTGCGTTAGCTTTCCTTGCCTTGCCGTGCATTGCCTAGCCCTGCATGTCGTGCCTTAGCCTTCCCTTGCCTCACCGTGCCTTGCCTTGCGTTACCCTTTCCTTCCTTGCCGTGCACTGCCTAGCCGTGCGTTGTCGTGCCTTACCCTTGTTTCCCCTTGCCGTGCCTTGCCTTTTGTTACACTTGCCTTGCCTTGCTTTGCCTTGCCTTCCTTTCCTTCCGTTACTCTTTCCTTGCCTAGCCGTGCATTGCCTAGCCTTGCGTTGTCGTGCATTAGCCTTGCCTCGCCTGACCGTGCCTTGCCTTGCGTTACCCTTTCCTTGCCTTGCCGTGCATTGCCTAGCCGTGAGTTGTCGTGCCTTAGCCTTGTTTCCGCTTACCGTGCCGTTCCTTCCTTTACCTTTGCCTTGCCTTGCCTTCCTTGCCTTCCGTTACTCTTTCCTTGCCTTGCCGTGCATTGCCTAGCCTTGCGTTGTCGTGCCTTAGCCTTGCCTCGCCTGACCGTGCCTTGCCTTGCGTTACCCTTTCCTTGCCTTGCCGTGCATTGCCTAGTCCTGCGTTGTCGTGCCTTACCCTTGTTTCCCCTTGCCGTGCCGTGCCTTCCGTTACACTTGCCTACCCTTGCTTTCCCTTGCCTTCCTTGCCTTCCGTTACTCTTTCCTTGCCTTCCGTGCATTGCCTAGCCTTGCGTTGTCGTGCCTTAGCCTTGCGTCGCCTGACTGTGCCTTGCCTTGCGTTACCCTTTCTTTGCCTTGCCGTGCATTGCCTAGTCCTGCGTTGTCGTGCCTTAGCCTTGTTTCCCCTTGCTGTGCCGTTTCTTCCGTTAGCACTTGCCTTGCCTTATTTTGCCTTCCCTTCCTTTCCTTCCGTTACTCTTTCCTTGCCTAGCCGTGCACTGCCTAGCCTTGCGTTGTCGTGCCTTAGCCTTGTTTCCCCTTGCTGCCGTTCCTTCCGTTACCGTGCCTTTCGTTGCCTTGCCTTCCTTTCCTTCCGTTACCCTTTCCTTGCCTTGCCGTTTACTGCCTAGCCTTGCGTTGTCGTGCCTTACCCTTGTTTCCCCTTGCCGTGCCGTGCCTTTTGTTACACTTGCCTTGCCTTGCTTTGCTTTGCCTTCCTTTCCTTCCGTTACTCTTTCCTTGCCTAGCCGTGCATTGCCTAGCCTTGCGTTGTCGTGCATTAGCCTTGCCTCGCCTGACCGTGCCTTGCCTTGCGTTACCCTTTCCTTCCCTTGCCGTGCATTGCCTAGCCGTGCGTTGTCTTGCCTTAGCCTTGTTTCCCCTTGCTGTGCCGTTTCTTCCGTTACACTTGCCTTGCCTTACTTTGCCTTGCCTTCCTTTCCTTCCGTTACTCTTTCCTTGCCTAGCCGTGCACTGCCTAGCCTTGCGTTGTCGTGCCTTAGCCTTGGCTCGCCTGACCGTGCCTTGCCTTGCGTTACCCTTTCCTTCCTTGGCCGTGCATTGCCTAGCCGTGCGTTGCCGTGCCTTACCCTTGTTTCCCCTTGCCGTGCCTTGCCTTTTGTTACACTTGCCTTGCCTTGCTTTGCCTTGCCTTCCTCTCCTTCCGTTACTCTTTCCTTGCCTAGCCGTGCATTGCCTAGCCTTGCGTTGTCGTGCATTAGCCTTGCCTCGCCTGACCTTGCCTTGCCTTGCGTTACCCTTTCATTGCCTTGCCGTGCATTGCCTAGTCCTGCGTTGTCCTGCCTTAGCCTTGTTTCCCCTTACCGTGCCGTTCCTTCCGTTACCCTTGCCTTCCCTTGCTTTCCCTTGCCTTTCTTTCCTTCCGTTACTCTTTCCTTGCCTTGCCGAGCACTGCCTAGCCTTGCGTTGTCGTGCATTAGCCTTGCCTCGCCTTGCATTGCCTTGCGTTACCCTTTCCTTCCCTTGCCGTGCATTTAGCCTTGCCATTCTTGCCTTGACCGTGCCTTGCCTTGCGTTACCCTTTCCTTGCCTTGCCGTGCATTGCCTAGCCGTGCTTTTTCGTGCATTAGCGTTGCCTCGCCTGACCGTGCCTTGCCTTGCGTTACCCTTTCCTTGCCTTGCCGTGCATTGCCTAGTCCTGCGTTGTCGTGCCTTAGGCTTGTTTCCCCTTAACGTGCCGTTCCGTCCGTTGCCCTTGCCTACCCTTGCTTTCCCTTGCCTTCCTTGCCTTCCGTTACTCTTTACTTACCTTCCGTGCATTGCCTAGCCTTGCGTTGTCGTGCCTTAGCCTTGCGTCGCCTGACCGTGCCTTGCCTTGCGTTACCCTTTCTTTGCCTTGCCGTGCATTGCCTAGTCCTGCGTTGTCGTGCCTTAGCCTTGTTTCCCCGTACCGTGCCGTTCCTTCCGTTAGCCTTGCCTTCCCTTGCTTTCCCTTGCCTTTCTTTCCTTCCGTTACTCTTTCCTTGCCTAGCCGTGCACTGCCTAGCCGTGCGTTGTCGTGCCTTAGCCTTGTTTCCCCTTGCTGTGCCGTTCCTTCCGTTACACTTGCCTTGCCTTTCTTTGCCTTGCCTTCCTTTCCTTCCGTTACTCTTTCCTTGCCTAGCCGTGCATTGCCTAGCCTTGCGTTGTCGTGCATTAGCCTTGCCTCGCCTGACCGTGCCTTGCCTTGCGTTACCCTTTCCTTGCCTTGCCTTGCATTGCCTAGTCCTGAGTTGTCGTGCCTTAGCCTTGTTTCCGCTTACCGTGCCGTTCCTTCCTTTACCTTTGCCTTCCCTTGCCTTCCTTGCCTTCCGTTACTCTTTGCTTGCCTTCCGTGCATTGCCTAGCCTTGCGTTGTCCTGCCTTAGCCTTGCCTCGCCTGACCGTGACTTGCCTTGCGTTACCCTTTCCTTGCCTTGCCGTGCATTGCCTAATCCTGCGTTGTCGTGCCTTAGCCTTGTTTCCCCTGACCGTGCCGTTCCTTCCGTTACCCTTGCCTTCCCTTGCTTTCCCTTGCCTTTCTTTCCTTCCGTTACTCTTTCCTTGCCTTGCCGAGCACTGCCTAGCCTTGCGTTGTCGTGCATTAGCCTTGCCTCGCCTGACCGTGCCTTGCCTTGCGTTATGCTTTCCTTACCTTGCCGTGCATTGCCTAGCCCTGCATTGTCGTGCATTAGCCTTGCCTTTCCTCACCGTGCCTTGCCTTGCGTTACCCTTTCCTTGCTTGGCCGTGCATTGCCTAGCCGTGCGTTGCCGTGCCTTACCCTTGTTTCCCCTTGCCGTGCCTTGCCTTTTGTTACACTTGCCTTGCCTTGCTTTGCCTTGCCTTCCTCTCCTTCCGTTACTCTTTCCTTGCCTAGCCGTGCATTGCCTAGCCTTGCGTTGTCGTGCATTAGCCTTGCCTCGCCTGACCGTGCCTTGCCTTGCGTTACGCTTTCTTTGCCTTGCCGTGCATTGCCTAGTCCTGCGTTGTCGTGCCTTAGCCTTGTTTCCCCTTACCGTGCCGTTCCTTCCGTTACCCTTGCCTTCCCTTGCTTTCCCTTGCCTTTCTTTACTTCCGTTACTCTTTCCTTGCCTTGCCGAGCACTGCCTAGCCTTGCGTTGTCGTGCCTTAGCCTTGCCTCGCCTGACCGTGCATTGCCTTGCGTTACTCTTTCCTTGCCTTGCCGTGCATTGCCTAGCCTTGCGTTGTCGTGCATTAGCCTTGCCTCGCCTGACCGTGCCTTGCCTTGCGTTACCCTTTCCTTGCCTTGCCGTGCATTGCCTAGCCGTGCTTTTTCGTGCATTAGCGTTGCCTCGCCTGACCGTCCCTTGCCTTGCGTTACCCTTTCCTTGCCTTGCCGTGCATTGCCTAGTCCTGCGTTGTCGTGCCTTAGGCTTGTTTCCCCTTAACGTGCCGTTCCGTCCGTTGCCCTTGCCTACCCTTGCTTTCCCTTGCCTTCCTTGCCTTCCGTTACTCTTTACTTACCTTCCGTGCATTGCCTAGCCTTGCGTTGTCGTGCCTTAGCCTTGCGTCGCCTGACCGTGCCTTGCCTTGCGTTACCCTTTCCTTGCCTTGCCGTGCATTGCCTAGCCGTGCTTTTTCGTGCATTAGCGTTGCCTCGCCTGACCGTGCCTTGCCTTGCGTTACCCTTTCCTTGCCTTGCCGTGCATTGCCTAGTCCTGCGTTGTCGTGCCTTAGGCTTGTTTCCCCTTAACGTGCCGTTCCGTCCGTTGCCCTTGCCTACCCTTGCTTTCCCTTGCCTTCCTTGCCTTCCGTTACTCTTTACTTACCTTCCGTGCATTGCCTAGCCTTGCGTTGTCGTGCCTTAGCCTTGCGTCGCCTGACCGTGCCTTGCCTTGCGTTACCCTTTCTTTGTCTTGCCGTGCATTGCCTAGTCCTGCGTTGTCGTGCCTTAGCCTTGTTTCCCCGTACCGTGCCGTTCCTTCCGTTAGCCTTGCCTTCCCTTGCTTTCCCTTGCCTTTCTTTCCTTCCGTTACTCTTTCCTTGCCTAGCCGTGCACTGCCTAGCCGTGCGTTGTCGTGCCTTAGCCTTGTTTCCCCTTGCTGTGCCGTTCCTTCCGTTACACTTGCCTTGCCTTGCTTTGCTTTGCCTTCCTTTCCTTCCGTTACTCTTTCCTTGCCTAGCCGTGCATTGCCTAGCCTTGCGTTGTCGTGCATTAGCCTTGCCTCGCCTGACCGTGCCTTGCCTTGCGTTACCCTTTCCTTGCCTTGCCGTGCATTGCCTAGCCCTGCATTGTCGTTCATTAGCCTTGCCTTGCCTCACCGTGCCTTGCCTTGCGTTACCCTTTCCTTGCCTGGCCGTGCATTGCCTAGCCGTGCGTTGCCGTGCCTTAGCCTTGTTTCCCCTTACCGTGCCGTGCCTTTTGTTACACTTGCCTTGCCTTGCTTTGCCTTGCCTTCCTTTCCTTATGTTACTCTTTCCTTGCCTAGCCGTGCACTGCCTAGCCTTGCGTTGTCGTGCATTAGCCTTGCCTCGCCTGACCGTGCATTGCCTTGCGTTACCCTTTCCTTGCCTTGCCGTGCATTGCCTAGCCTTGCGTTGTCGTGCATTAGCCTTGCCTCGCCTGACCGTGCCTTGCCTTGCGTTACCCTTTCCTTGCCTTGCCGTGCATTGCCTAGCCGTGCTTTTTCGTGCATTAGCGTTGCCTCGCCTGACCGTGCCTTGCCTTGCGTTACCCTTTCCTTGCCTTGCCGTGCATTGCCTAGTCCTGCGTTGTCGTGCCTTAGGCTTGTTTCCCCTTAACGTGCCGTTCCGTCCGTTGCCCTTGCCTACCCTTGCTTTCCCTTGCCTTCCTTGCCTTCCGTTACTCTTTACTTACCTTCCGTGCATTGCCTAGCCTTGCGTTGTCGTGCCTTAGCCTTGCGTCGCCTGACCGTGCCTTGCCTTGCGTTACCCTTTCATTGCCTTGCCGTGCATTGCCTAGTCCTGCGTTGTCGTGCCTTAGGCTTTTTCCCCGTACCGTGCCGTTCCTTCCGTTAGCCTTGCCTTCCCTTGCTTTCCCTTGCCTTTCTTTCCTTCCGTTACTCTTTCCTTCCCTAGCCGTGCACTGCCTAGCCGTGCGTTGTCGTGCCTTAGCCTTGTTTCCCCTTGCTGTGCCGTTCCTTCCGTTACACTTGCCTTGCCTTTCTTTGCCTTGCCTTCCTTTCCTTCCGTTACTCTTTCCTTGCCTAGCCGTGCATTGCCTAGCCTTGCGTTGTCGTGCCTTAGCCTTGCCTCGCCTGACCGTGCCTTGCCTTGCGTTACCCTTTCCTTGCCTTGCCTTGCATTGCCTAGTCCTGAGTTGTCGTGCCTTAGCCTTGTTTCCGCTTACCGTGCCGTTCCTTCCTTTACCTTTGCCTTCCCTTGCCTTCCTTGCCTTCCGTTACTCTTTGCTTGCCTTCCGTGCATTGCCTAGCCTTGCGTTGTCCTGCCTTAGCCTTGCCTCGCCTGACCGTGCCTTGCCTTGCGTTACCGTTTCCTTGCCTTGCCGTGCATTGCCTAGTCCTGCGTTGTCGTGCCTTAGCCTTGTTTCCCCTTACCGTGCCGTTCCTTCCGTTACCCTTGCCTTCCCTTGCTTTCCCTTGCCTTTCTTTCCTTCCCTTACTCTTTCCTTGCCTTGCGCGGGCACTGCCTAGCCTTGCGTTGTCGTGCATTAGCCTTGCCTCGCCTGACCGTGCCTTGCCTTGCGTTATGCTTTCCTTGCCTTGCCGTGCATTGCCTAGCCCTGCATTGTCGTGCATTAGCCTTGCCTTTCCTCACCGTGCCTTGCCTTGCGTTACCCTTTCCTTGCTTGGCCGTGCATTGCCTAGCCGTGCGTTGCCGTGCCTTACCCTTGTTTCCCCTTGCCGTGCCTTGCCTTTTGTTACACTTGCCTTGCCTTGCTTTGCCTTGCCTTCCTTTCCTTCCGTTACTCTTTCCTTGCCTAGCCGTGCACTGCCTAGCCTTGCGTTGTCGTGCCTTAGCCTTGGCTCGCCTGACCGAGCCTTGCCTTGCGTTACCCTTTCCTTGCCTTGCCGTGCATTGCCTAGCCGAGCGTTGTCGTGCATTAGCCTTCCCTTGCCTCACCGTGCCTTGCTTTGCGTTAACCTTTCCTTGCCTTGCCATGCATTGCCTAGCCGTGCGTTGCCGTGCCTTACCCTTGTTTCCCCGTGCCGTGGCTTGCCTTTTGTTACACTTGCCTTGCCTTGCTTTGCCTTGCCTTCCTCTCCTTCCGTTACTCTTTCCTTGCCTAGCCGTGCATTGCCTAGCCTTGCGTTGTCGTGCATTAGCCTTGCCTCGCCTGACCGTGCCTTGCCTTGCGTTACGCTTTCTTTGCCTTGCCGTGCATTGCCTAGTCCTGCGTTGTCGTGCCTTAGCCTTGTTTCCCCTTACCGTGCCGTTCCTTCCGTTACCCTTGCCTTCCCTTGCTTTCCCTTGCCTTTCTTTCCTTCCGTTACTCTTTCCTTGCCTTGCCGAGCACTGCCTAGCCTTGCGTTGTCGTGCCTTAGCCTTGCCTCGCCTGACCGTGCATTGCCTTGCGTTACTCTTTCCTTGCCTTGCCGTGCATTGCCTAGCCTTGCGTTGTCGTGCATTAGCCTTGCCTCGCCTGACCGTGCCTTGCCTTGCGTTACCCTTTCCTTGCCTTGCCGTGCATTGCCTAGCCGTGCTTTTTCGTGCATTAGCGTTGCCTCGCCTGACCGTGCCTTGCCTTGCGTTACGCTTTCCTTGCCTTGCCGTGCATTGCCTAGTCCTGCGTTGTCGTGCCTTAGGCTTGTTTCCCCTTAACGTGCCGTTCCGTCCGTTGCCCTTGCCTACCCTTGTTTCCCTTGCCTTCCTTGCCTTCCGTTACTCTTTACTTACCTTCCGTGCATTGCCTAGCCTTGCGTTGTCGTGCCTTAGCCTTGCGTCGCCTGACCGTGCCTTGCCTTGCGTTACCCTTTCTTTGCCTTGCCGTGCATTGCCTAGTCCTGCGTTGTCGTGCCTTAGCCTTGTTTCCCCGTACCGTGCCGTTCCTTCCGTTAGCCTTGCCTTCCCTTGCTTTCCCTTGCCTTTCTTTCCTTCCGTTACTCTTTCCTTGCCTAGCCGTGCACTGCCTAGCCGTGCGTTGTCGTGCCTTAGCCTTGTTTCCCCTTGCTGTGCCGTTCCTTCCGTTACACTTGCCTTGCCTTTCTTTGCCTTGCCTTCCTTTCCTTCCGTTACTCTTTCCTTGCCTAGCTGTGCACTGCCTAGCCTTGCGTTGTCGTGCATTAGACTTCCCTTGCCTCACCGTACCTTGCCTTGCGTTACCCTTTCCTTGCCTTGCCGTGCACTGCCTAGCCTTGCGTTGTCGTGCCTTACCCTTGTTTCCCCTTGCCGTGCCGTGCCTTTTGTTACACTTGCCTTGCCTTGCATTGCTTTGCCTTCCTTTCCTTCCGTTACTCTTTCCTTGCCTAGCCGTGCATTGCCTAGCCTTGCGTTGTCGTGCATTAGCCTTGCCTCGCCTGACCGTGCCTTGCATTGCGTTACCCTTTCCTTCCCTTGCCGTGCATTGCCTAGCCGTGCGTTGTCTTGCCTTAGCCTTGTTTCCCCTTGCTGTGCCGTTTCTTCCGTTACACGTGCCTTGCCTTACTTTGCCTTGCCTTCCTTTCCTTCCCTTTCCTTGCCTAGCCGTGCACTGCCTAGCCGTGCGTTGTCGTGCCTTAGCCTTGTTTCCGCTTACCGTGTCGTTCCTTCCTTTACCTTTGCCTTCCCTTGCCTTCCTTGCCTTCCGTTACTCTTTGCCTTGCCTTGCCGTGCATTGCCTAGCCGTGCGTTGTCGTGCCTTAGCCTTGTTTCCCCTTACCGTGCCGTTCCTTCCGTTACCCTTGCCTTCCCTTGCTTTCCCTTGCCTTTCTTTCCTTCCCTTACTCTTTCCTTGCCTTGCCGAGCACTGCCTAGCCTTGCGTTGTCGTGCATTAGCCTTGCCTCGCCTGACCGTGCCTTGCCTTGCGTTATGCTTTCCTTGCCTTGCCGTGCATTGCCTAGCCCTGCATTGTCGTGCATTAGCCTTGCCTTTCCTCACCGTGCCTTGCCTTGCGTTACCCTTTCCTTGCTTGGCCGTGCATTGCCTAGCCGTGCGTTGCCGTGCCTTACCCTTGTTTCCCCTTGCCGTGCCTTGCCTTTTGTTACACTTGCCTTGCCTTGCTTTGCCTTGCCTTCCTCTCCTTCCGTTACTCTTTCCTTGCCTAGCCGTGCATTGCCTAGCCTTGCGTTGTCGTGCATTAGCCTTGCCTCGCCTGACCTTGCCTTGCCTTGCGTTACCCTTTCTTTGCCTTTCCGTGCATTGCCTAGTCCTGCGTTGTCCTGCCTTAGCCTTGTTTCCCCTTACCGTGCCGTTCCTTCCGTTACCCTTGCCTTCCCTTGCTTTCCCTTGCCTTTCTTTCGATCCGTTACACTTTCCTTGCCTTGCCGAGCACTGCCTAGCCTTGCGTTGTCGTGCATTAGCCTTGCCTCGCCTGACCGTGCATTACCTTGCGTTACCCTTTCCTTGCCTTGCCGTGCATTGCCTAGCCTTGCGTTGTCGTGCATTAGCCTTGCCTCGCCTGACCGTGCCTTGCCTTGCGTTACCCTTTCCTTGCCTTGCCGTGCATTGCCTAGCCGTGCTTTTTCGTGCATTAGCGTTGCCTCGCCTGACCGTGCCTTGCCTTGCGTTACCCTTTCCTTGCCTTGCCGTGCATTGCCTAGTCCTGCGTTGTCGTGCCTTAGGCTTGTTTCCCCTTAACGTGCCGTTCCGTCCGTTGCCCTTGCCTACCCTAGCTTTCCCTTGCCTTCCTTGCCTTCCGTTACTCTTTACTTACCTTCCGTGCATTGCCTAGTCCTGCGTTGTCGTGCCTTAGCCTTGCGTCGCCTGACCGTGCCTTGCCTTGCGTTACCCTTTCTTTGCCTTGCCGTGCATTGCCTAGTCCTGCGTTGTCGTGCCTTAGCCTTGTTTCCCCGTACCGTGCCGTTCCTTCCGTTAGCCTTGCCTTCCCTTGCTTTCCCTTGCCTTTCTTTCCTTCCGTTACTCTTTCCTTGCCTAGCCGTGCACTGCCTAGCCGTGCGTTGTCGTGCCTTAGCCTTGTTTCCCCTTGCTGTGCCGTTCCTTCCGTTACATTTGCCTTGCCTTTCTTTGCCTTGCCTTCCTTGCATTCCGTTACTCTTTCCTTGCCTAGCCGTGCATTGCCTAGCCTTGCGTTGTCGTGCATTAGCCTTGCCTCGCCTGACCGTGCCTTGCCTTGCGTTACCCTTTCCTTGCCTTGCCGTGCATTGCCTAGTCCTGAGTTGTCGTGCCTTAGCCTTGTTTCCGCTTACCGTGCCGTTCCTTCCTTTACCTTTGCCTTCCCTTGCCTTCCTTGCCTTCCGTTACTCTTTGCTTGCCTTCCGTGCATTGCCTAGCCTTGCGTTGTCCTGCCTTAGCCTTGCCTCGCCTGACCGTGCCTTGCCTTGCGTTACCCTTTCCTTGCCTTGCCGTGCATTGCCTAATCCTGCGTTGTCGTGCCTTAGCCTTGTTTCCACTTACCGTGCCGTTCCTTCCGTTACCCTTCCCTTCCCTTGCTTTCCCTTGCCTTTCTTTCCTTCCGTTACTCTTTCCTTGCCTTGCCGAGCACTGCCTAGCCTTGCGTTGTCGTGCATTAGCCTTGCCTCGCCTGACCGTGCCTTGCCTTGCGTTATGCTTTCCTTGCCTTGCCGTGCATTGCCTAGCCCTGCATTGTCGTGCATTAGCCTTGCCTTTCCTCACCGTGCCTTGCCTTGCGTTACCCTTTCCTTGCTTGGCCGTGCATTGCCTAGCCGTGCGTTGCCGTGCCTTACCCTTGTTTCCCCTTGCCGTGCCTTGCCTTTTGTTACACTTGCCTTGGCTTGCTTTGCCTTGCCTTCCTCTCCTTCCGTTACTCTTTCCTTGCCTAGCCGTGCATTGCCTAGCCTTGCGTTGTCGTGCATTAGCCTTGCCTCGCCTGACCGTGCCTTGCCTTGCGTTACCCTTTCCTTGCCTTGCCGTGCATTGCCTAGCCCTGCATTGTCGTTCATTAGCCTTGCCTTGCCTCACCGTGCCTTGCCTTGCGTTACCCTTTCCTTGCCTGGCCGTGCATTGCCTAGCAGTGCGTTGCCGTGCCTTAGCCTTGTTTCCCCTTACCGTGACGTGCCTTTTGTTACACTTGCCTTGCCTTGCTTTGCCTTGCCTTCCTTTGCTTATGTTACTCTTTCCTTGCCTAGCCGTGCACTGCCTAGCCTTGCGTTGTCGTGCATTAGCCTTGCCTCGCCTGACCGTGCATTGCCTTGCGTTACCCTTTCCTTGCCTTGCCGTGCATTGCCTAGCCTTGCGTTGTCGTGCATTAGCCTTGCCTCGCCTGACCGTGCCTTGCCTTGCGTTACCCTTTCCTTGCCTTGCCGTGCATTGCCTAGCCGTGCTTTTTCGTGCATTAGCGTTGCCTCGCCTGACCGTGCCTTGCCTTGCGTTACCCTTTCCTTGCCTTGCCGTGCATTGCCTAGTCCTGCGTTGTCGTGCCTTAGGCTTGTTTCCCCTTAACGTGCCGTTCCGTCCGTTGCCCTTGCCTACCCTTGCTTTCCCTTGCCTTCCTTGCCTTCCGTTACTCTTTACTTACCTTCCGTGCATTGCCTAGCCTTGCGTTGTCGTGCCTTAGCCTTGCGTCGCCTGACCGTGCCTTGCCTTGCGTTACCCTTTCTTTGCCTTGCCGTGCATTGCCTAGTCCTGCGTTGTCGTGCCTTAGGCTTTTTCCCCGTACCGTGCCGTTCCTTCCGTTAGCCTTGCCTTCCCTTGCTTTCCCTTGCCTTTCTTTCCTTCCGTTACTCTTTCCTTCCCTAGCCGTGCACTGCCTAGCCGTGCGTTGTCGTGCCTTAGCCTTGTTTCCCCTTGCTGTGCCGTTCCTTCCGTTACACTTGCCTTGCCTTTCTTTGCCTTGCCTTCCTTTCCTTCCGTTACTCTTTCCTTGCCTAGCCGTGCATTGCCTAGCCTTGCGTTGTCCTGCCTTAGCCTTGCCTCGCCTGACCGTGCCTTGCCTTGCGTTACCCTTTCCTTGCCTTGCCTTGCATTGCCTAGTCCTGAGTTGTCGTGCCTTAGCCTTGTTTCCGCTTACCGTGCCGTTCCTTCCTTTACCTTTGCCTTCCCTTGCCTTCCTTGCCTTCCGTTACTCTTTGCTTGCCTTCCGTGCATTGCCTAGCCTTGCGTTGTCCTGCCTTAGCCTTGCCTCGCCTGACCGTGCCTTGCCTTGCGTTACCGTTTCCTTGCCTTGCCGTGCATTGCCTAGTCCTGCGTTGTCGTGCCTTAGCCTTGTTTCCCCTTACCGTGCCGTTCCTTCCGTTACCCTTGCCTTCCCTTGCTTTCCCTTGCCTTTCTTTCCTTCCCTTACTCTTTCCTTGCCTTGCGCGGGCACTGCCTAGCCTTGCGTTGTCGTGCATTAGCCTTGCCTCGCCTGACCGTGCCTTGCCTTGCGTTATGCTTTCCTTGCCTTGCCGTGCATTGCCTAGCCCTGCATTGTCGTGCATTAGCCTTGCCTTTCCTCACCGTGCCTTGCCTTGCGTTACCCTTTCCTTGCTTGGCCGTGCATTGCCTAGCCGTGCGTTGCCGTGCCTTACCCTTGTTTCCCCTTGCCGTGCCTTGCCTTTTGTTACACTTGCCTTGCCTTGCTTTGCCTTGCCTTCCTTTCCTTCCGTTACTCTTTCCTTGCCTAGCCGTGCACTGCCTAGCCTTGCGTTGTCGTGCCTTAGCCTTGGCTCGCCTGACCGAGCCTTGCCTTGCGTTACCCTTTCCTTGCCTTGCCGTGCATTGCCTAGCCGAGCGTTGTCGTGCATTAGCCTTCCCTTGCCTCACCGTGCCTTGCTTTGCGTTAACCTTTCCTTGCCTTGCCATGCATTGCCTAGCCGTGCGTTGCCGTGCCTTACCCTTGTTTCCCCGTGCCGTGGCTTGCCTTTTGTTACACTTGCCTTGCCTTGCTTTGCCTTGCCTTCCTCTCCTTCCGTTACTCTTTCCTTGCCTAGCCGTGCATTGCCTAGCCTTGCGTTGTCGTGCATTAGCCTTGCCTCGCCTGACCGTGCCTTGCCTTGCGTTACGCTTTCTTTGCCTTGCCGTGCATTGCCTAGTCCTGCGTTGTCGTGCCTTAGCCTTGTTTCCCCTTACCGTGCCGTTCCTTCCGTTACCCTTGCCTTCCCTTGCTTTCCCTTGCCTTTCTTTCCTTCCGTTACTCTTTCCTTGCCTTGCCGAGCACTGCCTAGCCTTGCGTTGTCGTGCCTTAGCCTTGCCTCGCCTGACCGTGCATTGCCTTGCGTTACTCTTTCCTTGCCTTGCCGTGCATTGCCTAGCCTTGCGTTGTCGTGCATTAGCCTTGCCTCGCCTGACCGTGCCTTGCCTTGCGTTACCCTTTCCTTGCCTTGCCGTGCATTGCCTAGCCGTGCTTTTTCGTGCATTAGCGTTGCCTCGCCTGACCGTGCCTTGCCTTGCGTTACGCTTTCCTTGCCTTGCCGTGCATTGCCTAGTCCTGCGTTGTCGTGCCTTAGGCTTGTTTCCCCTTAACGTGCCGTTCCGTCCGTTGCCCTTGCCTACCCTTGTTTCCCTTGCCTTCCTTGCCTTCCGTTACTCTTTACTTACCTTCCGTGCATTGCCTAGCCTTGCGTTGTCGTGCCTTAGCCTTGCGTCGCCTGACCGTGCCTTGCCTTGCGTTACCCTTTCTTTGCCTTGCCGTGCATTGCCTAGTCCTGCGTTGTCGTGCCTTAGCCTTGTTTCCCCGTACCGTGCCGTTCCTTCCGTTAGCCTTGCCTTCCCTTGCTTTCCCTTGCCTTTCTTTCCTTCCGTTACTCTTTCCTTGCCTAGCCGTGCACTGCCTAGCCGTGCGTTGTCGTGCCTTAGCCTTGTTTCCCCTTGCTGTGCCGTTCCTTCCGTTACACTTGCCTTGCCTTTCTTTGCCTTGCCTTCCTTTCCTTCCGTTACTCTTTCCTTGCCTAGCTGTGCACTGCCTAGCCTTGCGTTGTCGTGCATTAGACTTCCCTTGCCTCACCGTACCTTGCCTTGCGTTACCCTTTCCTTGCCTTGCCGTGCACTGCCTAGCCTTGCGTTGTCGTGCCTTACCCTTGTTTCCCCTTGCCGTGCCGTGCCTTTTGTTACACTTGCCTTGCCTTGCATTGCTTTGCCTTCCTTTCCTTCCGTTACTCTTTCCTTGCCTAGCCGTGCATTGCCTAGCCTTGCGTTGTCGTGCATTAGCCTTGCCTCGCCTGACCGTGCCTTGCCTTGCGTTACCCTTTCCTTCCCTTGCCGTGCATTGCCTAGCCGTGCGTTGTCTTGCCTTAGCCTTGTTTCCCCTTGCTGTGCCGTTTCTTCCGTTACACGTGCCTTGCCTTACTTTGCCTTGCCTTCCTTTCCTTCCCTTTCCTTGCCTAGCCGTGCACTGCCTAGCCGTGCGTTGTCGTGCCTTAGCCTTGTTTCCGCTTACCGTGTCGTTCCTTCCTTTACCTTTGCCTTCCCTTGCCTTCCTTGCCTTCCGTTACTCTTTGCTTGCCTTCCGTGCATTGCCTGCATTGCCTAGCCGTGCGTTGTCGTGCCTTAGCCTTGTTTCCCCTTGCCGTGCCGTTCCTTCCGTTACCCTTGCCTTCCCTTGCTTTCCCTTGCCTTTCTTTCCTTCCCTTACTCTTTCCTTGCCTTGCCGAGCACTGCCTAGCCTTGCGTTGTCGTGCATTAGCCTTGCCTCGCCTGACCGTGCCTTGCCTTGCGTTATGCTTTCCTTGCCTTGCCGTGCATTGCCTAGCCCTGCATTGTCGTGCATTAGCCTTGCCTTTCCTCACCGTGCCTTGCCTTGCGTTACCCTTTCCTTGCTTGGCCGTGCATTGCCTAGCCGTGCGTTGCCGTGCCTTACCCTTGTTTCCCCTTGCCGTGCCTTGCCTTTTGTTACACTTGCCTTGCCTTGCTTTGCCTTGCCTTCCTCTCCTTCCGTTACTCTTTCCTTGCCTACCCGTGCATTGCCTAGCCTTGCGTTGTCGTGCATTAGCCTTGCCTCGCCTGACCTTGCCTTGCCTTGCGTTACCCTTTCTTTGCCTTTCCGTGCATTGCCTAGTCCTGCGTTGTCCTGCCTTAGCCTTGTTTCCCCTTACCGTGCCGTTCCTTCCGTTACCCTTGCCTTCCCTTGCTTTCCCTTGCCTTTCTTTCGATCCGTTACACTTTCCTTGCCTTGCCGAGCACTGCCTAGCCTTGCGTTGTCGTGCATTAGCCTTGCCTCGCCTGACCGTGCATTACCTTGCGTTACCCTTTCCTTGCCTTGCCGTGCATTGCCTAGCCTTGCGTTGTCGTGCATTAGCCTTGCCTCGCCTGACCGTGCCTTGCCTTGCGTTACCCTTTCCTTGCCTTGCCGTGCATTGCCTAGCCGTGCTTTTTCGTGCATTAGCGTTGCCTCGCCTGACCGTGCCTTGCCTTGCGTTACCCTTTCCTTGCCTTGCCGTGCATTGCCTAGTCCTGCGTTGTCGTGCCTTAGGCTTGTTTCCCCTTAACGTGCCGTTCCGTCCGTTGCCCTTGCCTACCCTTGCTTTCCCTTGCCTTCCTTGCCTTCCGTTACTCTTTACTTACCTTCCGTGCATTGCCTAGCCTTGCGTTGTCGTGCCTTAGCCTTGCGTCGCCTGACTGTGCCTTGCCTTGCGTTACCCTTTCTTTGCCTTGCCGTGCATTGCCTAGTCCTGCGTTGTCGTGCCTTAGCCTTGTTTCCCCGTACCGTGCCGTTCCTTCCGTTAGCCTTGCCTTCCCTTGCTTTCCCTTGCCTTTCTTTCCTTCCGTTACTCTTTCCTTGCCTAGCCGTGCACTGCCTAGCCGTGCGTTGTCGTGCCTTAGCCTTGTTTCCCCTTGCTGTGCCGTTCCTTCCGTTACATTTGCCTTGCCTTTCTTTGCCTTGCCTTCCTTGCATTCCGTTACTCTTTCCTTGCCTAGCCGTGCATTGCCTAGCCTTGCGTTGTCGTGCATTAGCCTTGCCTCGCCTGACCGTGCCTTGCCTTGCGTTACCCTTTCCTTGCCTTGCCGTGCATTGCCTAGTCCTGAGTTGTCGTGCCTTAGCCTTGTTTCCGCTTACCGTGCCGTTCCTTCCTTTACCTTTGCCTTCCCTTGCCTTCCTTGCCTTCCGTTACTCTTTGCTTGCCTTCCGTGCATTGCCTAGCCTTGCGTTGTCCTGCCTTAGCCTTGCCTCGCCTGACCGTGCCTTGCCTTGCGTTACCCTTTCCTTGCCTTGCCGTGCATTGCCTAATCCTGCGTTGTCGTGCCTTAGCCTTGTTTCCACTTACCGTGCCGTTCCTTCCGTTACCCTTCCCTTCCCTTGCTTTCCGTTGCCTTTCTTTCCTTCCGTTACTCTTTCCTTGCCTTGCCGAGCACTGCCTAGCCTTGCGTTGTCGTGCATTAGCCTTGCCTCGCCTGACCGTGCCTTGCCTTGCGTTATGCTTTCCTTGCCTTGCCGTGCATTGCCTAGCCCTGCATTGTCGTGCATTAGCCTTGCCTTTCCTCACCGTGCCTTGCCTTGCGTTACCCTTTCCTTGCTTGGCCGTGCATTGCCTAGCCGTGCGTTGCCGTGCCTTACCCTTGTTTCCCCTTGCCGTGCCTTGCCTTTTGTTACACTTGCCTTGGCTTGCTTTGCCTTGCCTTCCTCTCCTTCCGTTACTCTTTCCTTGCCTAGCCGTGCATTGCCTAGCCTTGCGTTGTCGTGCATTAGCCTTCCCTCGCCTGACCGTGCCTTGCCTTGCGTTACCCTTTCTTTGCCTTCCCGTGCATTGCCTAGTCCTGCGTTGTCGTGCCTTAGCCTTGTTTCCCCTTACCGTGCCGTTCCTTCCGTTACCCTTGCCTTCCCTTGCTTTCCCTTGCCTTTCTTTCCTTCCGTTACTCTTTCCTTGCCTTACCGAGCACTGCCTAGCCTTGCGTTGTCGTGCATTAGCCTTGCCTCGCCTGACCGTGCATTGCCTTGCGTTACCCTTTCCTTGCCTTGCCGTGCATTGCCTAGCCTTGCGTTGTCGTGCATTAGCCTTGCCTCGCCTGACCGGCCTTGCCTTGCGTTACCCTTTGCTTGCCTTGCCGTGCATTGCCTAGCCGTGCTTTTTCGTGCATTAGCGTTGCCTCGCCTGACCGTGCCTTGCCTTGCGTTACCCTTTCCTTGCCTTGCCGTGCATTGCCTAGTCCTGCGTTGTCGTGCCTTAGGCTTGTTTCCCCTTTACGTGCCGTTCCGTCCGTTGCCCTTGCCTACCCTTGCTTTCCCTTGCCTTCCTTGCCTTCCGTTACTCTTTACTTACCTTCCGTGCATTGCCTAGCCTTGCGTTGTCGTGCCTTAGCCTTGCGTCGCCTGACGGTGCCTTGCCTTGCGTTACCCTTTCTTTGCCTTGCCGTGCATTGCCTAGTCCTGCGTTGTCGTGCCTTAGCCTTGTTTCCCCGTACCGTGCCGTTCCTTCCGTTAGCCTTGCCTTCCCTTGCTTTCCCTTGCCTTTCTTTCCTTCCGTTACTCTTTCCTTGCCTAGCTGTGCACTGCCTAGCCTTGCGTTGTCGTGCCTTAGCCTTCCCTTGCCTCACCGTACCTTGCCTTGCGTTACCCTTTCCTTGCCTTGCCGTGCACTGCATAGCCTTGCGTTGTCGTGCCTTACCCTTGTTTCCCCTTGCCGTGCCGTGCCTTTTGTTACACTTGCCTTGCCTTGCATTGCTTTGCCTTCCTTTCCTTCCGTTACTCTTTCCTTGCCTAGCCGTGCACTCTTTCCTTGCCTTGCCTAGCCTTGCGTTGTCGTGCATTAGCCTTGCCTCGCCTGACCGTGCCTTGCCTTGCGTTATGCTTTCCTTGCCTTGCCGTGCATTGCCTAGCCCTGCATTGTCGTGCATTAGCCTTGCCTTTCCTCACCGTGCCTTGCCTTGCGTTACCCTTTCCTTGCTTGGCGGTGCATTGCCTAGCCGTGCGTTGCCGTGCCTTAGCCTTGTTTCCCCTTGCCGTGCCTTGCCTTTTGTTACACTTGCCTTCCTTGCTTTGCCTTGCCTTCCTCTCCTTCCGTTACTCTTTCCTTGCCTAGCCGTGCATTGCCTAGCCTTGCGTTGTCGTGCATTAGCCTTGCGTCCCCTGACCGTGCCTTGCCTTGCGTTACCCTTTCCTTGCCTTGCCGTGCATTGCCTAGTCCTGCGTTGTCGTGCCTTAGCCTTGTTTCCCCTTACCGTGCCGTTCCTTCCGTTACCCTTGCCTTCCCTTGCTTTCCCTTGCCTTTCTTTCCTTCCGTTACTCTTTCCTTGCCTTGCCGAGCACTGCCTAGCCTTGCGTTGTCGTGCATTAGCCTTGCCTCGCCTGACCGTGCATGGCCTTGCGTTACCCTTTCCTTGCCTTGCCGTGCATTGCCTAGCCTTGCGTTGTCGTGCCTTAGCCTTGCGTCGCCTGACCGTGCCTTGCCTTGCGTTACCCTTTCTTTGCCTTGCCGTGCATTGCCTAGTCCTGCGTTGTCGTGCCTTAGCCTTGTTTCCCCGTACCGTGCCGTTCCTTCCGTTAGCCTTGCCTTCCCTTGCTTTCCCTTGCCTTTCTTTCCTTCCGTTACTCTTTCCTTGCCTAGCCGTGCACTGCCTAGCCGTGCGTTGTCGTGCCTTAGCCTTGTTTCCCCTTGCTGTGCCGTTCCTTCCGTTACACTTGCCTTGCCTTTATTTGCCTTGCCTTCCTTTCCTTCCGTTACTCTTTCCTTGCCTAGCTGTGCACTGCCTAGCCTTGCGTTGTCGTGCATTAGCCTTCCCTTGCCTCACCGTACCTTGCCTTGCGTTACCCTTTCCTTGCCTTGCCGTGCACTTCCTAGCCTTGCGTTGTCGTGCCTTACCCTTGTTTCCCCTTGCCGTGCCGTGCCTTTTGTTACACTTGCCTTGCCTTGCTTTGCTTTGCCTTCCTTTCCTTCCGTTACTCTTTCCTTGCCTAGCCGTGCATTGCCTAGCCTTGCGTTGTCTTGCATTAGCCTTGCCTCGCCTGACCGTGCCTTGCCTTGCGTTACCCTTTCCTTCCCTTGCCGTGCATTGCCTAGTCGTGCGTTGTCTTGCCTTAGCCTTGTTTCCCCTTGCTGTGCCGTTTCTTCCGTTACACTTGCCTTGCCTTACTTTGCCTGGCCTTCCTTTCCTTCCGTTACTCTTTCCTTGCCTAGCCGTGCACTGCCTAGACTTGCTTTGTCATTCCTTAGCCTTGGCTCGCCTGACAGTGCCTTGCCTTGCGTTACCCTTTCCTTGCCTTGCCGTGCATTGCCTAGCCGAGCGTTGTCGTGCATTAGCCTTCCCTTGCCTCACCGTGCCTTGCTTTGCGTTACCCTTTCCTTGCCTTGCCATGCATTGCCTAGCCGTGCGTTGCCGTGCCTTACCCTTGTTTCCCCTTGCCGTGGCTTGCCTTTTGTTACACTTGCCTTGCCTTGCTTTGCCTTGCTTTCCTCTCCTTCCGTTACTCTTTCCTTGCCTAGCCGTGCACTGCCTAGACTTGCGTTGTCGTGCCTTTGCCTTGCCTCGCCTCACCGTGCCTTGCCTTGCGTTACCCTTTCCTTGCCTTGCCGTGCATTGCCTCGTCCTGCGTTGTCGTGCCTTAGCCTTGTTTCCCCTTACCGTGCCGTTGCTTCCGTTACCATTTCCTTCCCTTGCTTTCCCTTGCCTTTCTTTCCTTCCGTTACTCTTTCCTTGCCTTCCCGAGCACTGCCTAGCCTTGCGTTGTCGTGCATTAGCCTTGCCTCGCCTGACCGTGCATTGCCTTGCGTTACCCTTTCCTTCCCTTGCCGTGCATTGCCTAGTCCTGAGTTTTCGTGCCTTAGCCTTGTTTCCGCTTACCGTGCCGTTCCTTCCTTTACCTTTGCCTTCCCTTGCCTTCCTTGCCTTCCGTTACTCGTTGCTTGCCTTCCGTGCATTGCCTAGCCGTGCTTTTTCGTGCATTAGCGTTGCCTCGCCTGACCGTGCCTTGCCTTGCGTTACCCTTTCCTTGCCTTGCCGTGCATTGCCTAGTCCTGCGTTGTCGTGCCTTAGGCTTGTTTCCCCTTAACGTGCCGTTCCGTCCGTTGCCCTTGCCTACCCTTGCATTCCCTTGCCTTCCTTGCCTTCCGTTACTCTTTACTTACCTTCCGTGCATTGCCTAGCCTTGCGTTGTCGTGCCTTAGCCTTGCGTCGCCTGACTGTGCCTTGCCTTGCGTTACCCTTTCTTTGCCTTGCCGTGCATTGCCTAGTCCTGCGTTGTCGTGCCTTAGCCTTGTTTCCCCGTACCGTGCCGTTCCTTCCGTTAGCCTTGCCTTCCCTTGCTTTCCCTTGCCTTTCTTTCCTTCCGTTACTCTTTCCTTGCCTAGCCGTGCACTGCCTAGCCGTGCGTTGTCGTGCCTTAGCCTTGTTTCCCCTTGCTGTGCCGTTCCTTCCGTTATACTTGCCTTGCCTTTCTTTGCCTTGCCTTCCTTGCATTCCGTTACTCTTTCCTTGCCTAGCCGTGCATTGCCTAGCCTTGCGTTGTCGTGCATTAGCCTTGCCTCGCCTGACCGTGCCTTGCCTTGCGTTACCCTTTCCTTGCCTTGCCGTGCATTGCCTAGTCCTGAGTTGTCGTGCCTTAGCCTTGTTTCCGCTTACCGTGCCGTTCCTTCCTTTACCTTTGCCTTCCCTTGCCTTCCTTGCCTTCCGTTACTCTTTGCTTGCCTTCCGTGCATTGCCTAGCCTTGCGTTGTCCTGCCTTAGCGTTGCCTCGCCTGACCGTGCCTTGCCTTGCGTTACCCTTTCCTTGCCTTGCCGTGCATTGCCTAATCCTGCGTTGTCGTGCCTTAGCCTTGTTTCCACTTACCGTGCCGTTCCTTCCGTTACCCTTCCCTTCCCTTGCTTTCCGTTGCCTTTCTTTCCTTCCGTTACTCTTTCCTTGCCTTGCCGAGCACTGCCTAGCCTTGCGTTGTCGTGCATTAGCCTTGCCTCGCCTGACCGTGCCTTGCCTTGCGTTATGCTTTCCTTGCCTTGCCGTGCATTGCCTAGCCCTGCATTGTCGTGCATTAGCCTTGCCTTTCCTCACCGTGCCTTGCCTTGCGTTACCCTTTCCTTGCTTGGCCGTGCATTGCCTAGCCGTGCGTTGCCGTGCCTTACCCTTGTTTCCCCTTGCCGTGCCTTGCCTTTTGTTACACTTGCCTTGGCTTGCTTTGCCTTGCCTTCCTCTCCTTCCGTTACTCTTTCCTTGCCTAGCCGTGCATTGCCTAGCCTTGCGTTGTCGTGCATTAGCCTTCCCTCGCCTGACCGTGCCTTGCCTTGCGTTACCCTTTCTTTGCCTTGCCGTGCATTGCCTAGTCCTGCGTTGTCGTGCCTTAGCCTTGTTTCCCCGTACCGTGCCGTTCCTTCCGTTAGCCTTGCCTTCCCTTGCTTTCCCTTGCCTTTCTTTCCTTCCGTTACTCTTTCCTTGCCTAGCTGTGCACTGCCTAGCCTTGCGTTGTCGTGCCTTAGCCTTACCTTGCCTCACCGTACCTTGCCTTGCGTTACCCTTTCCTTGCCTTGCCGTGCACTGCATAGCCTTGCGTTGTCGTGCCTTACCCTTGTTTCCCCTTGCCGTGCCGTGCCTTTTGTTACACTTGCCTTGCCTTGCATTGCTTTGCCTTCCTTTCCTTCCGTTACTCTTTCCTTGCCTAGCCGTGCATTGCCTAGCCTTGCGTTGTCGTGCATTAGCCTTGCCTCGCCTGACCGTGCCTTGCCTTGCGTTAACCTTTCCTTCCCTTGCCGTGCATTGCCTAGCCGTGCGTTGTCTTGCCTTAGCCTTGTTTCCCCTTACCGTGCCGTTCCTTCCGTTACCCTTGCCTTCCCTTGCTTTCCCTTGCCTTTCTTTCCTTCCGTTACTCTTTCCTTGCCTTGCGGAGCACTGCCTAGCCTTGCGTTGTCGTGCATTAGCCTTGCCTCGCCTGACCGTGCCTTGCCTTGCGTTATGCTTTCCTTGCCTTGCCGTGCATTGCCTAGCCCTGCATTGTCGTGCATTAGCCTTGCCTTTCCTCACCGTGCCTTGCCTTGCGTTACCCTTTCCTTGCTTGGCGGTGCATTGCCTAGCCGTGCGTTGCCGTGCCTTAGCCTTGTTTCCCCTTGCCGTGCCTTGCCTTTTGTTACACTTGCCTTCCTTGCTTTGCCTTGCCTTCCTCTCCTTCCGTTACTCTTTCCTTGCCTAGCCGTGCATTGCCTAGCCTTGCGTTGTCGTGCATTAGCCTTGCGTCCCCTGACCATGCCTTGCCTTGCGTTACCCTTTCCTTGCCTTGCCGTGCATTGCCTAGTCCTGCGTTGTCGTGCCTTAGCCTTGTTTCCCCTTACCGTGCCGTTCCTTCCGTTACCCTTGCCTTCCCTTGCTTTCCCTTGCCTTTCTTTCCTTCCGTTACTCTTTCCTTGCCTTGCCGAGCACTGCCTAGCCTTGCGTTGTCGTGCATTAGCCTTGCCTCGCCTGACCGTGCATGGCCTTGCGTTACCCTTTCCTTGCCTAGCCGTGCACTGCCTAGCCGTGCGTTGTCGTGCCTTAGCCTTGTTTCCCCTTGCTGTGCCGTTCCTTCCGTTACACTTGCCTTGCCTTTATTTGCCTTGCCTTCCTTTCCTTCCGTTACTCTTTCCTTGCCTAGCCGTGCATTGCCTAGCCCTGCATTGTCGTGCATTAGCCTTCCCTTGCCTCACCGTACCTTGCCTTGCGTTACCCTTTCCTTGCCTTGCCGTGCACTTCCTAGCCTTGCGTTGTCGTGCCTTACCCTTGTTTCCCCTTGCCGTGCCGTGCCTTTTGTTACACTTGCCTTGCCTTGCTTTGCTTTGCCTTCCTTTCCTTCCGTTACTCTTTCCTTGCCTAGCCGTGCATTGCCTAGCCTTGCGTTGTCTTGCATTAGCCTTGCCTCGCCTGACCGTGCCTTGCCTTGCGTTACCCTTTCCTTCCCTTGCCGTGCATTGCCTAGTCGTGCGTTGTCTTGCCTTAGCCTTGTTTCCCCTTGCTGTGCCGTTTCTTCCGTTACACTTGCCTTGCCTTACTTTGCCTTGCCTTCCTTTCCTTCCGTTACTCTTTCCTTGCCTAGCCGTGCACTGCCTAGACTTGCTTTGTCATGCCTTAGCCTTGGCTCGCCTGACAGTGCCTTGCCTTGCGTTACCCTTTCCTTGCCTTGCCGTGCATTGCCTAGCCGAGCGTTGTCGTGCATTAGCCTTCCCTTGCCTCACCGTGCCTTGCTTTGCGTTACCCTTTCCTTGCCTTGCCATGCATTGCCTAGCCGTGCGTTGCCGTGCCTTACCCTTGTTTCCCCTTGCCGTGGCTTGCCTTTTGTTACACTTGCCTTGCCTTGCTTTGCCTTGCTTTCCTCTCCTTCCGTTACTCTTTCCTTGCCTAGCCGTGCACTGCCTAGACTTGCGTTGTCGTGCCTTTGCCTTGCCTCGCCTGACCGTGCCTTGCCTTGCGTTACCCTTTCCTTGCCTTGCCGTGCATTGCCTCGTCCTGCGTTGTCGTGCCTTAGCCTTGTTTCCCCTTACCGTGCCGTTGCTTCCGTTACCATTTCCTTCCCTTGCTTTCCCTTGCCTTTCTTTCCTTCCGTTACTCTTTCCTTGCCTTGCCGAGCACTGCCTAGCCTTGCGTTGTCGTGCATTAGCCTTGCCTCGCCTGACCGTGCATTGCCTTGCGTTGCCCTTTCCTTCCCTTGCCGTGCATTGCCTAGTCCTGAGTTTTCGTGCCTTAGCCTTGTTTCCGCTTACCGTGCCGTTCCTTCCTTTACCTTTGCCTTCCCTTGCCTTCCTTGCCTTCCGTTACTCTTTGCTTGCCTTCCGTGCATTGCCTAGCCTTGCGTTGTCCTGCCTTAGCCTTGCCTCGCCTGACCGTGCCTTGCCTTGCGTTACCCTTTCCTTGCCTTGCCGTGCATTGCCTAGTCCTGCGTTGTCGTGCCTTAGCCTTGTTTCCCCTTACCGTGCCGTTCCTTCCGTTACCCTTGCCTTCCCTTGCTTTCCCTTGCCTTTCTTTCCTTCCGTTACTCTTTCCTTGCCTTGCCGAGCACTGCCTAGCCTTGCGTTGTCGTGCATTAGCCTTGCCTCGCCTGACCGTGCCTTGCCTTGCGTTATGCTTTCCTTGCCTAGCCGTGCATTGCCTAGCCCTGCATTGTCGTGCATTAGCCTTGCCTTTCCTCACCGTGCCTTGCCTTGCGTTACCCTTTCCTTGCTTGGCCGTGCATTGCCTAGCCGTGCGTTGCCGTGCCTTACCCTTGTTTCCCCTTGCCGTGCCTTGCCTTTTGTTACACTTACCTTGCCTTGCTTTGCCTTGCCTTCCTCTCCTTCCGTTACTCTTTCCTTGCCTAGCCGTGCATTGCCTAGCCTTGCGTTGTCGTGCATTAGCCTTGCCTCGCCTGACCGTGCCTTCCCTTGCGTTACGCTTTCTTTGCCTTGCCGTGCATTGCCTAGTCCTGCGTTGTCGTGCCTTAGCCTTGTTTCCGCTTACCGTGCCGTTCCTTCCGTTACCCTTGCCTTCCCTTGCTTTCCCTTGCCTTTCTTTCCTTCCGTTACTCTTTCCTTTCCTTGCCGAGCACTGCCTAGCCTTGCGTTGTCGTGCATTAGCCTTGCCTCGCCTGACCGTGCATTGCCTTGCGTTACCCTTTCCTTGCCTTGCCGTGCATTGCCTAGCCTTGCGTTGTCGTGCATTAGCGTTGCCTCGCCTGACCGTGCCTTGCCTTGCGTTACCCTTTCCTTGCCTTGCCGTGCATTGCCTAGTCCTGCGTTGTCGTGCCTTAGGCTTGTTTCCCCTTAACGTGCCGTTCCGTCCGTTGCCCTTGCCTACCCTTGCTTTCCCTTGCCTTTCTTGCCTTCCGTTACTCTTTACTTACCTTCCGTGCATTGCCTAGCCTTGCGTTGTCGTGCCTTAGACTTGCGTCGCCTGACCGTGCCTTGCCTTGCGTTACCCTTTCTTTGCCTTGCCGTGCATTGCCTAGTCCTGCGTTGTCGTGCCTTAGCCTTGTTTCCCCGTACCGTGCCGTTCCTTCCGTTAGCCTTGCCTTCCCTTGCTTTCCCTTGACTTTCTTTCCTTCCGTTACTCTTTCCTTGCCTAGCCGTGCACTGCCTAGCCGTGCGTTGTCGTGCCTTAGCCTTGTTTCCCCTTGCTGTGCCGTTCCTTCCGTTACACTTGCCTTGCCTTTCTTTGCCTTGCCTTCCTTTCCTTCCTTTACTCTTTCCTTGCCTAGCCGTGCATTGCCTAGCCTTGCGTTGTCGTGCATTAGCCTTGCCTCGCCTGACCGTGCCTTGCCTTGCGTTACCCTTTCCTTGCCTTGCCTTGCATTGCCTAGTCCTGAGTTGTCGTGCCTTAGCCTTGTTTCCGCTTACCGTGCCGTTCCTTCCTTTACCTTTGCCTTCCCTTGCCTTCCTTGCCTTCCGTTACTCTTTGCTTGCCTTCCGTGCATTGCCTAGCCTTGCGTTGTCCTGCCTTAGCCTTGCCTCGCCTGACCGTGCCTTGCCTTGCGTTACCCTTTCCTTGCCTTGCCGTGCATTGCCTAATCCTGCGTTGTCTTGCCTTAGCCTTGTTTCCCCTTACCGTGCAGTTCCTTCCGTTACCCTTGCATTCCCTTGCTTTCCCTTGCCTTTCTTTCCTTCCCTTACTCTTTCCTTGCCTTGCCGAGCACTGCCTAGCCTTGCGTTGTCGTGCATTAGCCTTGCCTCGCCTGACCGTGCCTTGCCTTGCGTTATGCTTTCCTTCCCTTGCTGTGCATTGCCTAGCCCTGCATTGTCGTGCCTTAGCCTTGCCTTTCCTCACCGTGCCTTGCCTTGCGTTACCCTTTCCTTGCTTGGCCGTGCATTGCCTAGCCGTGCGTTGCCGTGCCTTACCTTTGTTTCCCCTTGCCGTGCCTTGCCTTTTGTTACACTTGCCTTGGCTTGCTTTGCCTTGCCTTCCTCTCCTTCCGTTACCCTTTCTTTGCCTTGCCGTGCATTGCCTAGTCCTGCGTTGTCGTGCCTTAGCCTTGTTTCCCCTTACCGTGCCGTTCCTTCCGTTACCCTTGCCTTCCCTTGCTTTCCCTTGCCTTTCTTTCCTTCCGTTACTCTTTCCTTGCCTTGCCGAGCACTGCCTAGCCTTGCGTTGTCGTGCATTAGCCTTGCCTCGCCTGACCGTGCATTGCCTTGCGTTACCCTTTCCTTGCCTTGCCGTGCATTGCCTAGCCTTGCGTTGTCATGCATTAGCCTTGCCTCACCTGACCGTGCCTTGCCTTGCGTTACCCTTTCCTTGCCTTGCCGTGCATTGCCTAGCCGTGCTTTTTCGTGCATTAGCGTTGCCTCGCCTGACCGTGCCTTGCCTTGCGTTACCCTTTCCTTGCCTTCCCGTGCACTGCCTAGCCTTGCGTTGTCGTGCCTTACCCTTGTTTCCCCTTGCCGTGCCGTGCCTTTTGTTACACTTGCCTTGCCTTGCATTGCTTTGCCTTCCTTTCCTTCCGTTACTCTTTCCTTGCCTAGCCGTGCATTGCCTAGCCTTGCTTTGTCGTGCATTAGCCTTGCCTCGCCTGACCGTGCCTTGCCTTGCGTTACCCTTTCCTTCCCTTGCCGTGCATTGCCTAGCCGTGCGTTGTCTTGCCTTAGCCTTGTTTCCCTTTGCTGTGCCGTTTCTTCCGTTACACGTGCCTTGCCTTACTTTGCCTTGCCTTCCTTTCCTTCCCTTTCCTTGCCTAGCCGTGCACTGCCTAGCCGTGCGTTGTCGTGCCTTAGCCTTGTTTCCGCTTACCGTGCCGTTCCTTCCTTTACCTTTGCCTTCCCTTGCCTTCCTTGCCTTCCGTTACTCTTTGCTTGCCTTCCGTGCATTGCCTAGCCTTGCGTTGTCCTGCCTTAGCCTTGCCTCGCCTGACCGTGCCTTGCCTTGCGTTACCCTTTCCTTGCCTTGCCGTGCATTGCCTAGTCCTGCGTTGTCGTGCCTTAGCCTTGTTTCCCCTTACCGTGCCGTTCCTTCCGTTACCCTTGCCTTCCCTTGCTTTCCCTTGCCTTTCTTTCCTTCCGTTACTCTTTCCTTGCCTTGCCGAGCACTGCCTAGCCTTGCGTTGTCGGGCATTAGCCTTGCTTCGCCTGACCGTGCCTTGCCTTGCGTTATGCTTTCCTTGCCTTGCCGTGCATTGCCTAGCCCTGCATTGTCGTGCATTAGCCTTGCCTTTTCTCACCGTGCCTTGCCTTGCGTTACCCTTTCCTTGCTTGGCCGTGCATTGCCTAGCCGTGCGTTGCCGTGCCTTACCCTTGTTTCCCCTTGCCGTGCCTTGCCTTTTGTTACACTTGCCTTGCCTTGCTTTGCCTTGCCTTCCTCTCCTTCCGTTACTCTTTCCTTGCCTAGCCGTGCATTGCCTAGCCTTGCGTTGTCGTGCCTTAGCCTTGCCTCGCCTGACCGTGCATTGCCTTGCGTTACTCTTTCCTTGCCTTGCCGTGCATTGCCTAGCCTTGCGTTGTCGTGCATTAGCCTTGCCTCGCCTGACCGTGCCTTGCCTTGCGTTACCCTTTCCTTGCCTTGCCGTGCATTGCCTAGCCGTGCTTTTTCGTGCATTAGCGTTGCCTCGCCTGACCGTGCCTTGCCTTGCGTTACCCTTTCCTTGCCTTGCCGTGCATTGCCTAGTCCTGCGTTGTCGTGCCTTCGGCTTGTTTCCCCTTAACGTGCCGTTCCGTCCGTTGCCCTTGCCTACCCTTGCTTTCCCTTGCCTTACTTGCCTTCCGTTACTCTTTACTTACCTTCCGTGCATTGCCTAGCCTTGCGTTGTCGTGCCTTAGCCTTGCGTCGCCTGACCGTGCCTTGCCTTGCGTTACCCTTTCTTTGCCTTGCCGTGCATTGCCTAGTCCTGCGTTGTCGTGCCTTAGCCTTGTTTCCCCGTACCGTGCCGTTCCTTCCGTTAGCCTTGCCTTCCCTTGCTTTCCCTTGACTTTCTTTCCTTCCGTTACTCTTTCCTTGCCTAGCCGTGCACTGCCTAGCCGTGCGTTGTCGTGCCTTAGCCTTGTTTCCCCTTGCTGTGCCGTTCCTTCCGTTACACTTGCCTTGCCTTTCTTTGCCTTGCCTTCCTTTCCTTCCTTTACTCTTTCCTTGCCTAGCCGTGCATTGCCTAGCCTTGCGTTGTCGTGCATTAGCCTTGCCTCGCCTGACCGTGCCTTGCCTTGCGTTACCCTTTCCTTGCCTTGCCTTGCATTGCCTAGTCCTGAGTTGTCGTGCCTTAGCCTTGTTTCCGCTTACCGTGCCGTTCCTTCCTTTACCTTTGCCTTCCCTTGCCTTCCTTGCCTTCCGTTACTCTTTGCTTGCCTTCCGTGCATTGCCTAGCCTTGCGTTGTCCTGCCTTAGCCTTGCCTCGCCTGACCGTGCCTTGCCTTGCGTTACCCTTTCCTTGCCTTGCCGTGCATTGCCTAATCCTGCGTTGTCTTGCCTTAGCCTTGTTTCCCCTTACCGTGCAGTTCCTTCCGTTACCCTTGCATTCCCTTGCTTTCCCTTGCCTTTCTTTCCTTCCCTTACTCTTTCCTTGCCTTGCCGAGCACTGCCTAGCCTTGCGTTGTCGTGCATTAGCCTTGCCTCGCCTGACCGTGCCTTGCCTTGCGTTATGCTTTCCTTCCCTTGCTGTGCATTGCCTAGCCCTGCATTGTCGTGCCTTAGCCTTGCCTTTCCTCACCGTGCCTTGCCTTGCGTTACCCTTTCCTTGCTTGGCCGTGCATTGCCTAGCCGTGCGTTGCCGTGCCTTACCTTTGTTTCCCCTTGCCGTGCCTTGCCTTTTGTTACACTTGCCTTGGCTTGCTTTGCCTTGCCTTCCTCTCCTTCCGTTACCCTTTCTTTGCCTTGCCGTGCATTGCCTAGTCCTGCGTTGTCGTGCCTTAGCCTTGTTTCCCCTTACCGTGCCGTTCCTTCCGTTACCCTTGCCTTCCCTTGCTTTCCCTTGCCTTTCTTTCCTTCCGTTACTCTTTCCTTGCCTTGCCGAGCACTGCCTAGCCTTGCGTTGTCGTGCATTAGCCTTGCCTCGCCTGACCGTGCATTGCCTTGCGTTACCCTTTCCTTGCCTTGCCGTGCATTGCCTAGCCTTGCGTTGTCATGCATTAGCCTTGCCTCACCTGACCGTGCCTTGCCTTGCGTTACCCTTTCCTTGCCTTGCCGTGCATTGCCTAGCCGTGCTTTTTCGTGCATTAGCGTTGCCTCGCCTGACCGTGCCTTGCCTTGCGTTACCCTTTCCTTGCCTTCCCGTGCACTGCCTAGCCTTGCGTTGTCGTGCCTTACCCTTGTTTCCCCTTGCCGTGCCGTGCCTTTTGTTACACTTGCCTTGCCTTGCATTGCTTTGCCTTCCTTTCCTTCCGTTACTCTTTCCTTGCCTAGCCGTGCATTGCCTAGCCTTGCTTTGTCGTGCATTAGCCTTGCCTCGCCTGACCGTGCCTTGCCTTGCGTTACCCTTTCCTTCCCTTGCCGTGCATTGCCTAGCCGTGCGTTGTCTTGCCTTAGCCTTGTTTCCCTTTGCTGTGCCGTTTCTTCCGTTACACGTGCCTTGCCTTACTTTGCCTTGCCTTCCTTTCCTTCCCTTTCCTTGCCTAGCCGTGCACTGCCTAGCCGTGCGTTGTCGTGCCTTAGCCTTGTTTCCGCTTACCGTGCCGTTCCTTCCTTTACCTTTGCCTTCCCTTGCCTTCCTTGCCTTCCGTTACTCTTTGCTTGCCTTCCGTGCATTGCCTAGCCTTGCGTTGTCCTGCCTTAGCCTTGCCTCGCCTGACCGTGCCTTGCCTTGCGTTACCCTTTCCTTGCCTTGCCGTGCATTGCCTAGTCCTGCGTTGTCGTGCCTTAGCCTTGTTTCCCCTTACCGTGCCGTTCCTTCCGTTACCCTTGCCTTCCCTTGCTTTCCCTTGCCTTTCTTTCCTTCCGTTACTCTTTCCTTGCCTTGCCGAGCACTGCCTAGCCTTGCGTTGTCGGGCATTAGCCTTGCTTCGCCTGACCGTGCCTTGCCTTGCGTTATGCTTTCCTTGCCTTGCCGTGCATTGCCTAGCCCTGCATTGTCGTGCATTAGCCTTGCCTTTTCTCACCGTGCCTTGCCTTGCGTTACCCTTTCCTTGCTTGGCCGTGCATTGCCTAGCCGTGCGTTGCCGTGCCTTACCCTTGTTTCCCCTTGCCGTGCCTTGCCTTTTGTTACACTTGCCTTGCCTTGCTTTGCCTTGCCTTCCTCTCCTTCCGTTACTCTTTCCTTGCCTAGCCGTGCATTGCCTAGCCTTGCGTTGTCGTGCCTTAGCCTTGCCTCGCCTGACCGTGCATTGCCTTGCGTTACTCTTTCCTTGCCTTGCCGTGCATTGCCTAGCCTTGCGTTGTCGTGCATTAGCCTTGCCTCGCCTGACCGTGCCTTGCCTTGCGTTACCCTTTCCTTGCCTTGCCGTGCATTGCCTAGCCGTGCTTTTTCGTGCATTAGCGTTGCCTCGCCTGACCGTGCCTTGCCTTGCGTTACCCTTTCCTTGCCTTGCCGTGCCTTGCCTAGTCCTGCGTTGTCGTGCCTTAGGCTTGTTTCCCCTTAACGTGCCGTTCCGTCCGTTGCCCTTGCCTACCCTTGCTTTCCCTTGCCTTACTTGCCTTCCGTTACTCTTTACTTACCTTCCGTGCATTGCCTAGCCTTGCGTTGTCGTGCCTTAGCCTTGCGTCGCCTGACCGTGCCTTGCCTTGCTTTACCCTTGCATTGCCTGCCGTGCATTGCCTAGTCCTGCGTTGTCGTGCCTTAGCCTTGTTTCCCCTTGCTGTGCCGTTCCTTCCGTTACACTTGCCTTGCCTTTCTTTGCCTTGCCTTTCTTTCCTTCCGTTACTCTTTCCTTGCCTAGCCGTGCACTGCCTAGCCTTGCGTTGTCGTGCATTAGCCTTCCCTTGCCTCACCGTACCTTGCCTTGCGTTACCCTTTCCTTGCCTTGCCGTGCACTGCCTAGCCTTGCGTTGTCGTGCCTTACCCTTGTTTCCCCTTGCCGTGCCGTGCCTTTTGTTGCACTTGCCTTGCCTTGCTTTGCTTTGCCTTCCTTTCCTTCCGTTACTCTTTCCTTGCCTAGCCGTGCATTGCCTAGCCTTGCGTTGTCGTGCATTAGCCTTGCCTCGCCTGACCGTGCCTTGCCTTGCGTTACCCTTTCCTTCCCTTGCCGTGCATTGCCTAGCCGTGCGTTGTCTTGCCTTAGCCTTGTTTCCCCTTGCTGTGCCGTTTCTTCCGTTACACTTGCCTTGCCTTACTTTGCCTTGCCTTCCTTTCCTTCCGTTACTCTTTCCTTGCCTAGCCGTGCACTGCCTAGACTTGCGTTGTCGTGCCTTAGCCTTGGCTCGCCTGACCGTGCCTTGCCTTGCGTTACCCTTTCCTTGCTTGGCCGTGCATTGCCTAGCCGTGCGTTGCCGTGCCTTACCCTTGTTTCCCCTTGCCGTGCCTTGCCTTTTGTTACACTTGCCTTGCCTTGCTTTGCCTTGCCTTCCTCTCCTTCCGTTACTCTTTCCTTGCCTAGCCGTGCATTGCCTAGCCTTGCGTTGTCGTGCATTAGCCTTGCCTCGCCTGACCGTGCCTTGCCTTGCGTTACCCTTTCTTTGCCTTGCCGTGCATTGCCTAGTCCTGCGTTGTCGTGCCTTAGCCTTGTTTCCCCTTACCGTGCCGTTCCTTCCGTTACCCTTGCCTTCCCTTGCTTTCCCTTGCCTTTCTTTCCTTCCGTTACTCTTTCTTTGCCTTGCCGAGCACTGCCTAGCCTTGCGTTGTCGTGCATTAGCCTTGCCTCGCCTGACCGTGCCTTGCCTTGCGTTATGCTTTCCTTGCCTTGCCGTGCATTGCCTAGCCCTGCATTGTCGTGCATTAGCCTTGCCTTTCCTCACCGTGCCTTGCCTTGCGTTACCCTTTCCTTGCTTGGCCGTGCATTGCCTAGCCGTGCGTTGCCGTGCCTTACCCTTGTTTCCCCTTGCCGTGCCTTGCCTTTTGTTACACTTGCCTTGCCTTGCTTTCCCTTGCCTTCCTCTCCTTCCGTTACTCTTTCCTTGCCTAGCCGTGCATTGCCTAGCCTTGCGTTGTCGTGCATTAGCCTTGCCTCGCCTGACCGTGCCTTGCCTTGCGTTACCCTTTCTTTGCCTTGCCGTGCATTGCCTAGTCCTGCGTTGTCGTGCCTTAGCCTTGTTTCCCCTTACCGTGCCGTTCCTTCCGTTACCCTTGCCTTCCCTTGCTTTCCCTTGCCTTTCTTGCCTTCCGTTACTCTTTCCTTGCCTTGCCGAGCACTGCCTAGCCTTGCGTTGTCGTGCATTAGCCTTGCCTCGCCTGACCGTGCATTGCCTTGCGTTACCCTTTCCTTGCCTTGCCTTGCATTGCCTAGTCCTGAGTTGACGTGCCTTAGCCTTGTTTCCGCTTACCGTGCCGTTCCTTCCTTTACCTTTGCCTTCCCTTGCCTTCCTTGCCTTCCGTTACTCTTTGCTTGCCTTCCGTGCATTGCCTAGCCTTGCGTTGTCCTGCCTTAGCCTTGCCTCGCCTGACCGTGCCTTGCCTTGCGTTACCCTTTCCTTGCCTTGCCGTGCATTGCCTAGCCTTGCGTTGTCGTGAATTAGCCTTGCCTCGCCTGACCGTGCCTTGCCTTGCGTTACCCTTTCCTTGCCTTGCCGTGCATTGCCTAGCCGTGCTTTTTCGTGCATTAGTGTTGCCTCGCCTGACCGTGCCTTGCCTTGCGTTACCCTTTCCTTGCCTTGCCGTGCATTGCCTAGTCCTGCGTTGTCGTGCCTTAGGCTTGTTTCCCCTTAACGTCCCGTTCCGTCCGTTGCCCTTGCCTTCCCTTGCTTTCCCTTGCCTTCCTTGCCTTCCGTTACTCTTTACTTGCCTTCCGTGCATTGCCTAGCCTTGCGTTGTCGTGCCTTAGCCTTGCGTCGCCTGACCGTGCCTTGCCTTGCGTTACCCTTTCTTTGCCTTGCCGTGCATTGCCTAGTCCTACGTTGTCGTGCCTTAGCCTTGTTTCCCCGTACCGTGCCGTTCCTTCCGTTAGCCTTGCCTTCCCTTGCTTTCCCTTGCCTTTCTTTCCTTCCGTTACTCTTTCCTTGCCTAGCCGTGCACTGCCTAGCCGTGCGTTGTCGTGCCTTAGCCTTGTTTCCCCTTGCTGTGCCGTTCCTTCCGTTACACTTGCCTTGCCTTTCTTTGCCTTGCCTTCCTTTCCTTCCGTTACTCTTTCCTTGCCTAGCTGTGCACTGCCTAGCCTTGCGTTGTCGTGCATTAGCCTTCCCTTGCCTCACCGTACTTTGCCTTGCGTTACCCTTTCCTTGCCTTGCCGTGCACTGCCTAGCCTTGCGTTGTCGTGCCTTACTCTTGTTTCCCCTTGCCGTGCCGTGCCTTTTGTTACACTTGCCTTGCCTTGCATTGCTTTGCCTTCCTTTCCTTCCGTTACTCTTTCCTTGCCTACCCGTGCATTGCCTAGCCTTGCGTTGTCGTGCATTAGCCTTGCCTCGCCTGACCGTGCCTTGCCTTGCGTTACCCTTTCCTTCCCTTGCCGTGCATTGCCTAGCCGTGCGTTGTCTTGCCTTAGCCTTGTTTCCCCTTGCTGTGCCGTTTCTTCCGTTACACGTGCCTTGCCTTACTTTGCCTTGCCTTCCTTTCCTTCCCTTTCCTTGCCTAGCCGTGCACTGCCTAGCCGTGCGTTGTCGTGCCTTAGCCTTGTTTCCGCTTACCGTGCCGTTCCTTCCTTTACCTTTGCCTTCCCTTGCCTTCCTTGCCTTCCGTTACTCTTTGCTTGCCTTCCGTGCATTGCCTAGCCTTGCGTTGTCCTGCCTTAGCCTTGCCTCGCCTGACCGTGCCTTGCCTTGCGTTACCCTTTCCTTGCCTTGCCGTGCATTGCCTAGTCCTGCGTTGTCGTGCCTTAGCCTTGTTTCCCCTTACCGTGCCGTTCCTTCCGTTACCCTTGCCTTCCCTTGCTTTCCCTTGCCTTTCTTTCCTTCCGTTACTCTTTCCTTTCCTTGCCGAGCACTGCCTAGCCTTGCGTTGTCGTGCATTAGCCTTGCCTCGCCTGACCGTGCCTTGCCTTGCGTTATGCTTTCCTTGCCTTGCCGTGCATTGCCTAGCCCTGCATTGTCGTGCATTAGCCTTGCCTTTACTCACCGTGCCTTGCCTTGCGTTACCCTTTCCTTGCTTGGCCGTGCATTGCCTAGCCGTGCGTTGCCGTGCCTTACCCTTGTTTCCCCTTGCCGTGCCTTGCCTTTTGTTACACTTGCCTTGCCTTGCTTTGCCTTGCCTTCCTCTCCTTCCGTTACTCTTTCCTTGCCTAGCCGTGCATTGCCTAGCCTTGCGTTGTCGTGCCTTAGCCTTGCCTCGCCTGACCGTGCATTGCCTTGCGTTACTCTTTCCTTGCCTTGCCGTGCATTGCCTAGCCTTGCGTTGTCGTGCATTAGCCTTGCCTCGCCTGACCGTGCCTTGCCTTGCGTTACCCTTTCCTTGCCTTGCCGTGCATTGCCTAGCCGTGCTTTTTCGTGCATTAGCGTTGCCTCGCCTGACCGTGCCTTGCCTTGAGTTACCCTTTCCTTGCCTTGCCGTGCATTGCCTAGTCCTGCGTTGTCGTGCCTTAGGCTTGTTTCCCCTTAACGTGCCGTTCCGTCCGTTGCCCTTGCCTACCCTTGCTTTCCCTTGCCTTCCTTGCCTTCCGTTACTCTTTACTTACCTTCCGTGCATTGCCTAGCCTTGCGTTGTCGTGCCTTAGCCTTGCGTCGCCTGACCGTGCCTTGCCTTGCTTTACCCTTTCTTTGCCTTGCCGTGCATTGCCTAGTCCTGCGTTGTCGTGCCTTAGCCTTGTTTCCCCGTACCGTGCCGTTCCTTCCGTTAGCCTTGCCTTCCCTTGCTTTCCCTTGCCTTTCTTTCCTTCCGTTACTCTTTCCTTGCCTAGCCGTGCACTGCGTAGCCGTGCGTTGTCGTGCCTTAGCCTTGTTTCCCCTTGCTGTGCCGTTCCTTCCGTTACACTTGCCTTGCCTTTCTTTGCCTTGCCTTCCTTTCCTTCCGTTACTCTTTCCTTGCCTAGCCGTGCACTGCCTGGCCTTGCGTTGTCGTGCATTAGCCTTCCCTTGCCTCACCGTACCTTGCCTTGCGTTACCCTTTCCTTGCCTTGCCGTGCACTGCCTAGCCTTGCGTTGTCGTGCCTTACCCTTGTTTCCCCTTGCCGTGCCGTGCCTTTTGTTGCACTTGCCTTGCCTTGCTTTGCTTTGCCTTCCTTTCCTTCCGTTACTCTTTCCTTGCCTAGCCGTGCATTGCCTAGCCTTGCGTTGTCGTGCATTAGCCTTGCCTCGCCTGACCGTGCCTTGCCTTGCGTTACCCTTTCCTTCCCTTGCCGTTCATTGCCTAGCCGTGCGTTGTCTTGCCTTAGCCTTGTTTCCCCTTGCTGTGCCGTTTCTTCCGTTACACTTGCCTTGCCTTACTTTGCCTTGCCTTCCTTTCCCTCCGTTACTCTTTCCTTGCCTAGCCGTGCACTGCCTAGACTTGCGTTGTCGTGCCTTAGCCTTGGCTCGCCTGACCGTACCTTGCCTTGCGTTACCCTTTCCTTGCTTGGCCGTGCATTGTCTAGCCGTGCGTTTCCGAGCCTTACCCTTGTTTCCCCTTGCCGTGCCTTGCCTTTTGTTACACTTGCCTTGCCTTGCCTTGCTTTGCCTTGCCTTCCTCTCCTTCCGTTACTCTTTCCTTGCCTAGCCGTGCATTGCCTAGCCTTGCGTTGTCGTGCATTAGCCTTGCCTCGCCTGACCGTGCCTTGCCTTGCGTTATGCTTTCCTTGCCTTGCCGTGCATTGCCTAGCCCTGCATTGTCGTGCATTAGCCTTGCCTTTCCTCACCGTGCCTTGCCTTGCGTTACCCTTTCCTTGCTTGGCCGTGCATTGCCTAGACGTGCGTTGCCGTGCCTTACCCTTGTTTCCCCTTGCCGTGCCTTGCCTTTTGTTACACTTCCCTTGCCTTCCTTTGCCTTGCCTTCCTCTCCTTCCGTTACTCTTTCCTTGCCTAGCCGTGCATTGCCTAGCCTTGCGTTGTCGTGCATTAGCCTTGCGTCCCCTGACCGTGCCTTGCCTTGCGTTACCCTTTCCTTGCCTTGCGGTGCATTGCCTAGTCCTGTGTTGTCGTGCCTTAGCCTTGTTTCCCCTTACCGTGCCGTTCCTTCCGTTACCCTTGCCTTCCCTTGCTTTCCCTTGCCTTTCTTTCCTTCCGTTACTCTTTCCTTGCCTTGCCGAGCACTGCCTAGCCTTGCGTTGTCGTGCATTAGCCTTGCCTCGCCTGACCGTGCATGGCCTTGCGTTACCCTTTCCTTGCCTTGCCGTGCATTGCCTAGCCTTGCGTTGTCGTGCTTTAGCCTTCCGTCGCCTGACCGTGCCTTGCCTTGCGTTACCCTTTCTTTGCCTTGCCGTGCATTGCCTAGTCCTGCGTTGTCGTGCCTTAGCCTTGTTTCCCCGTACCGTGCCGTTCCTTCCGTTAGCCTTGCCTTCCCTTGCTTTCCCTTGCCTTTCTTTCCTTCCGTTACTCTTTCCTTGCCTAGCCGTGCACTGCCTAGCCGTGCGTTGTCGTGCCTTAGCCTTGTTTCCCCTTGCTGTGCCGTTCCTTCCGTTACACTTGCCTTGCCTTTATTTGCCTTGCCTTCCTTTCCTTCCGTTACTCTTTCCTTGCCTAGCTGTGCACTGCCTAGCCTTGCGTTGTCGTGCATTAGCCTTCCCTTGCCTCACCGTACCTTGCCTTGCGTTACCCTTTCCTTGCCTTGCCGTGCACTTCCTAGCCTTGCGTTGTCGTGCCTTACCCTTGTTTCCCCTTGCCGTGCCGTGCCTTTTGTTACACTTGCCTTGCCTTGCTTTGCTTTGCCTTCCTTTCCTTCCGTTACTCTTTCCTTGCCTAGCCGTGCATTGCCTAGCCTTGCGTTGTCTTGCATTAGCCTTGCCTCGCCTGACCGTGCCTTGCCTTGCGTTACCCTTTCCTTCCCTTGCCGTGCATTGCCTAGTCGTGCGTTGTCTTGCCTTAGCCTTGTTTCCCCTTGCTGTGCCGTTTCTTCCGTTACACTTGCCTTGCCTTACTTTGCCTTGCCTTCCTTTCCTTCCGTTACTCTTTCCTTGCCTAGCCGTGCACTGCCTAGACTTGCTTTGTCATGCCTTAGCCTTGGCTCGCCTGACAGTGCCTTGCCTTGCGTTACCCTTTCCTTGCCTTGCCGTGCATTGCCTAGCCGAGCGTTGTCGTGCATTAGCCTTCCCTTGCCTCACCGTGCCTTGCTTTGCGTTACCCTTTCCTTGCCTTGCCATGCATTGCCTAGCCGTGCGTTGCCGTGCCTTACCCTTGTTTCCCCTTGCCGTGGCTTGCCTTTTGTTACACTTGCCTTGCCTTGCTTTGCCTTGCTTTCCTCTCCTTCCGTTACTCTTTCCTTGCCTAGCCGTGCATTGCCTAGCCTTGCGTTGTCGTGCCTTAGCCTTGCCTCGCCTGACCGTGCATTGCCTTGCGTTACTCTTTCCTTGCCTTGCCGTGCATTGCCTAGCCTTGCGTTGTCGTGCATTAGCCTTGCCTCGCCTGACCGTGCCTTGCCTTGCGTTACCCTTTCCTTGCCTTGCCGTGCATTGCCTAGCCGTGCTTTTTCGTGCATTAGCGTTGCCTCGCCTGACCGTGCCTTGCCTTGAGTTACCCTTTCCTTGCCTTGCCATGCATTGCCTAGTCCTGCGTTGTCGTGCCATAGGCTTGTTTCCCCTTAACGTGCCGTTCCGTCCGTTGCCCTTGCCTACCCTTGCTTTCCCTTGCCTTCCTTGCCTTCCGTTACTCTTTACTTACCTTCCGTACATTGCCTAGCCTTGCGTTGTCGTGCCTTAGCCTTGCGTCGCCTGACCGTGCCTTGCCTTGCTTTACCCTTTCTTTGCCTTGCCGTGCATTGCCTAGTCCTGCGTTTTCGTGCCTTAGCCTTGTTTCCCCGTACCGTGCCGTTCCTTCCGTTAGCCTTGCCTTCCCTTGCTTTCCCTTGCCTTTCTTTCCTTCCGTTACTCTTTCCTTGCCTAGCCGTGCACTGCCTAGCCGTGCGTTGTCGTGCCTTAGCCTTGTTTCCCCTTGCTGTGCCGTTCCTTCCGTTACACTTGCCTTGCCTTTCTTTGCCTTGCCTTCCTTTCCTTCCGTTACTCTTTCCTTGCCTAGCCGTGCACTGCCTGGCCTTGCGTTGTCGTGCATTAGCCTTCCCTTGACTCACCGTACCTTGCCTTGCGTTACCCTTTCCTTGCCTTGCCGTGCACTGCCTAGCCTTGCGTTGTCGTGCCTTCCCCTTGTTTCCCCTTGCCGTGCCGTGACTTTTGTTGCACTTGCCTTGCCTTGCTTTGCTTTGCCTTCCTTTCCTTCCGTTACTCTTTCCTTGCCTAGCCGTGCATTGCCTAGCCTTGCGTTGTCGTGCATTAGCCTTGCCTCGCCTGACCGTGCCTTGCCTTGCGTTACCCTTTCCTTCCCTTGCCGTTCATTGCCTAGCCGTGCGTTGTCTTGCCTTAGCCTTGTTTCCCCTTGCTGTGCCGTTTCTTCCGTTACACTTGCCTTGCCTTACTTTGCCTTGCCTTCCTTTCCCTCCGTTACTCTTTCCTTGCCTAGCCGTGCACTGCCTAGACTTGCGTTGTCGTGCCTTAGCCTTGGCTCGCCTGACCGTACCTTGCCTTGCGTTACCCTTTCCTTGCTTGGCCGTGCATTGTCTAGCCGTGCGTTGCCGTGCCTTACCCTTGTTTCCCCTTGCCGTGCCTTGCCTTTTGTTACACTTGCCTTGCCTTGCCTTGCTTTGCCTTGCCTTCCTCTCCTTCCGTTACTCTTTCCTTGCCTAGCCGTGCATTGCCTAGACTTGCGTTGTCGTGCATTAGCCTTGCCTCGCCTGACCGTGCCTTGCCTTGCGTTACCCTTTCTTTGCCTTGCCGTGCATTGCCTAGTCCTGCGTTGTCGTGCCTTAGACTTGTTTCCCCTTACCGTGCCGTTCCTTCCGTTACCCTTGCCTTCCCTTGCTTTCCCTTGCCTTTCTTTCCTTCCGTTACTCTTTCCTTGCCTTGCCGAGCACTGCCTAGCCTTGCGTTGTCGTGCATTAGCCTTGCCTCGCCTGACCGTGCCTTGCCTTGCGTTATGCTTTCCTTGCCTTGCCGTGCATTGCCTAGCCCTGCATTGTCGTGCATTAGCCTTGCCTTTCCTCACCGTGCCTTGCCTTGCGTTACCCTTTCCTTCCCTTGCCGTGCATTGCCTAGCCGTGCGTTGTCTTGCCTTAGCCTTGTTTCCCCTTGCTGTGCCGTTTCTTCCGTTACACTTGCCTTGCCTTACTTTGCCTTGCCTTCCTTTCCTTCCGTTACTCTTTCCTTGCCTAGCCGTGCACTGCCTAGACTTGCTTTGTCATGCCTTAGCCTTGGCTCGCCTGACAGTGCCTTGCTTTGCGTTACCCTTTCCTTGCCTTGCCGTGCATTGCCTAGCCGAGCGTTGTCGTGCATTAGCCTTCCCTTGCCTCACCGTGCCTTGCTTTGCGTTACCCTTTCCTTGCCTTGCCATGCATTGCCTAGCCGTGCGTTGCCGTGCCTTACCCTTGTTTCCCCTTGCCGTGGCTTGCCTTTTGTTACACTTGCCTTGCCTTGCTTTGCCTTGCTTTCCTCTCCTTCCGTTACTCTTTCCTTGCCTAGCCGTGCACTGCCTAGACTTGCGTTGTCGTGCCTTAGCCTTGCCTCGCCTCACCGTGCCTTGCCATGCGTTACCCTTTCCTTGCCTTGCCGTGCATTGCCTCGTTCTGCGTTGTCGTGCCTTAGCCTTGTTTCCCCTTACCGTGCCGTTCCTTCCGTTACCCTTGCCTTCCCTTGCTTTCCCTTGCCTTTCTTTCCTTCCGTTACTCTTTCCTTGCCTTGCCGAGCACTGCCTAGCCTTGCGTTGTCCTGCATTTGCCTTGCCTCGCCTGACCGTGCCTTGCCTTGCGTTATGCTTTCCTTCCCTTGCCGTGCATTGCCTAGCCCTGCATTGTCGTGCCTTAGCCTTGCCTTTCCTCACCGTGCCTTGCCTTGCGTTACCCTTTCCTTGCTTGGCCGTGCATTGCCTAGCCGTGCGTTGCCGTGCCTTACCTTTGTTTCCCCTTGCCGTGCCTTGCCTTTTGTTACACTTGCCTTGGCTTGCTTTGCCTTGCTTTCCTCTCCTTCCGTTACCCTTTCTTTGCCTTGCCGTGCATTGCCTAGTCCTGCGTTGTCGTGCCTTAGCCTTGTTTCCCCTTACCGTGCCGTTCCTTCCGTTACCCTTGCCTTTCCTTGCTTTCCCTTGCCTTTCTTTCCTTCCGTTACTCTTTCCTTGCCTTGCCGAGCACTGCCTAGCCTTGCGTTGTCGTGCATTAGCCTTGCCTCGCCTGACCGTGCATTGCCTTGCGTTACCCTTTCCTTGCCTTGCCGTGCATTGCCTAGTCCTGCGTTGTCGTGCCTTAGCCTTGTTTCCCCTTACCGTGCCGTTCCTTCCGTTACCCTTGCCTTCCCTTGCTTTCCCTTGCCTTTCTTGCCTTCCGTTACTCTTTCGTTGCCTTGCCGAGCACTGCCTAGCCTTGCGTTGTCGTGCATTAGCCTTGCCTCGCCTGACCGTGCATTGCCTTGCGTTACCCTTTCCTTGCCTTGCCTTGCATTGCCTAGTCCTGAGTTGACGTGCCTTAGCCTTGTTTCCGCTTACCGTGCCGTTCCTTCCTTTACCTTTGCCTTCCCTTGCCTTCCTTGCCTTCCGTTACTCTTTGCTTGCCTTCCGTGCATTGCCTAGCCTTGCGTTGTCCTGCCTTAGCCTTGCCTCGCCTGACCGTGCCTTGCCTTGCGTTACCCTTTCCTTGCCTTGCCGTGCATTGCCTAGCCTTGCGTTGTCGTGAATTAGCCTTGCCTCGCCTGACCGTGCCTTGCCTTGCGTTACCCTTTCCTTGCCTTGCCGTGCATTGCCTAGCCGTGCTTTTTCGTGCATTAGTGTTGCCTCGCCTGACCGTGCCTTGCCTTGCGTTACCCTTTCCTTGCCTTGCCGTGCATTGCCTAGTCCTGCGTTGTCGTGCCTTAGGCTTGTTTCCCCTTAACGTCCCGTTCCGTCCGTTGCCCTTGCCTTCCCTTGCTTTCCCTTGCCTTCCTTGCCTTCCGTTACTCTTTACTTGCCTTCCGTGCATTGCCTAGCCTTGCGTTGTCGTGCCTTAGCCTTGCGTCGCCTGACCGTGCCTTGCCTTGCGTTACCCTTTCTTTGCCTTGCCGTGCATTGCCTAGTCCTACGTTGTCGTCCCTTAGCCTTGTTTCCCCGTACCGTGCCGTTCCTTCCGTTAGCCTTGCCTTCCCTTGCTTTCCCTTGCCTTTCTTTCCTTCCGTTACTCTTTCCTTGCATAGCCGTGCACTGCCTAGCCGTGCGTTGTCGTGCCTTAGCCTTGTTTCCCCTTGCTGTGCCGTTCCTTCCGTTACACTTGCCTTGCCTTTCTTTGCCTTGCCTTCCTTTCCTTCCGTTACTCTTTCCTTGCCTAGCTGTGCACTGCCTAGCCTTGCGTTGTCGTGCATTAGCCTTCCCTTGCCTCACCGTACTTTGCCTTGCGTTACCCTTTCCTTGCCTTGCCGTGCACTGCCTAGCCTTGCGTTGTCGTGCCTTACTCTTGTTTCCCCTTGCCGTGCCGTGCCTTTTGTTACACTTGCCTTGCCTTGCATTGCTTTGCCTTCCTTTCCTTCCGTTACTCTTTCCTTGCCTACCCGTGCATTGCCTAGCCTTGGGTTGTCGTGCATTAGCCTTGCCTCGCCTGACCGTGCCTTGCCTTGCGTTACCCTTTCCTTCCCTTGCCGTGCATTGCCTAGCCGTGCGTTGTCTTGCCTTAGCCTTGTTTCCCCTTGCTGTGCCGTTTCTTCCGTTACACGTGCCTTGCCTTACTTTGCCTTGCCTTCCTTTCCTTCCCTTTCCTTGCCTAGCCGTGCACTGCCTAGCCGTGCGTTGTCGTGCCTTAGCCTTGTTTCCGCTTACCGTGCCGTTCTTTCCTTTACCTTTGCCTTCCCTTGCCTTCCTTGCCTTCCGTTACTCTTTGCTTGCCTTCCGTGCATTGCCTAGCCTTGCGTTGTCCTGCCTTAGCCTTGCCTCGCCTGACCGTGCCTTGCCTTGCGTTACCCTTTCCTTGCCTTGCCGTGCATTGCCTAGTCCTGCGTTGTCGTGCCTTAGCCTTGTTTCCCCTTACCGTGCCGTTCCTTCCGTTACCCTTGCCTTCCCTTGCTTTCCCTTGCCTTTCTTTCCTTCCGTTACTCTTTCCTTTCCTTGCCGAGCACTGCCTAGCCTTGCGTTGTCGTGCATTAGCCTTGCCTCGCCTGACCGTGCCTTGCCTTGCGTTATGCTTTCCTTGCCTTGCCGTGCATTGCCTAGCCCTGCATTGTCGTGCATTAGCCTTGCCTTTACTCACCGTGCCTTGCCTTGCGTTACCCTTTCCTTGCTTGGCCGTGCATTGCCTAGCCGTGCGTTGCTGTGCCTTACCCTTGTTTCCCCTTGCCGTGCCTTGCCTTTTGTTACACTTGCCTTGCCTTGCTTTGCCTTGCCTTCCTCTCCTTCCGTTACTCTTTCCTTGCCTAGCCGTGCATTGCCTAGCCTTGCGTTGTCGTGCCTTAGCCTTGCCTCGCCTGACCGTGCATTGCCTTGCGTTACTCTTTCCTTGCCTTGCCGTGCATTGCCTAGCCTTGCGTTGTCGTGCATTAGCCTTGCCTCGCCTGACCGTGCCTTGCCTTGCGTTACCCTTTCCTTGCCTTGCCGTGCATTGCCTAGCCGTGCTTTTTCGTGCATTAGCGTTGCCTCGCCTGACCGTGCCTTGCCTTGAGTTACCCTTTCCTTGCCTTGCCGTGCATTGCCTAGTCCTGCGTTGTCGTGCCTTAGGCTTGTTTCCCCTTAACGTGCCGTTCCGTCCGTTGCCCTTGCCTACCCTTGCTTTCCCTTGCCTTCCTTGCCTTCCGTTACTCTTTACTTACCTTCCGTGCATTGCCTAGCCTTGCGTTGTCGTGCCTTAGCCTTGCGTCGCCTGACCGTGCCTTGCCTTGCTTTACCCTTTCTTTGCCTTGCCGTGCATTGCCTAGTCCTGCGTTGTCGTGCCTTAGCCTTGTTTCCCCGTACCGTGCCGTTCCTTCCGTTAGCCTTGCCTTCCCTTGCTTTCCCTTGCCTTTCTTTCCTTCCGTTACTCTTTCCTTGCCTAGCCGTGCACTGCCTAGCCGTGCGTTGTCGTGCCTTAGCCTTGTTTCCCCTTGCTGTGCCGTTCCTTCCGTTACACTTGCCTTGCCTTTCTTTGCCTTGCCTTCCTTTCCTTCCGTTACTCTTTCCTTGCCTAGCCGTGCACTGCCTGGCCTTGCGTTGTCGTGCATTAGCCTTCCCTTGCCTCACCGTACCTTGCCTTGCGTTACCCTTTCCTTGCCTTGCCGTGCACTGCCTAGCCTTGCGTTGTCGTGCCTTACCCTTGTTTCCCCTTGCCGTGCCGTGCCTTTTGTTGCACTTGCCTTGCCTTGCTTTGCTTTGCCTTCCTTTCCTTCCGTTACTCTTTCCTTGCCTAGCCGTGCATTGCCTAGCCTTGCGTTGTCGTGCATTAGCCTTGCCTCGCCTGACCGTGCCTTGCCTTGCGTTACCCTTTCCTTCCCTTGCCGTTCATTGCCTAGCCGTGCGTTGTCTTGCCTTAGCCTTGTTTCCCCTTGCTGTGCCGTTTCTTCCGTTACACTTGCCTTGCCTTACTTTGCCTTGCCTTCCTTTCCCTCCGTTACTCTTTCCTTGCCTAGCCGTGCACTGCCTAGACTTGCGTTGTCGTGCCTTAGCCTTGGCTCGCCTGACCGTACCTTGCCTTGCGTTACCCTTTCCTTGCTTGGCCGTGCATTGTCTAGCCGTGCGTTTCCGAGCCTTACCCTTGTTTCCCCTTGCCGTGCCTTGCCTTTTGTTACACTTGCCTTGCCTTGCCTTGCTTTGCCTTGCCTTCCTCTCCTTCCGTTACTCTTTCCTTGCCTAGCCGTGCATTGCCTAGCCTTGCGTTGTCGTGCATTAGCCTTGCCTCGCCTGACCGTGCCTTGCCTTGCGTTATGCTTTCCTTGCCTTGCCGTGCATTGCCTAGCCCTGCATTGTCGTGCATTAGCCTTGCCTTTCCTCACCGTGCCTTGCCTTGCGTTACCCTTTCCTTCCTTGGCCGTGCATTGCCTAGACGTGCGTTGCCGTGCCTTACCCTTGTTTCCCCTTGCCGTGCCTTGCCTTTTGTTACACTTGCCTTGCCTTGCTTTGCCTTGCCTTCCTCTCCTTCCGTTACTCTTTCCTTGCCTAGCCGTGCATTGCCTAGCCTTGCGTTGTCGTGCATTAGCCTTGCGTCCCCTGACCGTGCCTTGCCTTGCGTTACCCTTTCCTTGCCTTGCGGTGCATTGCCTAGTCCTGTGTTGTCGTGCCTTAGCCTTGTTTCCCCTTACCGTGCCGTTCCTTCCGTTACCCTTGCCTTCCCTTGCTTTCCCTTGCCTTTCTTTCCTTCCGTTACTCTTTCCTTGCCTTGCCGAGCACTGCCTAGCCTTGCGTTGTCGTGCATTAGCCTTGCCTCGCCTGACCGTGCATGGCCTTGCGTTACCCTTTCCTTGCCTTGCCGTGCATTGCCTAGCCTTGCGTTGTCGTGCTTTAGCCTTCCGTCGCCTGACCGTGCCTTGCCTTGCGTTACCCTTTCTTTGCCTTGCCGTGCATTGCCTAGTCCTGCGTTGTCGTGCCTTAGCCTTGTTTCCCCGTACCGTGCCGTTCCTTCCGTTAGCCTTGCCTTCCCTTGCTTTCCCTTGCCTTTCTTTCCTTCCGTTACTCTTTCCTTGCCTAGCCGTGCACTGCCTAGCCGTGCGTTGTCGTGCCTTAGCCTTGTTTCCCCTTGCTGTGCCGTTCCTTCCGTTACACTTGCCTTGCCTTTATTTGCCTTGCCTTCCTTTCCTTCCGTTACTCTTTCCTTGCCTAGCTGTGCACTGCCTAGCCTTGCGTTGTCGTGCATTAGCCTTCCCTTGCCTCACCGTACCTTGCCTTGCGTTACCCTTTCCTTGCCTTGCCGTGCACTTCCTAGCCTTGCGTTGTCGTGCCTTACCCTTGTTTCCCCTTGCCGTGCCGTGCCTTTTGTTACACTTGCCTTGCCTTGCTTTGCTTTGCCTTCCTTTCCTTCCGTTACTCTTTCCTTGCCTAGCCGTGCATTGCCTAGCCTTGCGTTGTCTTGCATTAGCCTTGCCTCGCCTGACCGTGCCTTGCCTTGCGTTACCCTTTCCTTCCCTTGCCGTGCATTGCCTAGTCGTGCGTTGTCTTGCCTTAGCCTTGTTTCCCCTTGCTGTGCCGTTTCTTCCGTTACACTTGCCTTGCCTTACTTTGCCTTGCCTTCCTTTCCTTCCGTTACTCTTTCCTTGCCTAGCCGTGCACTGCCTAGACTTGCTTTGTCATGCCTTAGCCTTGGCTCGCCTGACAGTGCCTTGCCTTGCGTTACCCTTTCCTTGCCTTGCCGTGCATTGCCTAGCCGTGCTTTTTCGTGCATTAGCGTTGCCTCGCCTGACCGTGCCTTGCCTTGAGTTACCCTTTCCTTGCCTTGCCATGCATTGCCTAGTCCTGCGTTGTCGTGCCATAGGCTTGTTTCCCCTTAACGTGCCGTTCCGTCCGTTGCCCTTGCCTACCCTTGCTTTCCCTTGCCTTCCTTGCCTTCCGTTACTCTTTACTTACCTTCCGTACATTGCCTAGCCTTGCGTTGTCGTGCCTTAGCCTTGCGTCGCCTGACCGTGCCTTGCCTTGCTTTACCCTTTCTTTGCCTTGCCGTGCATTGCCTAGTCCTGCGTTTTCGTGCCTTAGCCTTGTTTCCCCGTACCGTGCCGTTCCTTCCGTTAGCCTTGCCTTCCCTTGCTTTCCCTTGCCTTTCTTTCCTTCCGTTACTCTTTCCTTGCCTAGCCGTGCACTGCCTAGCCGTGCGTTGTCGTGCCTTAGCCTTGTTTCCCCTTGCTGTGCCGTTCCTTCCGTTACACTTGCCTTGCCTTTCTTTGCCTTGCCTTCCTTTCCTTCCGTTACTCTTTCCTTGCCTAGCCGTGCACTGCCTGGCCTTGCGTTGTCGTGCATTAGCCTTCCCTTGACTCACCGTACCTTGCCTTGCGTTACCCTTTCCTTGCCTTGCCGTGCACTGCCTAGCCTTGCGTTGTCGTGCCTTCCCCTTGTTTCCCCTTGCCGTGCCGTGACTTTTGTTGCACTTGCCTTGCCTTGCTTTGCTTTGCCTTCCTTTCCTTCCGTTACTCTTTCCTTGCCTAGCCGTGCATTGCCTAGCCTTGCGTTGTCGTGCATTAGCCTTGCCTCGCCTGACCGTGCCTTGCCTTGCGTTACCCTTTCCTTCCCTTGCCGTTCATTGCCTAGCCGTGCGTTGTCTTGCCTTAGCCTTGTTTCCCCTTGCTGTGCCGTTTCTTCCGTTACACTTGCCTTGCCTTACTTTGCCTTGCCTTCCTTTCCCTCCGTTACTCTTTCCTTGCCTAGCCGTGCACTGCCTAGACTTGCGTTGTCGTGCCTTAGCCTTGGCTCGCCTGACCGTACCTTGCCTTGCGTTACCCTTTCCTTGCTTGGCCGTGCATTGTCTAGCCGTGCGTTGCCGTGCCTTACCCTTGTTTCCCCTTGCCGTGCCTTGCCTTTTGTTACACTTGCCTTGCCTTGCCTTGCTTTGCCTTGCCTTCCTCTCCTTCCGTTACTCTTTCCTTGCCTAGCCGTGCATTGCCTAGACTTGCGTTGTCGTGCATTAGCCTTGCCTCGCCTGACCGTGCCTTGCCTTGCGTTACCCTTTCTTTGCCTTGCCGTGCATTGCCTAGTCCTGCGTTGTCGTGCCTTAGCCTTGTTTCCCCTTACCGTGCCGTTCCTTCCGTTACCCTTGCCTTCCCTTGCTTTCCCTTGCCTTTCTTTCCTTCCGTTACTCTTTCCTTGCCTTGCCGAGCACTGCCTAGCCTTGCGTTGTCGTGCATTAGCCTTGCCTCGCCTGACCGTGCCTTGCCTTGCGTTATGCTTTCCTTGCCTTGCCGTGCATTGCCTAGCCCTGCATTGTCGTGCATTAGCCTTGCCTTTCCTCACCGTGCCTTGCCTTGCGTTACCCTTTCCTTCCTTGGCCGTGCATTGCCTAGACGTGCGTTGCCGTGCCTTACCCTTGTTTCCCCTTGCCGTGCCTTGCCTTTTGTTACACTTGCCTTGCCTTGCTTTGCCTTGCCTTCCTCTCCTTCCGTTACTCTTTCCTTGCCTAGCCGTGCATTGCCTAGCCTTGCGTTGTCGTGCATTAGCCTTGCGTCCCCTGACCGTGCCTTGCCTTGCGTTACCCTTTCCTTGCCTTGCCGTGCATTGCCTAGTCCTGTGTTGTCGTGCCTTAGCCTTGTTTCCCCTTACCGTGCCGTTCCTTCCGTTACCCTTGCCTTCCCTTGCTTTCCCTTGCCTTTCTTTCCTTCCGTTACTCTTTCCTTGCCTTGCCGAGCACTGCCTAGCCTTGCGTTGTCGTGCATTAGCCTTGCCTCGCCTGACCGTGCATGGCCTTGCGTTACCCTTTCCTTGCCTTGCCGTGCATTGCCTAGCCTTGCGTTGTCGTGCTTTAGCCTTCCGTCGCCTGACCGTGCCTTGCCTTGCGTTACCCTTTCTTTGCCTTGCCGTGCATTGCCTAGTCCTGCGTTGTCGTGCCTTAGCCTTGTTTCCCCGTACCGTGCCGTTCCTTCCGTTAGCCTTGCCTTCCCTTGCTTTCCCTTGCCTTTCTTTCCTTCCGTTACTCTTTCCTTGCCTAGCCGTGCACTGCCTAGCCGTGCGTTGTCGTGCCTTAGCCTTGTTTCCCCTTGCTGTGCCGTTCCTTCCGTTACACTTGCCTTGCCTTTATTTGCCTTGCCTTCCTTTCCTTCCGTTACTCTTTCCTTGCCTAGCTGTGCACTGCCTAGCCTTGCGTTGTCGTGCATTAGCCTTCCCTTGCCTCACCGTACCTTGCCTTGCGTTACCCTTTCCTTGCCTTGCCGTGCACTTCCTAGCCTTGCGTTGTCGTGCCTTACCCTTGTTTCCCCTTGCCGTGCCGTGCCTTTTGTTACACTTGCCTTGCCTTGCTTTGCTTTGCCTTCCTTTCCTTCCGTTACTCTTTCCTTGCCTAGCCGTGCATTGCCTAGCCTTGCGTTGTCTTGCATTAGCCTTGCCTCGCCTGACCGTGCCTTGCCTTGCGTTACCCTTTCCTTCCCTTGCCGTGCATTGCCTAGTCGTGCGTTGTCTTGCCTTAGCCTTGTTTCCCCTTGCTGTGCCGTTTCTTCCGTTACACTTGCCTTGCCTTACTTTGCCTTGCCTTCCTTTCCTTCCGTTACTCTTTCCTTGCCTAGCCGTGCACTGCCTAGACTTGCTTTGTCATGCCTTAGCCTTGGCTCGCCTGACAGTGCCTTGCTTTGCGTTACCCTTTCCTTGCCTTGCCGTGCATTGCCTAGCCGAGCGTTGTCGTGCATTAGCCTTCCCTTGCCTCACCGTGCCTTGCTTTGCGTTACCCTTTCCTTGCCTTGCCATGCATTGCCTAGCCGTGCGTTGCCGTGCCTTACCCTTGTTTCCCCTTGCCGTGGCTTGCCTTTTGTTACACTTGCCTTGCCTTGCTTTGCCTTGCTTTCCTCTCCTTCCGTTACTCTTTCCTTGCCTAGCCGTGCACTGCCTAGACTTGCGTTGTCGTGCCTTAGCCTTGCCTCGCCTCACCGTGCCTTGCCATGCGTTACCCTTTCCTTGCCTTGCCGTGCATTGCCTCGTCCTGCGTTGTCGTGCCTTAGCCTTGTTTCCCCTTACCGTGCCGTTCCTTCCGTTACCCTTGCCTTCCCTTGCTTTCCCTTGCCTTTCTTTCCTTCCGTTACTCTTTCCTTGCCTTGCCGAGCACTGCCTAGCCTTGCGTTGTCGTGCATTAGCCTTGCCTCGCCTGACCGTGCCTTGCCTTGCGTTATGCTTTCCTTCCCTTGCCGTGCATTGCCTAGCCCTGCATTGTCGTGCCTTAGCCTTGCCTTTCCTCACCGTGCCTTGCCTTGCGTTACCCTTTCCTTGCTTGGCCGTGCATTGCCTAGCCGTGCGTTGCCGTGCCTTACCTTTGTTTCCCCTTGCCGTGCCTTGCCTTTTGTTACACTTGCCTTGGCTTGCTTTGCCTTGCTTTCCTCTCCTTCCGTTACCCTTTCTTTGCCTTGCCGTGCATTGCCTAGTCCTGCGTTGTCGTGCCTTAGCCTTGTTTCCCCTTACCGTGCCGTTCCTTCCGTTACCCTTGCCTTTCCTTGCTTTCCCTTGCCTTTCTTTCCTTCCGTTACTCTTTCCTTGCCTTGCCGAGCACTGCCTAGCCTTGCGTTGTCGTGCATTAGCCTTGCCTCGCCTGACCGTGCATTGCCTTGCGTTACCCTTTCCTTGCCTTGCCGTGCATTGCCTAGCCTTGCGTTGTCGTGCATTAGCCTTGCCTCACCTGACCGTGCCTTGCCTTGCGTTACCCTTTCCTTGCCTTGCCGTGCATTGCCTAGCCGTGCTTTTTCGTGCATTAGCGTTGCCTCGCCTGACCGTGCCTTGCCTTGCGTTACCCTTTCCTTGCCTTGCCGTGCACTGCCTAGCCTTGCGTTGTCGTGCCTTACCCTTGTTTCCCCTTGCCGTGCCGTGCCTTTTGTTACACTTGCCTTGCCTTGCATTGCTTTGCCTTCCTTTCCTTCCGTTACTCTTTCCTTGCCTAGCCGTGCATTGCCTAGCCTTGCGTTGTCGTGCATTAGCCTTGCCTCGCCTGACCGTGCCTTGCCTTGCGTTACCCTTTCCTTCCCTTGCCGTGCATTGCCTAGCCGTGCGTTGTCTTGCCTTAGCCTTGTTTCCCTTTGCTGTGCCGTTTCTTCGGTTACACGTGCCTTGCCTTACTTTGCCTTGCCTTCCTTTCCTTCCCTTTCCTTGCCTAGCCGTGCACTGCCTAGCCGTGCGTTGTCGTGCCTTAGCCTTGTTTCCGCTTACCGTGCCGTTCCTTCCTTTACCTTTGCCTTCCCTTGCCTTCCTTGCCTTCCGTTACTCTTTGCTTGCCTTCCGTGCATTGCCTAGCCATGCGTTGTCCTGCCTTAGCCTTGCCTCGCCTGACCGTGCATTGCCTTGCGTTACCCTTTCCTTGCCTTGCCGTGCATTGCCTAGTCCTGCGTTGTCGTGCCTTAGCCTTGTTTCCCCTTACCGTGCCGTTCCTTCCGTTACCCTTGCCTTCCCTTGCTTTCCCTTGCCTTTCTTTCCTTCCGTTACTCTTTCCTTGCCTTGCCGAGCACTGCCTAGCCTTGCGTTGTCGTGCATTAGCCTTGCCTCGCCTGACCGTGCCTTGCCTTGCGTTATGCTTTCCTTGCCTTGCCGTGCATTGCCTAGCCCTGCATTGTCGTGCATTAGCCTTGCCTTTCCTCACCGTGCCTTGCCTTGCGTTACCCTTTCCTTGCTTGGCCGTGCATTGCCTAGCCGTGCGTTGCCGTGCCTTACCCTTGTTTCCCCTTGCCGTGCCTTGCCTTTTGTTACACTTGCCTTGCCTTGCTTTGCCTTGCCTTCCTCTCCTTCCGTTACTCTTTCCTTGCCTAGCCGTGCATTGCCTAGCCTTGCGTTGTCGTGCCTTAGCCTTGCCTCGCCTGACCGTGCATTGCCTTGCGTTACTCTTTCCTTGCCTTGCCGTGCATTGCCTAGCCTTGCGTTGTCGTGCATTAGCCTTGCCTCGCCTGACCGTGCCTTGCCTTGCGTTACCCTTTCCTTGCCTTGCCGTGCATTGCCTAGCCGTGCTTTTTCGTGCATTAGCGTTGCCTCGCCTGACCGTGCCTTGCCTTGCGTTACCCTTTCCTTGCCTTGCCGTGCATTGCCTAGTCCTGCGTTGTCGTGCCTTAGGCTTGTTTCCCCTTAACGTGCCGTTCCGTCCGTTGCCCTTGCCTACCCTTGCTTTCCCTTGCCTTCCTTGCCTTCCGTTACTCTTTACTTACCTTCCGTGCATTGCCTAGCCTTGCGTTGTCGTGCCTTAGCCTTGCGTCGCCTGACCGTGCCTTGCCTTGCGTTACCCTTTCTTTGCCTTGCCGTGCATTGCCTAGTCCTGCGTTGTCGTGCCTTAGCCTTGTTTCCCCGTACCGTGCCGTTCCTTCCGTTAGCCTTGCCTTCCCTTGCTTTCCCTTGCCTTTCTTTCCTTCCGTTACTCTTTCCTTGCCTAGCCGTGCACTGCCTAGCCGTGCGTTGTCGTGCCTTAGCCTTGTTTCCCCTTGCTGTGCCGTTCCTTCCGTTACACTTGCCTTGCCTTTCTTTGCCTTGCCTTCCTTTCCTTCCGTTACTCTTTCCTTGCCTAGCCGTGCACTGCCTAGCCTTGCGTTGTCGTGCATTAGCCTTCCCTTGCCTCACCGTACCTTGCCTTGCGTTACCCTTTCCTTGCCTTGCCGTGCACTGCCTAGCCTTGCGTTGTCGTGCCTTACCCTTGTTTCCCCTTGCCGTGCCGTGCCTTTTGTTGCACTTGCCTTGCCTTGCTTTGCTTTGCCTTCCTTTCCTTCCGTTACTCTTTCCTTGCCTAGCCGTGCATTGCCTAGCCTTGCGTTGTCGTGCATTAGCCTTGCCTCGCCTGACCGTGCCTTGCCTTGCGTTACCCTTTCCTTCCCTTGCCGTGCATTGCCTAGCCGTGCGTTGTCTTGCCTTAGCCTTGTTTCCCCTTGCTGTGCCGTTTCTTCCGTTACACTTGCCTTGCCTTACTTTGCCTTGCCTTCCTTTCCTTCCGTTACTCTTTCCTTGCCTAGCCGTGCACTGCCTAGACTTGCGTTGTCGTGCCTTAGCCTTGGCTCGCCTGACCGTGCCTTGCCTTGCGTTACCCTTTCCTTGCTTGGCCGTGCATTGCCTAGCCGTGCGTTGCCGTGCCTTACCCTTGTTTCCCCTTGCCGTGCCTTGCCTTTTGTTACACTTGCCTTGCCTTGCTTTGCCTTGCCTTCCTCTCCTTCCGTTACTCTTTCCTTGCCTAGCCGTGCACTGCCTAGCCTTGCGTTGTCGTGCATTAGCCTTCCCTTGCCTCACCGTACCTTGCCTTGCGTTACCCTTTCCTTGCCTTGCCGTGCAATGCCTAGACGTGCGTTGTCTTGCCTTAGCCTTGTTTCCCCTTGCTGTGCCGTTTCTTCCGTTACACTTGCCTTGCCTTACTTTGCCTTGCCTTCCTTTCCTTCCGTTACTCTTTCCTTGCCTAGCCGTGCACTGCCTAGACTTGCGTTGTCGTGCCTTAGCCTTGGCTCGCCTGACCGTGCCTTGCCTTGCCTTACCCTTTCCTTGCCTTGCCTTGCATTGCCTAGTCCTGAGTTGTCGTGCCTTAGCCTTGTTTCCGCTTACCGTGCCGTTCCTTCCTTTACCTTTGCCTTCCCTTGCCTTCCTTGCCTTCCGTTACTCTTTGCTTGCCTTCCGTGCATTGCCTAGCCTTGCGTTGTCCTGCCTTAGCCTTGCCTCGCCTGACCGTGCCTTGCCTTGCGTTACCCTTTCCTTGCCTTGCCGTGCATTGCCTAATCCTGCGTTGTCGTGCCTTAGCCTTGTTTCCCCTTACCGTGCCGTTCCTTCCGTTACCCTTGCCTTCCCTTGCTTTCCCTTGCCTTTCTTTCCTTCCCTTACTCTTTCCTTGCCTTGCCGAGCACTGCCTAGCCTTGCGTTGTCGTGCATTAGCCTTGCCTCGCCTGACCGTGCCTTGCCTTGCGTTATGTTTTCCTTGCCTTGCCGTGCATTGCCTAGCCCTGCATTGTCGTGCATTAGCCTTGCCTTTCCTCACCGTGCCTTGCCTTGCGTTACCCTTTCCTTGCTTGGCCGTGCATTGCCTAGCCGTGCGTTGCCGTGCCTTACCCTTGTTTCCCATTGCCGTGCCTTGCCTTTTGTTACACTTGCCTTGCCTTGCTTTGCCTTGCCTTCCTCTCCTTCCGTTACTCTTTCCTTGCCTAGCCGTGCATTGCCTAGCCTTGCGTTGTCGTGCATTAGCCTTGCCTCGCCTGACCGTGCCTTGCCTTGCGTTACGCTTTCTTTGCCTTGCCGTGCATTGCCTAGTCCTGCGTTGTCGTGCCTTAGCCTTGTTTCCCCTTACCGTGCCGTTCCTTCCGTTACCCTTGCCTTCCCTTGCTTTCCCTTGCCTTTCTTTCCTTCCGTTACTCTTTCCTTGCCTTGCCGAGCACTGCCTAGCCTTGCGTTGTCGTGCATTAGCCTTGCCTCGCCTGACCGTGCCTTGCCTTGCGTTATGCTTTCCTTCCCTTGCCGTGCATTGCCTAGCCCTGCATTGTCGTGCCTTAGCCTTGCCTTTCCTCACCGTGCCTTGCCTTGCGTTACCCTTTCCTTGCTTGGCCGTGCATTGCCTAGCCGTGCGTTGCCGTGCCTTACCTTTGTTTCCCCTTGCCGTGCCTTGCCTTTTGTTACACTTGCCTTGGCTTGCTTTGCCTTGCCTTCCTCTCCTTCCGTTACCCTTTCTTTGCCTTGCCGTGCATTGCCTAGTCCTGCGTTGTCGTGCCTTAGCCTTGTTTCCCCTTACCGTGCCGTTCCTTCCGTTACCCTTGCCTTTCCTTGCTTTCCCTTGCCTTTCTTTCCTTCCGTTACTCTTTCCTTGCCTTGCCGAGCACTGCCTAGCCTTGCGTTGTCGTGCATTAGCCTTGCCTCGCCTGACCGTGCATTGCCTTGCGTTACCCTTTCCTTGCCTTGCCGTGCATTGCCTAGCCTTGCGTTGTCGTGCATTAGCCTTGCCTCACCTGACCGTGCCTTGCCTTGCGTTACCCTTTCCTTGCCTTGCCGTGCATTGCCTAGCCGTGCTTTTTCGTGCATTAGCGTTGCCTCGCCTGACCGTGCCTTGCCTTGCGTTACCCTTTCCTTGCCTTGCCGTGCACTGCCTAGCCTTGCGTTGTCGTGCCTTACCCTTGTTTCCCCTTGCCGTGCCGTGCCTTTTGTTACACTTGCCTTGCCTTGCATTGCTTTGCCTTCCTTTCCTTCCGTTACTCTTTCCTTGCCTAGCCGTGCATTGCCTAGCCTTGCGTTGTCGTGCATTAGCCTTGCCTCGCCTGACCGTGCCTTGCCTTGCGTTACCCTTTCCTTCCCTTGCCGTGCATTGCCTAGCCGTGCGTTGTCTTGCCTTAGCCTTGTTTCCCTTTGCTGTGCCGTTTCTTCCGTTACACGTGCCTTGCCTTACTTTGCCTTGCCTTCCTTTCCTTCCCTTTCCTTGCCTAGCCGTGCACTGCCTAGCCGTGCGTTGTCGTGCCTTAGCCTTGTTTCCGCTTACCGTGCCGTTCCTTCCTTTACCTTTGCCTTCCCTTGCCTTCCTTGCCTTCCGTTACTCTTTGCTTGCCTTCCGTGCATTGCCTAGCCTTGCGTTGTCCTGCCTTAGCCTTGCCTCGCCTGACCGTGCCTTGCCTTGCGTTACCCTTTCCTTGCCTTGCCGTGCATTGCCTAGTCCTGCGTTGTCGTGCCTTAGCCTTGTTTCCCCTTACCGTGCCGTTCCTTCCGTTACCCTTGCCTTCCCTTGCTTTCCCTTGCCTTTCTTTCCTTCCGTTACTCTTTCCTTGCCTTGCCGAGCACTGCCTAGCCTTGCGTTGTCGGGCATTAGCCTTGCCTCGCCTGACCGTGCCTTGCCTTGCGTTATGCTTTCCTTGCCTTGCCGTGCATTGCCTAGCCCTGCATTGTCGTGCATTAGCCTTGCCTTTCCTCACCGTGCCTTGCCTTGCGTTACCCTTTCCTTGCTTGGCCGTGCATTGCCTAGCCGTGCGTTGCCGTGCCTTACCCTTGTTTCCCCTTGCCGTGCCTTGCCTTTTGTTACACTTGCCTTGCCTTGCTTTGCCTTGCCTTCCTCTCCTTCCGTTACTCTTTCCTTGCCTAGCCGTGCATTGCCTAGCCTTGCGTTGTCGTGCCTTAGCCTTGCCTCGCCTGACCGTGCATTGCCTTGCGTTACTCTTTCCTTGCCTTGCCGTGCATTGCCTAGCCTTGCGTTGTCGTGCATTAGCCTTGCCTCGCCTGACCGTGCCTTGCCTTGCGTTACCCTTTCCTTGCCTTGCCGTGCATTGCCTAGCCGTGCTTTTTCGTGCATTAGCGTTGCCTCGCCTGACCGTGCCTTGCCTTGCGTTACCCTTTCCTTGCCTTGCCGTGCATTGCCTAGTCCTGCGTTGTCGTGCCTTAGGCTTGTTTCCCCTTAACGTGCCGTTCCGTCCGTTGCCCTTGCCTACCCTTGCTTTCCCTTGCCTTCCTTGCCTTCCGTTACTCTTTACTTACCTTCCGTGCATTGCCTAGCCTTGCGTTGTCGTGCCTTAGCCTTGCGTCGCCTGACCGTGCCTTGCCTTGCTTTACCCTTTCTTTGCCTTGCCGTGCATTGCCTAGTCCTGCGTTGTCGTGCCTTAGCCTTGTTTCCCCGTACCGTGCCGTTCCTTCCGTTAGCCTTGCCTTCCCTTGCTTTCCCTTGCCTTTCTTTCCTTCCGTTACTCTTTCCTTGCCTAGCCGTGCACTGCCTAGCCGTGCGTTGTCGTGCCTTAGCCTTGTTTCCCCTTGCTGTGCCGTTCCTTCCGTTACACTTGCCTTGCCTTTCTTTGCCTTGCCTTCCTTTCCTTGCGTTACTCTTTCCTTGCCTAGCCGTGCACTGCCTAGCCTTGCGTTGTCGTGCATTAGCCTTCCCTTGCCTCACCGTACCTTGCCTTGCGTTACCCTTTCCTTGCCTTGCCGTGCACTGCCTAGCCTTGCGTTGTCGTGCCTTACCCTTGTTTCCCCTTGCCGTGCCGTGCCTTTTGTTGCACTTGCCTTGCCTTGCTTTGCTTTGCCTTCCTTTCCTTCCGTTACTCTTTCCTTGCCTAGCCGTGCATTGCCTAGCCTTGCGTTGTCGTGCATTAGCCTTGCCTCGCCTGACCGTGCCTTGCCTTGCGTTACCCTTTCCTTCCCTTGCCGTGCATTGCCTAGCCGTGCGTTGTCTTGCCTTAGCCTTGTTTCCCCTTGCTGTGCCGTTTCTTCCGTTACACTTGCCTTGCCTTACTTTGCCTTGCCTTCCTTTCCTTCCGTTACTCTTTCCTTGCCTAGCCGTGCACTGCCTAGACTTGCGTTGTCGTGCCTTAGCCTTGGCTCGCCTGACCGTGCCTTGCCTTGCGTTACCCTTTCCTTGCTTGGCCGTACATTGCCTAGCCGTGCGTTGCCGTGCCTTACCCTTGTTTCCCCTTGCCGTGCCTTGCCTTTTGTTACACTTGCCTTGCCTTGCTTTGCCTTGCCTTCCTCTCCTTCCGTTACTCTTTCCTTGCCTAGCCGTGCATTGCCTAGCCTTGCGTTGTCGTGCATTAGCCTTGCCTCGCTTGACCGTGCCTTGCCTTGCGTTACCCTTTCTTTGCCTTGCCGTGCATTGCCTAGTCCTGCGTTGTCGTGCCTTAGCCTTGTTTCCCCTTACCGTGCCGTTCCTTCCGTTACCCTTGCCTTCCCTTGCTTTCCCTTGCCTTTCTTTCCTTCCGTTACTCTTTCTTTGCCTTGCCGAGCACTGCCTAGCCTTGCGTTGTCGTGCATTAGCCTTGCCTCGCCTGACCGTGCCTTGCCTTGCGTTATGCTTTCCTTGCCTTGCCGTGCATTGCCTAGCCCTGCATTGTCGTGCATTAGCCTTGCCTTTCCTCACCGTGCCTTGCCTTGCGTTACCCTTTCCTTGCTTGGCCGTGCATTGCCTAGCCGTGCGTTGCCGTGCCTTACCCTTGTTTCCCCTTGCCGTGCCTTGCCTTTTGTTACACTTGCCTTGCTTTGCTTTGCCTTGCCTTCCTCTCCTTCCGTTACTCTTTCCTTGCCTAGCCGTGCATTGCCTAGCCTTGCGTTGTCGTGCATTAGCCTTGCCTCGCCTGACCGTGCCTTGCCTTGCGTTACCCTTTCTTTGCCTTGCCGTGCATTGCCTAGTCCTGCGTTGTCGTGCCTTAGCCTTGTTTCCCCTTACCGTGCCGTTCCTTCCGTTACCCTTGCCTTCCCTTGCTTTCCCTTGCCTTTCTTGCCTTCCGTTACTCTTTCCTTGCCTTGCCGAGCACTGCCTAGCCTTGCGTTGTCGTGCATTAGCCTTGCCTCGCCTGACCGTGCATTGCCTTGCGTTACCCTTTCCTTGCCTTGCCGTGCATTGCCTAGTCCTGCGTTGTCGTGCCTTAGGCTTGTTTCCCCTTAACGTGCCGTTCCGTCCGTTGCCCTTGCCTACCCTTGCTTTCCCTTGCCTTCCTTGCCTTCCGTTACTCTTTACTTACCTTCCGTGCATTGCCTAGCCTTGCGTTGTCGTGCCTTAGCCTTGCGTCGCCTGACCGTGCCTTGCCTTGCGTTACCCTTTCTTTGCCTTGCCGTGCATTGCCTAGTCCTGCGTTGTCGTGCCTTAGCCTTGTTTCCCCGTACCGTGCCGTTCCTTCCGTTAGCCTTGCCTTCCCTTGCTTTCCCTTGCCTTTCTTTCCTTCCGTTACTCTTTCCTTGCCTAGCCGTGCACTGCCTAGCCGTGCGTTGTCGTGCCTTAGCCTTGTTTCCCCTTGCTGTGCCGTTCCTTCCGTTACACTTGCCTTGCCTTTCTTTGCCTTGCCTTCCTTTCCGTCCGTTACTCTTTCCTTGCCTAGCCGTGCATTGCCTAGCCTTGCGTTGTCGTGCATTAGCCTTGCCTCGCCTGACCGTGCCTTGCCTTGCGTTACCCTTTCCTTGCCTTGCCTTGCATTGCCTAGTCCTGAGTTGACGTGCCTTAGCCTTGTTTCCGCTTACCGTGCCGTTCCTTCCTTTACCTTTGCCTTCCCTTGCCTTCCTTGCCTTCCGTTACTCTTTGCTTGCCTTCCGTGCATTGCCTAGCCTTGCGTTGTCCTGCCTTAGCCTTGCCTCGCCTGACCGTGCCTTGCCTTGCGTTACCCTTTCCTTGCCTTGCCGTGCATGGCCTAATCCTGCGTTGTCGTGCCTTAGCCTTGTTTCCCCTTACCGTGCCGTTCCTTCCGTTACCCTTGCCTTCCCTTGCTTTCCCTTGCCTTTCTTTCCTTCCGTTACTCTTTCCTTGCCTTGCCGAGCACTGCCTAGCCTTGCGTTGTCGTGCATTAGCCTTGCCTCGCCTGACCGTGCCTTGCCTTGCGTTATGCTTTCCTTACCTTGCCGTGCATTGCCTAGCCCTGCATTGTCGTGCATTAGCCTTGCCTTTCCTCACCGTGCCTTGCCTTGCGTTACCCTTTCCTTGCTTGGCCGTGCATTGCCTAGCCGTGCGTTGCCGTGCCTTACCCTTGTTTCCCCTTGCCGTGCCTTGCCTTTTGTTACACTTGCCTTGCCTTGCTTTGCCTTGCCTTCCTCTCCTTCCGTTACTCTTTCCTTGCCTAGCCGTGCATTGCCTAGCCTTGCGTTGTCGTGCATTAGCCTTTCCTCGCCTGAACGTGCCTTGCCTTGCGTTACGCTTTCTTTGCCTTGCCGTGCATTGCCTAGTCCTGCGTTGTCGTGCCTTAGCCTTGTTTCCCCTTACCGTGCCGTTCCTTCCGTTACCCTTGCCTTCCCTTGCTTTCCCTTGCCTTTCTTTCCTTCCGTTACTCTTTCCTTGCCTTGCCGAGCACTGCCTAGCCTTGCGTTGTCGTGCATTAGCCTTGCCTCGCCTGACCGTGCATTGCCTTGCGTTACCCTTTCCTTGCCTTGCCGTGCATTGCCTAGCCTTGCGTTGTCGTGAATTATCCTTGCCTCGCCTGACCGTGCCTTGCCTTGCGTTACCCTTTCCTTGCCTTGCCGTGCATTGCCTAGCCGTGCTTTTTCGTGCATTAGTGTTGCCTCGCCTGACCGTGCCTTGCCTTGCGTTACCCTTTCCTTGCCTTGCCGTGCATTGCCTAGTCCTGCGTTGTCGTGCCTTAGGCTTGTTTCCCCTTAACGTGCCGTTCCGTCCGTTGCCCTTGCCTTCCCTTGCTTTCCCTTGCCTTCCTTGCCTTCCGTTACTCTTTACTTGCCTTCCGTGCATTGCCTAGCCTTGCGTTGTCGTGCCTTAGCCTTGCGTCGCCTGACCGTGCCTTGCCTTGCGTTACCCTTTCTTTGCCTTGCCGTGCATTGCCTAGTCCTACGTTGTCGTGCCTTAGCCTTGTTTCCCCGTACCGTGCCGTTCCTTCCGTTAGCCTTGCCTTCCCTTGCTTTCCCTTGCCTTTCTTTCCTTCCGTTACTCTTTCCTTGCCTAGCCGTGCACTGCCTAGCCGTGCGTTGTCGTGCCTTAGCCTTGTTTCCCCTTGCTGTGCCGTTCCTTCCGTTACACTTGCCTTGCCTTTCTTTGCCTTGCCTTCCTTTCCTTCCGTTACTCTTTCCTTGCCTAGCTGTGCACTGCCTAGCCTTGCGTTGTCGTGCATTAGCCTTCCCTTGCCTCACCGTACTTTGCCTTGCGTTACCCTTTCCTTGCCTTGCCGTGCACTGCCTAGCCTTGCGTTGTCGTGCCTTACTCTTGTTTCCCCTTGCCGTGCCGTGCCTTTTGTTACACTTGCCTTGCCTTGCATTGCTTTGCCTTCCTTTCCTTCCGTTACTCTTTCCTTGCCTACCCGTGCATTGCCTAGCCTTGCGTTGTCGTGCATTAGCCTTGCCTCGCCTGACCGTGCCTTGCCTTGCGTTACCCTTTCCTTCCCTTGCCGTGCATTGCCTAGCCGTGCGTTGTCTTGCCTTAGCCTTGTTTCCCCTTGCTGTGCCGTTTCTTCCGTTACACGTGCCTTGCCTTACTTTGCCTTGCCTTCCTTTCCTTCCCTTTCCTTGCCTAGTCGTGCACTGCCTAGCCGTGCGTTGTCGTGCCTTAGCCTTGTTTCCGCTTACCGTGCCGTTCCTTCCTTTACCTTTGCCTTCCCTTGCCTTCCTTGCCTTCCGTTACTCTTTGCTTGCCTTCCGTGCATTGCCTAGCCTTGCGTTGTCCTGCCTTAGCCTTGCCTCGCCTGACCGTGCCTTGCCTTGCGTTACCCTTTCCTTGCCTTGCCGTGCATTGCCTAGTCCTGCGTTGTCGTGCCTTAGCCTTGTTTCCCCTTACCGTGCCGTTCCTTCCGTTACCCTTGCCTTCCCTTGCTTTCCCTTGCCTTTCTTTCCTTCCGTTACTCTTTCCTTTCCTTGCCGAGCACTGCCTAGCCTTGCGTTGTCGTGCATTAGCCTTGCCTCGCCTGACCGTGCCTTGCCTTGCGTTATGCTTTCCTTGCCTTGCCGTGCATTCCCTAGCCCTGCATTGTCGTGCATTAGCCTTGCCTTTCCTCACCGTGCCTTGCCTTGCGTTACCCTTTCCTTGCTTGGCCGTGCATTGCCTAGCCGTGCGTTGCCGTGCCTTACCCTTGTTTCCCCTTGCCGTGCCTTGCCTTTTGTTACACTTGCCTTGCCTTGCTTTGCCTTGCCTTCCTCTCCTTCCGTTACTCTTTCCTTGCCTAGCCGTGCATTGCCTAGCCTTGCGTTGTCGTGCCTTAGCCTTACCTCGCCTGACCGTGCATTGCCTTGCGTTACTCTTTCCTTGCCTTGCCGTGCATTGCCTAGCCTTGCGTTGTTGTGCATTAGCCTTGCCTCGCCTGACCGTGCCTTGCCTTGCGTTACCCTTTCCTTGCCTTGCCGTGCATTGCCTAGCCGTGCTTTTTCGTGCATTAGCGTTGCCTCGCCTGACCGTGCCTTGCCTTGCGTTACCCTTTCCTTGCCTTGCCGTGCATTGCCTAGTCCTGCGTTGTCGTGCCTTAGGCTTGTTTCCCCTTAACGTGCCGTTCCGTCCGTTGCCCTTGCCTACCCTTGCTTTCCCTTGCCTTCCTTGCCTTCCGTTACTCTTTACTTACCTTCCGTGCATTGCCTAGCCTTGCGTTGTCGTGCCTTAGCCTTGCGTCGCCTGACCGTGCCTTGCCTTGCTTTACCCTTTCTTTGCCTTGCCGTGCATTGCCTAGTCCTGCGTTGTCGTGCCTTAGCCTTGTTTCCCCGTACCGTGCCGTTCCTTCCGTTAGCCTTGCCTTCCCTTGCTTTCCCTTGCCTTTCTTTCCTTCCGTTACCCTTTCCTTGCCTTGCCGTGCACTGCCTAGCCTTGCGTTGTCGTGCCTTACCCTTGTTTCCCCTTGCCGTGCCGTGCCTTTTGTTGCACTTGCCTTGCCTTGCTTTGCTTTGCCTTCCTTTCCTTCCGTTACTCTTTCCTTGCCTAGCCGTGCATTGCGTAGCCTTGCGTTGTCGTGCATTAGCCTTGCCTCGCCTGACCGTGCCTTGCCTTGCGTTACCCTTTCCTTCCCTTGCCGTGCATTGCCTAGCCGTGCGTTGTCTTGCCTTAGCCTTGTTTCCCCTTGCTGTGCCGTTTCTTCCGTTACACTTGCCTTGCCTTACTTTGCCTTGCCTTCCTTTCCCTCCGTTACTCTTTCCTTGCCTAGCCGTGCACTGCCTAGACTTGCGTTGTCGTGCCTTAGCCTTGGCTCGCCTGACCGTACCTTGCCTTGCGTTACCCTTTCCTTGCTTGGCCGTGCATTGTCTAGCCATGCGTTGCCGTGCCTTACCCTTGTTTCCCCTTGCCGTGCCTTGCCTTTTGTTACACTTGCCTTGCCTTGCCTTGCTTTGCCTTGCCTTCCTCTCCTTCCGTTACTCTTTCCTTGCCTAGCCGTGCATTGCCTAGACTTGCGTTGTCGTGCATTAGCCTTGCCTCGCCTGACCGTGCCTTGCCTTGCGTTACCCTTTCTTTGCCTTGCCGTGCATTGCCTAGTCCTGCGTTGTCGTGCCTTAGCCTTGTTTCCCCTTACCGTGCCGTTCCTTCCGTTACCCTTGCCTTCCCTTGCTTTCCCTTGCCTTTCTTTCCTTCCGTTACTCTTTCCTTGCCTTGCCGAGCACTGCCTAGCCTTGCGTTGTCGTGCATTAGCCTTGCCTCGCCTGACCGTGCCTTGCCTTGCGTTATGCTTTCCTTGCCTTGCCGTGCATTGCCTAGCCCTGCATTGTCGTGCATTAGCCTTGCCTTTCCTCACCGTGCCTTGCCTTGCGTTACCCTTTCCTTGCTTGGCCGTGCATTGCCTAGACGTGCGTTGACGTGCCTTACCCTTGTTTCCCCTTGCCGTGCCTTGCCTTTTGTTACACTTGCCTTGCCTTGCTTTGCCTTGCCTTCCTCTCCTTCCGTTACTCTTTCCTTGCCTAGCCGTGCATTGCCTAGCCTTGCGTTGTCGTGCATTATCCTTGCCTCGCCTGACCGTGCCTTGCCTTGCGTTACCCTTTCTTTGCCTTGCCGTGCATTGCCTAGTCCTGCGTTGTCGTGCTTTAGCCTTGTTTCCCCTTACCGTGCCGTTCCTTCCGTTACCCTTGCCTTCCCTTGCTTTCCCTTGCCTTTCTTGCCTTCCGTTACTCTTTCCTTGCCTTGCCGAGCACTGCCTAGCCTTGCGTTGTCGTGCATTAGCCTTGCCTCGCCTGACCGTGCATTGCCTTGCGTTACCCTTTCCTTGCCTTGCCGTGCATTGCCTAGTCCTGCGTTGTCGTGCCTTAGGCTTGTTTCCCCTTAACGTGCCGTTCCGTCCGTTGCCCTTGCCTACCCTTGCTTTCCCTTGCCTTCCTTGCCTTCCGTTACTCTTTACTTACCTTCCGTGCATTGCCTAGCCTTGCGTTGTCGTGCCTTAGCCTTGCGTCGCCTGACCGTGCCTTGCCTTGCGTTACCCTTTCTTTGCCTTGCCGTGCATTGCCTAGTCCTGCGTTGTCGTGCCTTAGCCTTGTTTCCCCGTACCGTGCCGTTCCTTCCGTTAGCCTTGCCTTCCCTTGCTTTCCCTTGCCTTTCTTTCCTTCCGTTACTCTTTCCTTGCCTAGCCGTGCACTGCCTAGCCGTGCGTTGTCGTGCCTTAGCCTTGTTTCCCCTTGCTGTGCCGTTCCTTCCGTTACACTTGCCTTGCCTTTCTTTGCCTTGCCTTCCTTTCCTTCCGTTACTCTTTCCTTGCCTAGCCGTGCATTGCCTAGCCTTGCGTTGTCGTGCATTAGCCTTGCCTCGCCTGACCGTGCCTTGCCTTGCGTTACACTTTCCTTGCCTTGCCTTGCATTGCCTAGTCCTGAGTTGTCGTGCCTTAGCCTTGTTTCCGCTTACCGTGCCGTTCCTTCCTTTACCTTTGCCTTCCCTTGCCTTCCTTGCCTTCCGTTACTCTTTGCTTGCCTTCCGTGCATTGCCTAGCCTTGCGTTGTCCTGCCGTAGCCTTGCCTCGCCTGACCGTGCCTTGCCTTGCGTTACCCTTTCCTTGCCTTGCCGTGCATTGCCTAATCCTGCGTTGTCGTGCCTTAGCCTTGTTTCCCCTTACCGTGCCGTTCCTTCCGTTACCCTTGCCTTCCCTTGCTTTCCCTTGCCTTTCTTTCCTTCCGTTACTCTTTCCTTGCCTTGCCGAGCACTGCCTAGCCTTGCGTTGTCGTGCATTAGCCTTGCCTCGCCTGACCGTGCCTTGCCTTGCGTTATGCTTTCCTTACCTTGCCGTGCATTGCCTAGCCCTGCATTGTCGTGCATTAGCCTTGCCTTTCCTCACCGTGCCTTGCCTTGCGTTACCCTTTCCTTGCTTGGCCGTGCATTGCCTAGCCGTGCGTTGCCGTGCCTTACCCTTGTTTCCCCTTGCCGTGCCTTGCCTTTTGTTACACTTGCCTTGCCTTGCTTTGCCTTGCCTTCCTCTCCTTCCGTTACTCTTTCCTTGCCTAGCCGTGCATTGCCTAGCCTTGCGTTGTCGTGCATTAGCCTTGCCTCGCCTGAACGTGCCTTGCCTTGCGTTACGCTTTCTTTGCCTTGCCGTGCATTGCCTAGTCCTGCGTTGTCGTGCCTTAGCCTTGTTTCCCCTTACCGTGCCGTTCCTTCCGTTACCCTTGCCTTCCCTTGCTTTCCCTTGCCTTTCTTTCCTTCCCTTACTCTTTCCTTGCTTTGCCGAGCACTGCCTAGCCTTGCGTTGTCGTGCATTAGCCTTGCCTCGCCTGACCGTGCCTTGCCTTGCGTTATGCTTTCCTTGCCTTGCCGTGTATTGCCTAGCCCTGCATTGTCGTGCATTAGCCTTGCCTTTCCTCACCGTGCCTTGCCTTGCGTTACCCTTTCCTTCCTTGGCCGTGCATTGCCTAGCCGTGCGTTGCCGTACCTTACCCTTGTTTCCCCTTGCCGTGCCTTGCCTTTTGTTACACTTGCCTTGCCTTGCTTTGCCTTGCCTTCCTCTCCTTCCGTTACTCTTTCCTTGCCTAGCCGTGCATTGCCTAGCCTTGCGTTGTCGTGCATTAGCCTTGCCTCGCCTGACCGTGCCTTGCCTTGCGTTACCCTTTCTTTGCCTTGCCGTGCATTGCCTAGTCCTGCGTTGTCGTGCCTTAGCCTTGTTTCCCCTTACCGTGCCGTTCCTTCCGTTACCCTTGCCTTCCCTTGCTTTCCCTTGCCTTTCTTTCCTTCCGTTACTCTTTCCTTGCCTTGCCGAGCACTGCCTAGCCTTGCGTTGTCGTGCATTAGCCTTGCCTCGCCTGACCGTGCCTTGCCTTGCGTTATGCTTTCCTTGCCTTGCCGTGCATTGCCTAGCCCTTCATTGTAGTGCTTAGCCGTTCCTCACCGTGCCTTGCCTTGTTCCCTTTCCTTCTTGGCCGTGCATTGCCTAGCCGTGCGTTGCCGTGCCTTGTTTCCCCTTGCCGTGCCTTGCCTTGTTACCTTGCCTTGCCTTGCTTTGCCTTGCCTTCCTTTCCTTCCGTTACTCTTTCCTTGCCTAGCCGTGCATTGCCTAGCCTTGCGTTGTCGTGCATTAGCCTTGCCTCGCCTGACCGTGCCTTGCCTTGCGTTACCCTTTCTTTGCCTTGCCGTGCATTGCCTAGTCCTGCGTTGTCGTGCCTTAGCCTTGTTTCCCCGTACCGTGCCGTTCCTTCCGTTAGCCTTGCCTTCCCTTGCTTTCCCTTGCCTTTCTTTCCTTCCGTTACTCTTTCCTTGCCTTGCCGAGCACTGCCTAGCCTTGCGTTGTCGTGCATTAGCCTTGCCTCGCCTGACCGTGCATTGCCTTGCGTTACCCTTTCCTTCCCTTGCCGTGCATTGCCTAGCCTTGCGTTGTCGTGCATTAGCCTTGCCTCGCCTGACCGTGCCTTGCCTTGCGTTACCCTTTCCTTGCTTGGCCGTGCATTGCCTAGCCGTGCGTTGCCGTGCCTTACCCTTGTTTCCCCTTGCCGTGCCTTGCCTTTTGTTACACTTGCCTTGCCTTGCTTTGCCTTGCCTTCCTCTCCTTCCGTTACTCTTTCCTTGCCTAGCCGTGCATTGCCTAGCCTTGCGTTGTCGTGCATTAGCCTTGCCTCGCCTGACCGTGCCTTGCCTTGCGTTACCCTTTCTTTGCCTTGCCGTGCATTGCCTAGTCCTGCGTTGTCGTGCCTTAGCCTTGTTTCCCCTTACCGTGCCGTTCCTTCCGTTACCCTTGCCTTCCCTTGCTTTCCCTTGCCTTTCTTTCCTTCCCTTACTCTTTCCTTGCCTTGCCGAGCACTGCCTAGCCTTGCGTTGTCGTGCATTAGCCTTGCCTCGCCTGACAGTGCCTTGCCTTGCGTTATGCTTTCCTTTCCTTGCCGTGCATTGCCTAGCCCTGCATTGTCGTGCATTAGCCTTGCCTTTCCTCACCGTGCCTTGCCTTGCGTTACCCTTTCCTTGCTTGGCCGTGCATTGCCTAGCCGTGCGTTGCCGTGCCTTACCCTTGTTTCCCCTTGCCGTGCCTTGCCTTTTGTTACACTTGCCTTGCCTTGCTTTGCCTTGCCTTCCCCTCCTTCCGTTACTCTTTCCTTGCCTAGCCGTGCATTGCCTAGCCTTGCGTTGTCGTGCATTAGCCTTGCCTCGCCTGACCGTGCCTTGCCTTGCGTTACCCTTTCCTTGCCTTGCCTTGCATTGCCTAGTCCTGAGTTGTCGTGCCTTAGCCTTGTTTCCGCTTACCGTGCCGTTCCTTCCTTTACCTTTGCCTTCCCTTGCCTTCCTTGCCTTCCGTTACTCTTTGCTTGCCTTCCGTGCATTGCCTAGCCTTGCGTTGTCCTGCCTTAGCCTTGCCTCGCCTGACCGTGCCTTGCCTTGCGTTACCCTTTCCTTGCCTTGCCGTGCATTGCCTAATCCTGCGTTGTCGTGCCTTAGCCTTGTTTCCCCTTACCGTGCCGTTCCTTCCGTTACCCTTGCCTTCCCTTGCTTTCCCTTGCCTTTCTTTCCTACCGTTACTCTTTCCTTGCCTTGCCGAGCACTGCCTAGCCTTGCGTTGTCGTGCATTAGCCTTGCCTCGCCTGACCGTGCCTTGCCTTGCGTTATGCTTTCCTTACCTTGCCGTGCATTGCCTAGCCCTGGATTGTCGTGCATTAGCCTTGCCTTTCCTCACCGTGCCTTGCCTTGCGTTACCCTTTCCTTGCTTGGCCGTGCATTGCCTAGCCGTGCGTTGCCGTGCCTTACCCTTGTTTCCCCTTGCCGTGCCTTGCCTTTTGTTACACTTGCCTTGCCTTGCTTTGCCTTGCCTTCCTCTCCTTCCGTTACTCTTTCCTTCCCTAGCCGTGCATTGCCTAGCCTTGCGTTGTCGTGCATTAGCCTTGCCTCGCCTGACCGTGCCTTGCCTTGCGTTACCCTTTCTTTGCCTTGCCGTGCATTGCCTAGTCCTGCGTTGTCGTGCCTTAGCCTTGTTTCCCATTACCGTGCCGTTCCTTCCGTTACCCTTGCCTTCCCTTGCTTTCCCTTGCCTTTCTTTCCTTCCGTTACTCTTTCCTTCCCTTGGTTTCCCTTGCCTTTCTTTCCTTCCGTTACTCTTTCCTTGCCTTGCCGAGCACTGCCTAGCCTTGCGTTGTCGTGCATTAGCCTTGCCTCGCCTGACCGTGCATTGCCTTGCGTTACCCTTTCCTTGCCTTGCCGGGCATTGCCTAGTACTGCGTTGTCGTGCCTTAGGCTTGTTTCCCCTTAACGTGCCGTTCCGTCCGTTGCCCTTGCCTACCCTTGCTTTCCCTTGCCTTCCTTGCCTTCCGTTACTCTTAACTTACCTTCCGTGCATTGCCTAGCCTTACGTTGTCGTGCCTTAGCCTTGCGTCGCCTGACCGTGCCTTGCCTTGCGTTACCCTTTCTTTGCCTTGCCGTGCATTGCCTAGTCCTGCGTTGTCGTGCCTTAGCCTTGTTTCCCCGTACCGTGCCTTGCTTGCTCTTTCCTTGCCTTTCTTTCCTTCCGTTACTCTTTCCCTGCCTAGCCGTGCACTGCCTAGCCGTGCGTTGTCGTGCCTTAGCCTTGTTTCCCCTTGCTGTGCCGTTCCTTCCGTTACACTTGCCTTTCTTTGCCTTGCCTTCCTTTCCTTCCGTTACTCTTTCCTTGCCTAGCCGTGCATTGCCTAGCCTTGCGTTGTCGTGCATTAGCCTTGCCTCGCCTGACCGTGCCTTGCCTTGCGTTACCCTTTCCTTGCCTTGCCTTGCATTGCCTAGTCCTGAGTTGTCGTGCCTTAGCCTTGTTTCCGCTTACCGTGCCGTTCCTTCCTTTACCTTTGCCTTCCCTTGCCTTCCTTGCCTTCCGTTACTCTTTGCTTGCCTTCCGTGCATTGCCTAGCCTTGCGTTGTCCTGCCTTAGCCTTGCCTCGCCTGACCGTGCCTTGCCTTGCGTTACCCTTTCCTTGCCTTGCCGTGCATTGCCTAATCCTGCGTTGTCGTGCCTTAGCCTTGTTTCCCCTTACCGTGCCGTTCCTTCCGTTACCCTTGCCTTCCCTTGCTTTCCCTTGCCTTTCTTTCCTTCCGTTACTCTTTCCTTGCCTTGCCGAGCACTGCCTAGCCTTGCGTTGTCGTGCATTAGCCTTGCCTCGCCTGACCGTGCCTTGCCTTGCGTTATGCTTTCCTTACCTTGCCGTGCATTGCCTAGCCCTGCATTGTCGTGCATTAGCCTTGCCTTTCCTCACCGTGCCTTGCCTTGCGTTACCCTTTCCTTGCTTGGCCGTGCATTGCCTAGCCGTGCGTTGCCGTGCCTTACCCTTGTTTCCCCTTGCCGTGCCTTGCCTTTTGTTACACGTGCCTTGCCTTGCTTTGCCTTGCCTTCCTCTCCTTCCGTTACTCTTTCCTTGCCTAGCCGTGCATTGCCTAGCCTTGCGTTGTCGTGCATTAGCCTTGCCTCGCCTGACCGTGCCTTGCCTTGCGTTACGCTTTCTTTGCCTTAGCCTTGTTTCCCCTTACCGTGCCGTTCCTTCCGTTACCCTTGCCTTCCCTTGCTTTCCCTTGCCTTTCTTTCCTTCCGTTACTCTTTCCTTGCCTTGCCGAGCACTGCCTAGCCTTGCGTTGTCGTGCCTTAGCCTTGCCTCGCCTGACCGTGCATTGCCTTGCGTTACTCTTTCCTTGCCTTGCCGTGCATTGCCTAGCCTTGCGTTGTCGTGCATTAGCCTTGCCTCGCCTGACCGTGCCTTGCCTTGCGTTACCCTTTCCTTGCCTTGCCGTGCATTGCCTAGCCGTGCTTTTTCGTGCATTAGCGTTGCCTCGCCTGACCGTGCCTTGCCTTGCGTTACCCTTTCCTTGCCTTGCCGTGCATTGCCTAGTCCTGCGTTGTCGTGCCTTAGGCTTGTTTCCCCTTAACGTGCCGTTCCGTCCGTTGCCCTTGCCTACCCTTGCTTTCCCTTGCCTTCCTTGCCTTCCGTTACTCTTTACTTACCTTCCGTGCATTGCCTAGCCTTGCGTTGTCGTGCCTTAGCCTTGCGTCGCCTGACCGTGCCTTGCCTTGCGTTACCCTTTCTTTGCCTTGCCGTGCATTGCCTAGTCCTGCGTTGTCGTGCCTTAGCCTTGTTTCCCCGTACCGTGCCGTTCCTTCCGTTAGCCTTGCCTTCCCTTGCTTTCCCTTGCCTTTCTTTCCTTCCGTTACTCTTTCCTTGCCTAGCCGTGCACTGCCTAGCCGTGCGTTGTCGTGCCTTAGCCTTGTTTCCCCTTGCTGTGCCGTTCCTTCCGTTACACTTGCCTTGCCTTTCTTTGCCTTGCCTTCCTTTCCTTCCGTTACTCTTTCCTTGCCTAGCTGTGCACTGCCTAGCCTTGCGTTGTCGTGCATTAGCCTTCCCTTGCCTAACCGTACCTTGCCTTGCGTTACCCTTTCCTTGCCTTGCCGTGCACTGCCTAGCCTTGCGTTGTCGTGCCTTACCCTTGTTTCCCCTTGCCGTGCCGTGCCTTTTGTTACACTTGCCTTGCCTTGCATTGCTTTGCCTTCCTTTCCTTCCGTTACTCTTTCCTTGCCTAGCCGTGCATTGCCTAGCCTTGCGTTGTCGTGCATTAGCCTTGCCTCGCCTGACCGTGCCTTGCCTTGCGTTACCCTTTCCTTCCCTTGCCGTGCATTGCCTAGCCGTGCGTTGTCTTGCCTTAGCCTTGTTTCCCCTTGCTGTGCCGTTTCTTCCGTTACACGTGCCTTGCCTTACTTTGCCTTGCCTTCCTTTCCTTCCCTTTCCTTGCCTAGCCGTGCACTGCCTAGCCGTGCGTTGTCGTGCCTTAGCCTTGTTTCCGCTTACCGTGCCGTTCCTTCCTTTACCTTTGCCTTCCCTTGCCTTCCTTGCCTTCCGTTACTCTTTGCTTGCCTTCCGTGCATTGCCTAGCCTTGCGTTGTCCTGCCTTAGCCTTGCCTCGCCTGACCGTGCCTTGCCTTGCGTTACCCTTTCCTTGCCTTGCCGTGCATTGCCTAGTCCTGCGTTGTCGTGCCTTAGCCTTGTTTCCCCTTACCGTGCCGTTCCTTCCGTTACCCTTGCCTTCCCTTGCTTTCCCTTGCCTTTCTTTCCTTCCGTTACTCTTTCCTTGCCTTGCCGAGCACTGCCTAGCCTTGCGTTGTCGTGCATTAGCCTTGCCTCGCCTGACCGTGCCTTGCCTTGCGTTATGCTTTCCTTGCCTTGCCGTGCATTGCCTAGCCCTGCATTGTCGTGCATTAGCCTTGCCTTTCCTCACCGTGCCTTGCCTTGCGTTACCCTTTCCTTGCTTGGCCGTGCATTGCCTAGCCGTGCGTTGCCGTGCCTTACCCTTGTTTCCCCTTGCCGTGCCTTGCCTTTTGTTACACTTGCCTTGCCTTACTTTGCCTTGCCTTCCTCTCCTTCCGTTACTCTTTCCTTGCCTAGCCGTGCATTGCCTAGCCTTGCGTTGTCGTGCCTTAGCCTTGCCTCGCCTGACCGTGCATTGCCTTGCGTTACTCTTTCCTTGCCTTGCCGTGCATTGCCTAGCCTTGCGTTGTCGTGCATTAGCCTTGCCTCGCCTGACCGTGCCTTGCCTTGCGTTACCCTTTCCTTGCCTTGCCGTGCATTGCCTAGCCGTGCTTTTTCGTGCATTAGCGTTGCCTCGCCTGACCGTGCCTTGCCTTGCGTTACCCTTTCCTTGCCTTGCCGTGCATTGCCTAGTCCTGCGTTGTCGTGCCTTAGGCTTGTTTCCCCTTAACGTGCCGTTCCGTCCGTTGCCCTTGCCTACCCTTGCTTTCCCTTGCCTTCCTTGCCTTCCGTTACTCTTTACTTACCTTCCGTGCGTTGTCGTGCCTTAGCCTTGCGTCGCCTGACCGTGCCTTGCCTTGCGTTACCCTTTCTTTGCCTTGCCGTGCATTGCCTAGTCCTGCGTTGTCGTGCCTTAGCCTTGTTTCCCCGTACCGTGCCGTTCCTTCCGTTAGCCTTGCCTTCCCTTGCTTTCCCTTGCCTTTCTTTCCTTCCGTTACTCTTTCCCTGCCTAGCCGTGCACTGCCTAGCCGTGCGTTGTCGTGCCTTAGCCTTGTTTCCCCTTGCTGTGCCGTTCCTTCCGTTACACTTACCTTGCCTTTCTTTGCCTTGCCTTCCTTTCCTTCCGTTACTCTTTCCTTGCCTAGCCGTGCACTGCCTAGCCTTGCGTTGTCGTGCATTAGCCTTCCCTTGCCTCACCGTACCTTGCCTTGCGTTACCCTTTCCTTGCCTTGCCGTGCACTGCCTAGCCTTGCGTTGTCGTGCCTTACCCTTGTTTCCCCTTGCCGTGCCGTGCCTTTTGTTACACTTGCCTTGCCTTGCTTTGCTTTGCCTTCCTTTCCTTCCGTTACTCTTTCCTTGCCTAGCCGTGCATTGCCTAGCCTTGCGTTGTCGTGCATTAGCCTTGCCTCGCCTGACCGTGCCTTGCCTTGCGTTACCCTTTCCTTGCCTTGCCGAGCCTTAGCCCGTTGTTGTGCATTAGCCTTGCCTCGCCTGACCGTGCCTTGCCTTGCGTTATGCTTTCCTTGCCTTGCCGTATTGCCTAGCCCTGCATTGTCGTGCATTAGCCTTGCCTTTCCTCACCGTGCCTTGCCTTGCGTTACCCTTTCCTTGCTTGGCCGTGCATTGCCTAGCCGTGCGTTGCCGTGCCTTACCCTTGTTTCCCCTTGCCGTGCCTTGCCTTTTGTTACACTTGCCTTGCCTTGCTTTGCCTTGCCTTCCTCTCCTTCCGTTACTCTTTCCTTGCCTAGGCGTGCACTGCCTAGCCTTGCGTTGTCGTGCATTAGCCTTGCCTCGCCTGACCGTACCTTGCCTTGCGTTACCCTTTCTTTGCCTTGCCGTGCATTGCCTAGTCCTGCGTTGTCGTGCCTTAGCCTTGTTTCCCCTTACCGTGCCGTTCCTTCCGTTACCCTTGCCTTCCCTTGCTTTCCCTTGCCTTTCTTTCCTTCCCTTACTCTTTCCTTGCCTTGCCGAGCACTGCCTAGCCTTGCGTTGTCGTGCATTAGCCTTGCCTCGCCTGACCGTGCCTTGCCTTGCGTTATGCTTTCCTTGCCTTGCCGTGCATTGCCTAGCCCTGCATTGTAGTGCATTAGCCTTGCCTTTCCTCACCGTGCCTTGCCTTGCGTTACCCTTTCCTTGCTTGGCCGTGCATTGCCTAGCCGTGCGTTGCCGTGCCTTACCCTTGTTTCCCCTTGCCGTGCCTTGCCTTTTGTTACACTTGCCTTGCCTTGCTTTGCCTTGCCTTCCTCTCCTTCCGTTACTCTTTCCTTGCCTAGCCGTGCATTGCCTAGCCTTGCGTTGTCGTGCATTAGCCTTGCCTCGCCTGACCGTGCCTTGCCTTGCGTTACCCTTTCTTTGCCTTGCCGTGCATTGCCTAGTCCTGCGTTGTCGTGCCTTAGCCTTGTTTCCCCTTACCGTGCCGTTCCTTCCGTTACCCTTGCCTTCCCTTGCTTTCCCTTGCCTTTCTTTCCTTCCGTTACTCTTTCCTTGCCTTGCCGAGCACTGCCTAGCCTTGCGTTGTCGTGCATTAGCCTTGCCTCGCCTGACCGTGCATTGCCTTGCGTTACCCTTTCCTTGCCTTGCCGAGCATTGCCTAGTCCTGCGTTGTCGTGCCTTAGGCTTGTTTCCCCTTAACGTGCCGTTCCGTCCGTTGCCCTTGCCTACCCTTGCTTTCCCTTGCCTTCCTTGCCTTCCGTTACTCTTAACTTACCTTCCGTGCATTGCCTAGCCTTGCGTTGTCGTGCCTTAGCCTTGCGTCGCCTGACCGTGCCTTGCCTTGCGTTACCCTTTCCTTGCCTTGCCGAGCACTGCCTAGCCTTGCGTTGTCGTGCATTAGCCTTGCCTCGCCTGACCGTGCATTGCCTTGCGTTACCCTTTCCTTGCCTTGCCGTGCATTGCCTAGCCTTGCGTTGTCGTGCATTAGCCTTGCCTCGCCTGACCGTGCCTTGCCTTGCGTTACCCTTTCCTTGCTTGGCCGTGCATTGCCTAGCCGTGCGTTGCCGTGCCTTACCCTTGTTTCCCCTTGCCGTGCCTTGCCTTTTGTTACACTTGCCTTGCCTTGCTTTGCCTTGCCTTCCTCTCCTTCCGTTACTCTTTCCTTGCCTAGCCGTGCATTGCCTAGCCTTGCGTTGTCGTGCATTAGCCTTCCCTCGCCTGACCGTGCCTTGCCTTGCGTTACCCTTTCTTTGCCTTGCCGTGCATTGCCTAGTCCTGCGTTGTCGTGCCTTAGCCTTGTTTCCCCTTACCGTGCCGTTCCTTCCGTTACCCTTGCCTTCCCTTGCTTTCCCTTGCCTTTCTTTCCTTCCCTTACTCTTTCCTTGCCTTGCCGAGCACTGCCTAGCCTTGCGTTGTCGTGCATTAGCCTTGTTTCCCCTTGCCTCGCCTGACCGTGCCTTGCCTTGCGTTATGCTTTCCTTGCCTTGCCGTGCATTGCCTAGCCCTGCATTGTCGTGCATTAGCCTTGCCTTTCCTCACCGTGCCTTGCCTTGCGTTACCCTTTCCTTGCTTGGCCGTGCATTGCCTAGCCGTGCGTTGCCGTGCCTTACCCTTGTTTCCCCTTGCCGTGCCTTGCCTTTTGTTACACTTGCCTTGCCTTGCTTTGCCTTGCCTTCCCCTCCTTCCGTTACTCTTTCCTTGCCTAGCCGTGCATTGCCTAGCCTTGCGTTGTCGTGCATTAGCCTTGCCTCTCCTGACCGTGCCTTGCCTTGCGTTACCCTTTCTTTGCCTTGCCGTGCATTGCCTAGTCCTGCGTTGTCGTGCCTTAGCCTTGTTTCCCCTTACCGTGCCGTTCCTTCCGTTACCCTTGCCTTCCCTTGCTTTCCCTTGCCTTTCTTTCCTTCCGTTACTCTTTCCTTGCCTTGCCGAGCACTGCCTAGCCTTGCGTTGTCGTGCATTAGCCTTGCCTCGCCTGACCGTGCCTTGCCTTGCGTTATGCTTTCCTTGCCTTGCCGTGCATTGTCTAGCCCTGCATTGTAGTGCATTAGCCTTGCCTTTCCTCACCGTGCCTTGCCTTGCGTTACCCTTTCCTTGCTTGGCCGTGCATTGCCTAGCCGTGCGTTGCCGTGCCTTACCCTTGTTTCCCCTTGCCGTGCCTTGCCTTTTGTTACACTTGCCTTGCCTTGCTTTGCCTTGCCTTCCTCTCCTTCCGTTACTCTTTCCTTGCCTAGCCGTGCATTGCCTAGCCTTGCGTTGTCGTGCATTAGCCTTGCCTCGCCTGACCGTGCCTTGCCTTGCGTTACCCTTTCTTTGCCTTGCCGTGCATTGCCTAGTCCTGCGTTGTCGTGCCTTAGCCTTGTTTCCCCTTACCGTGCCGTTCCTTCCGTTACCCTTGCCTTCCCTTGCTTTCCCTTGCCTTTCTTTCCTTCCGTTACTCTTTCCTTGCCTTGCCGAGCACTGCCTAGCCTTGCGTTGTCGTGCATTAGCCTTGCCTCGCCTGACCGTGCATTGCCTTGCGTTACCCTTTCCTTGCCTTGCCGGGCATTGCCTAGTACTGCGTTGTCGTGCCTTAGGCTTGTTTCCCCTTAACGTGCCGTTCCGTCCGTTGCCCTTGCCTACCCTTGCTTTCCCTTGCCTTCCTTGCCTTCCGTTACTCTTAACTTACCTTCCGTGCATTGCCTAGCCTTGCGTTGTCGTGCCTTAGCCTTGCGTCGCCTGACCGTGCCTTGCCTTGCGTTACCCTTTCTTTGCCTTGCCGTTCATTGCCTAGTCCTGCGTTGTCGTGCCTTAGCCTTGTTTCCCCGTACCGTGCCGTTCCTTCCTTTAGCCTTGCCTTCCCTTGCTTTCCCTTGCCTTTCTTTCCTTCCGTTACTCTTTCCCTGCCTAGCCGTGCACTGCCTAGCCGTGCGTTGTCGTGCCTTAGCCTTGTTTCCCCTTGCTGTGCCGTTCCTTCCGTTACACTTGCCTTGCCTTTCTTTGCCTTGCCTTCCTTTCCTTCCGTTACTCTTTCCTTGCCTAGCCGTGCATTGCCTAGCCTTGCGTTGTCGTGCATTAGCCTTGCCTCGCCTGACCGTGCCTTGCCTTGCGTTACCCTTTCCTTGCCTTGCCTTGCATTGCCTAGTCCTGAGTTGTCGTGCCTTAGCCTTGTTTCCGCTTACCGTGCCGTTCCTTCCTTTACCTTTGCCTTCCCTTGCCTTCCTTGCCTTCCGTTACTCTTTGCTTGCCTTCCGTGCATTGCCTAGCCTTGCGTTGTCCTGCCTTAGCCTTGCCTCGCCTGACCGTGCCTTGCCTTGCGTTACCCTTTCCTTGCCTTGCCGTGCATTGCCTAATCCTGCGTTGTCGTGCCTTAGCCTTGTTTCCCCTTACCGTGCCGTTCCTTCCGTTACCCTTGCCTTCCCTTGCTTTCCCTTGCCTTTCTTTCCTTCCGTTACTCTTTCCTTGCCTTGCCGAGCACTGCCTAGCCTTGCGTTGTCGTGCATTAGCCTTGCCTCGCCTGACCGTGCCTTGCCTTGCGTTATGCTTTCCTTACCTTGCCGTGCATTGCCTAGCCCTGCATTGTCGTGCATTAGCCTTGCCTTTCCTCACCGTGCCTTGCCTTGCGTTACCCTTTCCTTGCTTGGCCGTGCATTGCCTAGCCGTGCGTTGCCGTGCCTTACCCTTGTTTCCCCTTGCCGTGCCTTGCCTTTTGTTACACGTGCCTTGCCTTGCTTTGCCTTGCCTTCCTCTCCTTCCGTTACTCTTTCCTTGCCTAGCCGTGCATTGCCTAGCCTTGCGTTGTCGTGCCTTAGCCTTTCCTCGCCTGAACGTGCCTTGCCTTGCGTTACGCTTTCTTTGCCTTGCCGTGCATTGCCTAGTCCTGCGTTGTCGTGCCTTAGCCTTGTTTCCCATTACCGTGCCGTTCCTTCCGTTACCCTTTCCTTCCCTTGCTTTCCCTTGCCTTTCTTTCCTTCCGTTACTCTTTCCTTGCCTTGCCGAGCACTGCCTAGCCTTGCGTTGTCGTGCCTTAGCCTTGCCTCGCCTGACCGTGCATTGCCTTGCGTTACTCTTTCCTTGCCTTGCCGTGCATTGCCTAGCCTTGCGTTGTCGTGCCTTAGCCTTGCCTCGCCTGACCGTGCCTTGCCTTGCGTTACCCTTTCCTTGCCTTGCCGTGCATTGCCTAGCCGTGCTTTTTCGTGCATTAGCGTTGCCTCGCCTTACCGTGCCTTGCCTTGCGTTACCCTTTCCTTGCCTTGCCGTGCATTGCCTAGTCCTGCGTTGTCGTGCCTTAGGCTTGTTTCCCCTTAACGTGCCGTTCCGTCCGTTGCCCTTGCCTACCCTTGCTTTCCCTTGCCTTCCTTGCCTTCCGTTACTCTTTACTTACCTTCCGTGCATTGCCTAGCCTTGCGTTGTCGTGCCTTAGCCTTGCGTCGCCTGACCGTGCCTTGCCTTGCGTTACCCTTTCTTTGCCTTGCCGTGCATTGCCTAGTCCTGCGTTGTCGTGCCTTAGCCTTGTTTCCCCGTACCGTGCCGTTCCTTCCGTTAGCCTTGCCTTCCCTTGCTTTCCCTTGCCTTTCTTTCCTTCCGTTACTCTTTCCTTGCCTAGCCGTGCACTGCCTAGCCGTGCGTTGTCGTGCCTTAGCCTTGTTTCCCCTTGCTGTGCCGTTCCTTCCGTTACACTTGCCTTGCCTTTCTTTGCCTTGCCTTCCTTTCCTTCCGTTACTCTTTCCTTGCCTAGCTGTGCACTGCCTAGCCTTGCGTTGTCGTGCATTAGCCTTCCCTTGCCTAACCGTACCTTGCCTTGCGTTACCCTTTCCTTGCCTTGCCGTGCACTGCCTAGCCTTGCGTTGTCGTGCCTTACCCTTGTTTCCCCTTGCCGTGCCGTGCCTTTTGTTACACTTGCCTTGCCTTGCATTGCTTTGCCTTCCTTTCCTTCCGTTACACTTTCCTTGCCTAGCCGTGCATTGCCTAGCCTTGCGTTGTCGTGCATTAGCCTTGCCTCGCCTGACCGTGCCTTGCCTTGCGTTATGCTTTCCTTGCCTTGCCGTGCATTGCCTAGCCCTGCATTGTAGTGCATTAGCCTTGCCTTTCCTCACCGTGCCTTGCCTTGCGTTACCCTTTCCTTGCTTGGCCGTGCATTGCCTAGCCGTGCGTTGCCGTGCCTTACCCTTGTTTCCCCTTGCCGTGCCTTGCCTTTTGTTACACTTGCCTTGCCTTGCTTTGCCTTGCCTTCCTCTCCTTCCGTTACTCTTTCCTTGCCTAGCCGTGCATTGCCTAGCCTTGCGTTGTCGTGCATTAGCCTGGCCTCGCCTGACCGTGCCTTGCCTTGCGTTACACTTTCTTTGCCTTGCCGTGCATTGCCTAGTCCTGCGTTGTCGTGCCTTAGCCTTGTTTCCCCTTACCGTGCCGTTCCTTCCGTTACCCTTGCCTTCCCTTGCTTTCCCTTGCCTTTCTTTCCTTCCGTTACTCTTTCCTTGCCTTGCCGAGCACTGCCTAGCCTTGCGTTGTCGTGCATTAGCCTTGCCTCGCCTGACCGTGCATTGCCTTGCGTTACCCTTTCCTTGCCTTGCCGGGCATTGCCTAGTCCTGCGTTGTCGTGCCTTAGGCTTGTTTCCCCTTAACGTGCCGTTCCGTCCGTTGCCCTTGCCTACCCTTGCTTTCCCTTGCCTTCCTTGCCTTCCGTTACTCTTAACTTACCTTCCGTGCATTGCCTAGCCTTGCGTTGTCGTGCCTTAGCCTTGCGTCGCCTGACCGTGCCTTGCCTTGCGTTACCCTTTCTTTGCCTTGCCGTGCATTGCCTAGTCCTGCGTTGTCGTGCCTTAGCCTTGTTTCCCCGTACCGTGCCGTTCCTTCCGTTAGCCTTGCCTTCCCTTGCTTTCCCTTGCCTTTCTTTCCTTCCGTTACTCTTTCCTTGCCTTGCCGAGCACTGCCTAGCCTTGCGTTGTCGTGCATTAGCCTTGCCTCGCCTGACCGTGCATTGCCTTGCGTTACCCTTTCCTTGCCTTGCCGTGCATTGCCTAGCCTTGCGTTGTCGTGCATTAGCCTTGCCTCGCCTGACCGTGCCTTGCCTTGCGTTACCCTTTCCTTGCTTGGCCGTGCATTGCCTAGCCGTGCGTTGCCGTGCCTTACCCTTGTTTCCCCTTGCCGTGCCTTGCCTTTTGTTACACTTGCCTTGCCTTGCTTTGCCTTGCCTTCCTCTCCTTCCGTTACTCTTTCCTTGCCTAGCCGTGCATTGCCTAGCCTTGCGTTGTCGTGCATTAGCCTTGCCTCGCCTGACCGTGCCTTGCCTTGCGTTACCCTTTCTTTGCCTTGCCGTGCATTGCCTAGTCCTGCGTTGTCGTGCCTTAGCCTTGTTTCCCCTTACCGTGTCGTTCCTTCCGTTACCCTTGCCTTCCCTTGCTTTCCCTTGCCTTTCTTTCCTTCCCTTACTCTTTCCTTGCCTTGCCGAGCACTGCCTAGCCTTGCGTTGTCGTGCATTAGCCTTGCCTCGCCTGACCGTGCCTTGCCTTGCGTTATGCTTTCCTTGCCTTGCCGTGCATTGCCTAGCCCTGCATTGTCGTGCATTAGCCTTGCCTTTCCTCACCGTGCCTTGCCTTGCGTTACCCTTTCCTTGCTTGGCCGTGCATTGCCTAGCCGTGCGTTGCGGTGCCTAACCCTTGTTTCCCCTTGCCGTGCCTTGCCTTTTGTTACACTTGCCTTGCCTTGCTTTGCCTTGCCTTCCCCTCCTTCCGTTACTCTTTCCTTGCCTAGCCGTGCATTGCCTAGCCTTGCGTTGTCGTGCATTAGCCTTGCCTCGCCTGACCGTGCCTTGCCTTGCGTTACCCTTTCTTTGCCTTGCCGTGCATTGCCTAGTCCTGCGTTGTCGTGCCTTAGCCTTGTTTCCCCTTACCGTGCCGTTCCTTCCGTTACCCTTGCCTTCCCTTGCTTTCCCTTGCCTTTCTTTCCTTCCGTTACTCTTTCCTTGCCTTGCCGAGCACTGCCTAGCCTTGCGTTGTCGTGCATTAGCCTTGCCTCGCCTGACCGTGCCTTGCCTTGCGTTATGCTTTCCTTGCCTTGCCGTGCATTGCCTAGCCCTGCATTGTAGTGCATTAGCCTTGCCTTTCCTCACCGTGCCTTGCCTTGCGTTACCCTTTCCTTGCTTGGCCGTGTATTGCCTAGCCGTGCGTTGCCGTGCCTTACCCTTGTTTCCCCTTGCCGTGCCTTGCCTTTTGTTACACTTGCCTTGCCTTGCTTTGCCTTGCCTTCCTCTCCTTCCGTTACTCTTTCCTTGCCTAGCCGTGCATTGCCTAGCCTTGCGTTGTCGTGCATTAGCCTGCCTCGCCTGACCGTGCCTTGCCTTGCGTTACCCTTTCTTTGCCTTGCCGTGCATTGCCTAGTCCTGCGTTGTCGTGCCTTAGCCTTGTTTCCCCTTACCGTGCCGTTCCTTCCGTTACCCTTGCCTTCCCTTGCTTTCCCTTGCCTTTCTTTCCTTCCGTTACTCTTTCCCTGCCTAGCCGTGCACTGCCTAGCCGTGCGTTGTCGTGCCTTAGCCTTGTTTCCCCTTGCTGTGCCGTTCCTTCCGTTACACTTGCCTTGCCTTTCTTTGCCTTGCCTTCCTTTCCTTCCGTTACTCTTTCCTTGCCTAGCCGTGCATTGCCTAGCCTTGCGTTGTCGTGCATTAGCCTTGCCTCGCCTGACCGTGCCTTGCCTTGCGTTACCCTTTCCTTGCCTTGCCTTGCATTGCCTAGTCCTGAGTTGTCGTGCCTTAGCCTTGTTTCCGCTTACCGTGCCGTTCCTTCCTTTACCTTTGCCTTCCCTTGCCTTCCTTGCCTTCCGTTACTCTTTGCTTGCCTTCCGTGCATTGCCTAGCCTTGCGTTGTCCTGCCTTAGCCTTGCCTCGCCTGACCGTGCCTTGCCTTGCGTTACCCTTTCCTTGCCTTGCCGTGCATTGCCTAATCCTGCGTTGTCGTGCCTTAGCCTTGTTTCCCCTTACCGTGCCGTTCCTTCCGTTACCCTTGCCTTCCCTTGCTTTCCCTTGCCTTTCTTTCCTTCCGTTACTCTTTCCTTGCCTTGCCGAGCACTGCCTAGCCTTGCGTTGTCGTGCATTAGCCTTGCCTCGCCTGACCGTGCCTTGCCTTGCGTTATGCTTTCCTTACCTTGCCGTGCATTGCCTAGCCCTGCATTGTCGTGCATTAGCCTTGCCTTTCCTCACCGTGCCTTGCCTTGCGTTACCCTTTCCTTGCTTGGCCGTGCATTGCCTAGCCGTGCATTGCCGTGCCTTACCCTTGTTTCCCCTTGCCGTGCCTTGCCTTTTGTTACACGTGCCTTGCCTTGCTTTGCCTTGCCTTCCTCTCCTTCCGTTACTCTTTCCTTGCCTAGCCGTGCATTGCCTAGCCTTGCGTTGTCGTGCATTAGCCTTGCCTCGCCTGAACGTGCCTTGCCTTGCGTTACGCTTTCTTTGCCTTGCCGTGCATTGCCTAGTCCTGCGTTGTCGTGCCTTAGCCTTGTTTCCCCTTACCGTGCCGTTCCTTCCGTTACCCTTGCCTTCCCTTGCTTTCCCTTGCCTTTCTTTCCTTCCGTTACTCTTTCCTTGCCTTGCCGAGCACTGCCTAGCCTTGCGTTGTCGTGCCTTAGCCTTGCCTCGCCTGACCGTGCATTGCCTTGCGTTACTCTTTCCTTGCCTTGCCGTGCATTGCCTAGCCTTGCGTTGTCGTGCATTAGCCTTGCCTCGCCTGACCGTGCCTTGCCTTGCGTTACCCTTTCCTTGCCTTGCCGTGCATTGCCTAGCCGTGCTTTTTCGTACATTAGCGTTGCCTCGCCTGACCGTGCCTTGCCTTGCGTTACACTTTCCTTGCCTTGCCGTGCATTGCCTAGTCCTGCGTTGTCGTGCCTTAGGCTTGTTTCCCCTTAACGTGCCGTTCCGTCCGTTGCCCTTGCCTACCCTTGCTTTCCCTTGCCTTCCTTGCCTTCCGTTACTCTTTACTTACCTTCCGTGCATTGCCTAGCCTTGCGTTGTCGTGCCTTAGCCTTGCGACGCCTGACCGTGCCTTGCCTTGCGTTACCCTTTCTTTGCCTTGCCGTGCATTGCCTAGTCCTGCGTTGTCGTGCCTTAGCCTTGTTTCCCCGTACCGTGCCGTTCCTTCCGTTAGCCTTGCCTTCCCTTGCTTTCCCTTGCCTTTCTTTCCTTCCGTTACTCTTTCCTTGCCTAGCCGTGCACTGCCTAGCCGTGCGTTGTCGTGCCTTAGCCTTGTTTCCCCTTGCTGTGCCGTTCCTTCCGTTACACTTGCCTTGCCTTTCTTTGCTTTGCCTTCCTTTCCTTCCGTTACTCTTTCCTTGCCTAGCTGTGCACTGCCTAGCCTTGCGTTGTCGTGCATTAGCCTTCCCTTGCCTAACCGTACCTTGCCTTGCATTACCATTTCCTTGCCTTGCCGTGCACTGCCTAGCCTTGCGTTGTCGTGCCTTACCCTTGTTTCCCCTTGCCGTGCCGTGCCTTTTGTTACACTTGCCTTGCCTTGCATTGCTTTGCCTTCCTTTCCTTCCGTTACTCTTTCCTTGCCTAGCCGTGCATTGCCTAGCCTTGCGTTGTCGTGCATTAGCCTTGCCTCGCCTGACCGTGCCTTGCCTTGCGTTACCCTTTCCTTCCCTTGCCGTGCATTGCCTAGCCGTGCGTTGTGTTGCCTTAGCCTTGTTTCCCCTTGCTGTGCCGTTTCTTCCGTTACTCGTGCCTTGCCTTACTTTGCCTTGCCTTCCTTTCCTTCCCTTTCCTTGCCTAGCCGTGCACTGCCTAGCCGTGCGTTGTCGTGCCTTAGCCTTGTTTCCGCTTACCGTGCCGTTCCTTCCTTTACCTTTGCCTTCCCTTGCCTTCCTTGCCCTCCGTTACTCTTTGCTTGCCTTCCGTGCATTGCCTAGCCTTGCGTTGTCCTGCCTTAGCCTTGCCTCGCCTGACCGTGCCTTGCCTTGCGTTACCCTTTCCTTGCCTTGCCGTGCATTGCCTAGTCCTGCGTTGTCGTGCCTTAGCCTTGTTTCCCCTTACCGTGCCGTTCCTTCCGTTACCCTTGCCTTCCCTTGCTTTCCCTTGCCTTTCTTTCCTTCCGTTACTCTTTCCTTGCCTTGCCGAGCACTGCCTAGCCTTGCGTTGTCGTGCATTAGCCTTGCCTCGCCTGACCGTGCCTTGCCTTGCGTTATGCTTTCCTTGCCTTGCCGTGCATTGCCTAGCCCTGCATTGTCGTGCATTAGCCTTGCCTTTCCTCACCGTGCCTTGCCTTGCGTTACCCTTTCCTTGCTTGGCCGTGCATTGCCTAGCCGTGAGTTGCCGTGCCTTACCCTTGTTTCCCCTTGCCGTGCCTTGCCTCTTGTTACACTTGCCTTGCCTTGCTTTGCCTTGCCTTCCTCTCCTTCCGTTACTCTTTCCTTGCCTAGCCGTGCATTGCCTAGCCTTGCGTTGTCGTGCCTTAGCCTTGCCTCGCCTGACCGTGCATTGCCTTGCGTTACTCTTTCCTTGCCTTGCCGTGCATTGCCTAGCCTTGCGTTGTCGTGCATTAGCCTTGCCTCGCCTGACCGTGCCTTGCCTTGCGTTACCCTTTCCTTGCCTTGCCGTGTATTGCCTAGCCGTGCTTTTTCGTGCATTAGCGTTGCCTCGCCTGACCGTGCCTTGCCTTGCGTTACCCTTTCCTTGCCTTGCCGTGCATTGCCTAGTCCTGCGTTGTCGTGCCTTAGGCTTGTTTCCCCTTAACGTGCCGTTCCGTCCGTTGCCCTTGCCTACCCTTGCTTTCCCTTGCCTTCCTTGCCTTCCGTTACTCTTTACTTACCTTCCGTGCATTGCCTAGCCTTGCGTTGTCGTGCCTTAGCCTTGCGTCGCCTGACCGTGCCTTGCCTTGCGTTACCCTTTCTTTGCCTTGCCGTGCATTGCCTAGTCCTGCGTTGTCGTGCCTTAGCCTTGTTTCCCCGTACCGTGCCGTTCCTTCCGTTAGCCTTGCCTTCCCTTGCTTTCCCTTGCCTTTCTTTCCTTCCGTTACTCTTTCCTTGCCTAGCCGTGCACTGCCTAGCCGTGCGTTGTAGTGCCTTAGCCTTGTTTCCCCTTGCTGTGCCGTTCCTTCCGTTACACTTGCCTTGCCTTTCTTTGCCTTGCCTTCCTTTCCTTCCGTTACTCTTTCCTTGCCTAGCCGTGCACTGCCTAGCCTTGCGTTGTCGTGCATTAGCCTTCCCTTGCCTCACCGTACCTTGCCTTGCGTTACCCTTTCCTTGCCTTGCCGTGCACTGCCTAGCCTTGCGTTGTCGTGCCTTACCCTTGTTTCCCCTTGCCGTGCCGTGCCTTTTGTTACACTTGCCTTGCCTTGCTTTGCTTTGCCTTCCTTTCCTTCCGTTACTCTTTCCTTGCCTAGCCGTGCATTGCCTAGCCTTGCGTTGTCGTGCATTAGCCTTGCCTCCCCTGACCGTGCCTTGCCTTGCGTTACCCTTTCCTTCCCTTGCCGTGCATTGCCTAGCCGTGCGTTGTCTTGCCTTAGCCTTGTTTCCCCTTGCTGTGCCGTTTCTTCCGTTACACTTGCCTTGCCTTACTTTGCCTTGCCTTCCTTTCCTTCCGTTACTCTTTCCTTGCCTAGCCGTGCACTGCCTAGCCTTGCGTTGTCGTGCCTTAGCCTTGGCTCGCCTGACCGTGCCTTGCCTTGCGTTACCCTTTCCTTGCTTGGCCGTGCATTGCCTAGCCGTGCGTTGCCGTGCCTTACCCTTGTTTCCCCTTGCCGTGCCTTGCCTTTTGTTACACTTGCCTTGCCTTGCTTTGCCTTGCCTTCCTCTCCTTCCGTTACTCTTTCCTTGCCTAGCCGTGCATTGCCTAGCCTTGCGTTGTCGTGCATTAGCCTTGCCTCGCCTGACCGTGCCTTGCCTTGCGTTACCCTTTCTTTGCCTTGCCGTGCATTGCCTAGTCCTGCGTTGTCGTGCCTTAGCCTTGTTTCCCCTTACCGTGCCGTTCCTTCCGTTACCCTTGCCTTCCCTTGCTTTCCCTTGCCTTTCTTTCCTTCCCTTACTCTTTCCTTGCCTTGCCGAGCACTGCCTAGCCTTGCGTTGTCGTGCATTAGCCTTGCCTCGCCTGACCGTGCCTTGCCTTGCGTTATGCTTTCCTTGCCTTGCCGTGCATTGCCTAGCCCTGCATTGTCGTGCATTAGCCTTGCCTTTCCTCACCGTGCCTTGCCTTGCGTTACCCTTTCCTTGCTTGGCCGTGCATTGCCTAGCCGTGCGTTGCCGTGCCTTACCCTTGTTTCCCCTTGCCGTGCCTTGCCTTTTGTTACACTTGCCTTGCCTTGCTTTGCCTTGCCTTCCTCTCCTTCCGTTACTCTTTCCTTGCCTAGCCGTGCATTGCCTAGCCTTGCGTTGTCGTGCATTAGCCTTGCCTCGCCTGACCGTGCCTTGCCTTGCGTTACCCTTTCTTTGCCTTGCCGTGCATTGCCTAGTCCTGCGTTGTCGTGCCTTAGCCTTGTTTCCCCTTACCGTGCCGTTCCTTCCGTTACCCTTGCCTTCCCTTGCTTTCCCTTGCCTTTCTTTCCTTCCCTTACTCTTTCCTTGCCTTGCCGAGCACTGCCTAGCCTTGCGTTGTCGTGCATTAGCCTTGCCTCGCCTGACCGTGCCTTGCCTTGCGTTATGCTTTCCTTGCCTTGCCGTGCATTGCCTAGCCCTGCATTGTCGTGCATTAGCCTTGCCTTTCCTCACCGTGCCTTGCCTTGCGTTACCCTTTCCTTGCTTGGCCGTGCATTGCCTAGCCGTGCGTTGCCGTGCCTTACCCTTGTTTCCCCTTGCCGTGCCTTGCCTTTTGTTACACTTGCCTTGCCTTGCTTTGCCTTGCCTTACTCTCCTTCCGTTACTCTTTCCTTGCCTAGCCGTGCATTGCCTAGCCTTGCGTTGTCGTGCATTAGCCTTGCCTCGCCTGACCGTGCCTTGCCTTGCGTTACCCTTTCTTTGCCTTGCCCTGCATTGCCTAGTCCTGCGTTGTCGTGCCTTAGCCTTGTTTCCCCTTACCGTGCCGTTCCTTCCGTTACCCTTGCCTTCCCTTGCTTTCCCTTGCTTTTCTTTCCTTCCGTTACTCTTTCCTTGCCTTGCCGAGCACTGCCTAGCCTTGCGTTGTCGTGCATTAGCCTTGCCTCGCCTGACCGTGCCTTGCCTTGCGTTATGCTTTCCTTGCCTTGCCGTGCATTGCCTAGCCCTGCATTGTCGTGCATTAGCCTTGCCTTTCCTCACCGTGCCTTGCCTTGCGTTACCCTTTCCTTGCTTGGCCGTGCATTGCCTAGCCGTGCGTTGCCGTGCCTTACCCTTGTTTCCCCTTGCCGTGCCTTGCCTTTTGTTACACTTGCCTTGCCTTGCTTTGCCTTGCCTTGCTCTCCTTCCGTTACTCTTTCCTTGCCTAGCCGTGCATTGCCTAGCCTTGCGTTGTCGTGCATTAGCCTTGCCTCGCCTGACCGTGCCTTGCCTTGCGTTACCCTTTCTTTGCCTTGCCCTGCATTGCCTAGTCCTGCGTTGTCGTGCCTTAGCCTTGTTTCCCCTTACCGTGCCGTTCCTTCCGTTACCCTTGCCTTCCCTTGCTTTCCCTTGCTTTTCTTTCCTTCCGTTACTCTTTCCTTGCCTTGCCGAGCACTGCCTAGCCTTGCGTTGTCGTGCATTAGCCTTGCCTCGCCTGACCGTGCCTTGCCTTGCGTTATGCTTTCCTTGCCTTGCCGTGCATTGCCTAGCCCTGCATTGTAGTGCATTAGCCTTGCCTTTCCTCACCGTGCCTTGCCTTGCGTTACCCTTTCCTTGCTTGGCCGTGCATTGCCTAGCCGTGCGTTGCCGTGCCTTACCCTTGTTTCCCCTTGCCGTGCCTTGCCTTTTATTACACTTGCCTTGCCTTGCTTTGCCTTGCCTTCCTCTCCTTCCGTTACTCTTTCCTTGCCTAGCCGTGCATTGCCTAGCCTTGCGTTGTCGTGCATTAGCCTTGCCTCGCCTGACCGTGCCTTGCCTTGCGTTACCCTTTCTTTGCCTTGCCGTGCATTGCCTAGTCCTGCGTTGTCGTGCCTTAGCCTTGTTTCCCCTTACCGTGCCGTTCCTTCCGTTACCCTTGCCTTCCCTTGCTTTCCCTTGCCTTTCTTTCCTTCCGTTACTCTTTCCTTGCCTTGCCGAGCACTGCCTAGCCTTGCGTTGTCGTGCATTGGCCTTGCCTCGCCTGACCGTGCCTTGCCTTGCGTTACCCTTTCCTTGCCTTGCCGTGCATTGCCTAGTCCTGCGTTGTCGTGCCTTAGGCTTGTTTCCCCTTAACGTGCCGTTCCGTCCGTTGCCCTTGCCTACCCTTGCTTTCCCTTGCCTTCCTTGCCTTCCGTTACTCTTAACTTACCTTCCGTGCATTGCCTAGCCTTGCGTTGTCGTGCCTTAGCCTTGCGTCGCCTGACCGTGCCTTGCCTTGCGTTACCCTTTCTTTGCCTTGCCGTGCATTGCCTAGTCCTGCGTTGTCGTGCCTTAGCCTTGTTTCCCCGTACCGTGCCGTTCCTTCCGTTAGCCTTGCCTTCCCTTGCTTTCCCTTGCCTTTCTTTCCTTCCGTTACTCTTTCCTTGCCTTGCCGAGCACTGCCTAGCCTTGCGTTGTCGTGCATTAGCCTTGCCTCGCCTGACCGTGCATTGCCTTGCGTTACCCTTTCCTTCCCTTGCCGTGCATTGCCTAGCCTTGCGTTGTCGTGCATTAGCCTTGCCTCGCCTGACCGTGCCTTGCCTTGCGTTACCCTTTCCTTGCTTGGCCGTGCATTGCCTAGCCGTGCGTTGCCGTGCCTTACCCTTGTTTCCCCTTGCCGTGCCTTGCCTTTTGTTACACTTGCCTTGCCTTGCTTTGCCTTGCCTTCCTCTCCTTCCGTTACTCTTTCCTTGCCTAGCCGTGCATTGCCTAGCCTTGCGTTGTCGTGCATTAGCCTTGCCTCGCCTGACCGTGCCTTGCCTTGCGTTACCCTTTCTTTGCCTTGCCGTGCATTGCCTAGTCCTGCGTTGTCGTGCCTTAGCCTTGTTTCCCCTTACCGTGCCGTTCCTTCCGTTACCCTTGCCTTCCCTTGCTTTCCCTTGCCTTTCTTTCCTTCCGTTACTCTTTCCTTGCCTTGCCGAGCACTGCCTAGCCTTGCGTTGTCGTGCATTAGCCTTGCCTCGCCTGACAGTGCCTTGCCTTGCGTTATGCTTTCCTTGCCTTGCCGTGCATTGCCTAGCCCTGCATTGTCGTGCATTAGCCTTGCCTTTCCTCACCGTGCCTTGCCTTGCGTTACCCTTTCCTTGCTTGGCCGTGCATTGCCTAGCCGTGCGTTGCCGTGCCTTACCCTTGTTTCCCCTTGCCGTGCCTTGCCTTTAGTTACACTTGCCTTGCCTTGCTTTGCCTTGCCTTCCTCTCCTTCCGTTACTCTTTCCTTGCCTAGCCGTGCATTGCCTAGCCTTGCGTTGTCGTGCCTTAGCCTTGCCTCGCCTGACCGTGCATTGCCTTGCGTTACTCTTTCCTTGCCTTGCCGTGCATTGCCTAGCCTTGCGTTGTCGTGCATTAGCCTTGCCTCGCCTGACCGTGCCTTGCCTTGCGTTACCCTTTCCTTGCCTTGCCGTGCATTGCCTAGCCGTGCTTTTTCGTGCATTAGCGTTGCCTCGCCTGACCGTGCCTTGCCTTGCGTTACCCTTTCCTTGCCTTGCCGTGCATTGCCTAGTCCTGCGTTGTCGTGCCTTAGGCTTGTTTCCCCTTAACGTGCCGTTCCGTCCGTTGCCCTTGCCTACCCTTGCTTTCCCTTGCCTTCCTTGCCTTCCGTTACTCTTTACTTACCTTCCGTGCATTGCCTAGCCTTGCGTTGTCGTGCCTTAGCCTTGCGTCGCCTGACCGTGCCTTGCCTTGCGTTACCCTTTCTTTGCCTTGCCGTGCATTGCCTAGTCCTGCGTTGTCGTGCCTTAGCCTTGTTTCCCCGTACCGTGCCGTTCCTTCCGTTAGCCTTGCCTTCCCTTGCTTTCCCTTGCCTTTCTTTCCTTCCGTTACTCTTTCCTTGCCTAGCCGTGCACTGCCTAGCCGTGCGTTGTCGTGCCTTAGCCTTGTTTCCCCTTGCTGTGCCGTTCCTTCCGTTACACTTGCCTTGCCTTTCTTTGCCTTGCCTTCCTTTCCTTCCGTTACTCTCTTTCCTTGCCTAGCCGTGCACTGCCTAGCCTTGCGTTGTCGTGCATTAGCCTTCCCTTGCCTCACCGTACCTTGCCTTGCGTTACCCTTTCCTTGCCTTGCCGTGCACTGCCTAGCCTTGCGTTGTCGTGCCTTACCCTTGTTTCCCCTTGCCGTGCCGTGCCTTTTGTTACACTTGCCTTGCCTTGCTTTGCTTTGCCTTCCTTTCCTTCCGTTACTCTTTCGTTGCCAAGCCGTGCATTGCCTAGCCTTGCGTTGTCGTGCATTAGCCTTGCCTCCCCTGACCGTGCCTTGCCTTGCGTTACCCTTTCTTTGCCTTGCCGTGCATTGCCTAGTCCTGCGTTGTCGTGCCTTAGCCTTGTTAGCCCGTACCGTGCCGTTCCTTCCGTTAGCCTTGCCTTCCCTTGCTTTCCCTTGCCTTTCTTTCCTTCCGTTACTCTTTCCTTGCCTTGCCGAGCACTGCCTAGCCTTGCGTTGTCGTGCATTAGCCTTGCCTCGCCTGACCGTGCATTGCCTTGCGTTACCCTTTCCTTCCCTTGCCGTGCATTGCCTAGCCTTGCGTTGTCGTGCATTAGCCTTGCCTCGCCTGACCGTGCCTTGCCTTGCGTTACCCTTTCCTTGCTTGGCCGTGCATTGCCTAGCCGTGCGTTGCCGTGCCTTACCCTTGTTTCCCCTTGCCGTGCCTTGCCTTTTGTTACACTTGCCTTGCCTTGCTTTGCCTTGCCTTCCTCTCCTTCCGTTACTCTTTCCTTGCCTAGCCGTGCATTGCCTAGCCTTGCGTTGTCGTGCATTAGCCTTGCCTCGCCTGACCGTGCCTTGCCTTGCGTTACCCTTTCTTTGCCTTGCCGTGCATTGCCTAGTCCTGCGTTGTCGTGCCTTAGCCTTGTTTCCCCTTACCGTGCCGTTCCTTCCGTTACCCTTGCCTTCCCTTGCTTTCCCTTGCCTTTCTTTCCTTCCGTTACTCTTTCCTTGCCTTGCCGAGCACTGCCTAGCCTTGCGTTGTCGTGCATTAGCCTTGCCTCGCCTGACAGTGCCTTGCCTTGCGTTATGCTTTCCTTGCCTTGCCGTGCATTGCCTAGCCCTGCATTGTCGTGCATTAGCCTTGCCTTTCCTCACCGTGCCTTGCCTTGCGTTACCCTTTCCTTGCTTGGCCGTGCATTGCCTAGCCGTGCGTTGCCGTGCCTTACCCTTGTTTCCCCTTGCCGTGCCTTGCCTTTAGTTACACTTGCCTTGCCTTGCTTTGCCTTGCCTTCCTCTCCTTCCGTTACTCTTTCCTTGCCTAGCCGTGCATTGCCTAGCCTTGCGTTGTCGTGCCTTAGCCTTGCCTCGCCTGACCGTGCATTGCCTTGCGTTACTCTTTCCTTGCCTTGCCGTGCATTGCCTAGCCTTGCGTTGTCGTGCATTAGCCTTGCCTCGCCTGACCGTGCCTTGCCTTGCGTTACCCTTTCCTTGCCTTGCCGTGCATTGCCTAGCCGTGCTTTTTCGTGCATTAGCGTTGCCTCGCCTGACCGTGCCTTGCCTTGCGTTACCCTTTCCTTGCCTTGCCGTGCATTGCCTAGTCCTGCGTTGTCGTGCCTTAGGCTTGTTTCCCCTTAACGTGCCGTTCCGTCCGTTGCCCTTGCCTACCCTTGCTTTCCCTTGCCTTCCTTGCCTTCCGTTACTCTTTACTTACCTTCCGTGCATTGCCTAGCCTTGCGTTGTCGTGCCTTAGCCTTGCGTCGCCTGACCGTGCCTTGCCTTGCGTTACCCTTTCTTTGCCTTGCCGTGCATTGCCTAGTCCTGCGTTGTCGTGCCTTAGCCTTGTTTCCCCGTACCGTGCCGTTCCTTCCGTTAGCCTTGCCTTCCCTTGCTTTCCCTTGCCTTTCTTTCCTTCCGTTACTCTTTCCTTGCCTAGCCGTGCACTGCCTAGCCGTGCGTTGTCGTGCCTTAGCCTTGTTTCCCCTTGCTGTGCCGTTCCTTCCGTTACACTTGCCTTGCCTTTCTTTGCCTTGCCTTCCTTTCCTTCCGTTACTCTTTCCTTGCCTAGCCGTGCACTGCCTAGCCTTGCGTTGTCGTGCATTAGCCTTCCCTTGCCTCACCGTACCTTGCCTTGCGTTACCCTTTCCTTGCCTTGCCGTGCACTGCCTAGCCTTGCGTTGTCGTGCCTTACCCTTGTTTCCCCTTGCCGTGCCGTGCCTTTTGTTACACTTGCCTTGCCTTGCTTTGCTTTGCCTTCCTTTCCTTCCGTTACTCTTTCGTTGCCAAGCCGTGCATTGCCTAGCCTTGCGTTGTCGTGCATTAGCCTTGCCTCCCCTGACCGTGCCTTGCCTTGCGTTACCCTTTCCTTGCTTGGCCGTGCATTGCCTAGCCGTGCGTTGCCGTGCCTTACCCTTGTTTCCCCTTGCCGTGCCTTGCCTTTTGTTACACTTGCCTTGCCTTGCTTTGCCTTGCCTTCCTCTCCTTCCGTTACTCTTTCCTTGCCTAGCCGTGCATTGCCTAGCCTTGCGTTGTCGTGCATTAGCCTTGCCTCGCCTGACCGTGCCTTGCCTTGCGTTACCCTTTCTTTGCCTTGCCGTGCATTGCCTAGTCCTGCGTTGTCGTGCCTTAGCCTTGTTTCCCCTTACCGTGCCGTTCCTTCCGTTACCCTTGCCTTCCCTTGCTTTCCCTTGCCTTTCTTTCCTTCCCTTACTCTTTCCTTGCCTTGCCGAGCACTGCCTAGCCTTGCGTTGTCGTGCATTAGCCTTGCCTGGCCTGACCGTGCCTTGCCTTGCGTTATGCTTTCCTTGCCTTGCCGTGCATTGCCTAGCCCTGCATTGTCGTGCATTAGCCTTGCCTTTCCTCACCGTGCCTTGCCTTGCGTTACCCTTTCCTTGCTTGGCCGTGCATTGCCTAGCCGTGCGTTGCCGTGCCTTACCCTTGTTTCCCCTTGCCGTGCCTTGCCTTTTGGTACACTTGCCTTGCCTTGCTTTGCCTTGCCTTCCTCTCCTTCCGTTACTCTTTCCTTGCCTAGCCGTGCATTGCCTAGCCTTGCGTTGTCGTGCATTAGCCTTGCCTCGCCTGACCGTGCCTTGCCTTGCGTTACCCTTTCTTTGCCTTGCCGTGCATTGCCTAGTCCTGCGTTGTCGTGCCTTAGCCTTGTTTCCCCTTACCGTGCCGTTCCTTCCGTTACCCTTGCCTTCCCTTGCTTTCCCTTGCCTTTCTTTCCTTCCCTTACTCTTTCCTTGCCTTGCCGAGCACTGCCTAGCCTTGCGTTGTCGTGCCTTAGCCTTGCCTCGCCTGACCGTGCCTTGCCTTGCGTTATGCTTTCCTTGCCTTGCCGTGCATTGCCTAGCCCTGCATTGTCGTGCATTAGCCTTGCCTTTCCTCACCGTGCCTTGCCTTGCGTTACCCTTTCCTTGCTTGGCCGTGCATTGCCTAGCCGTGCGTTGCCGTGCCTTACCCTTGTTTCCCCTTGCCGTGCCTTGCCTTTTGTTACACTTGCCTTGCCTTGCTTTGCCTTGCCTTACTCTCCTTCCGTTACTCTTTCCTTGCCTAGCCGTGCATTGCCTAGCCTTGCGTTGTCGTGCATTAGCCTTGCCTCGCCTGACCGTGCCTTGCCTTGCGTTACCCTTTCTTTGCCTTGCCCTGCATTGCCTAGTCCTGCGTTGTCGTGCCTTAGCCTTGTTTCCCCTTACCGTGCCGTTCCTTCCGTTACCCTTGCCTTCCCTTGCTTTCCCTTGCCTTTCTTTCCTTCCGTTACTCTTTCCTTGCCTTGCCGAGCACTGCCTAGCCTTGCGTTGTCGTGCATTAGCCTTGCCTCGCCTGACCGTGCCTTGCCTTGCGTTATGCTTTCCTTGCCTTGCCGTGCATTGCCTAGCCCTGCATTGTAGTGCATTAGCCTTGCCTTTCCTCACCGTGCCTTGCCTTGCGTTACCCTTTCCTTGCTTGGCCGTGCATTGCCTAGCCGTGCGTTGCCGTGCCTTACCCTTGTTTCCCCTTGCCGTGCCTTGCCTTTTGTTACACTTGCCTTGCCTTGCTTTGCCTTGCCTTCCTCTCCTTCCGTTACTCTTTCCTTGCCTAGCCGTGCATTGCCTAGCCTTGCGTTGTCGTGCATTAGCCTTGCCTCGCCTGACCGTGCCTTGCCTTGCGTTACCCTTTCTTTGCCTTGCCGTGCATTGCCTAGTCCTGCGTTGTCGTGCCTTAGCCTTGTTTCCCCTTACCGTGCCGTTCCTTCCGTTACCCTTGCCTTCCCTTGCTTTCCCTTGCCTTTCTTTCCTTCCGTTACTCTTTCCTTGCCTTGCCGAGCACTGCCTAGCCTTGCGTTGTCGTGCATTAGCCTTGCCTCGCCTGACCGTGCATTGCCTTGCGTTACCCTTTCCTTGCCTTGCCGGGCATTGCCTAGTCCTGCGTTGTCGTGCCTTAGGCTTGTTTCCCCTTAACGTGCCGTTCCGTCCGTTGCCCTTGCCTACCCTTGCTTTCCCTTGCCTTCCTTGCCTTCCGTTACTCTTAACTTACCTTCCGTGCATTGCCTAGCCTTGCGTTGTCGTGCCTTAGCCTTGCGTCGCCTGACCGTGCCTTGCCTTGCGTTACCCTTTCTTTGCCTTGCCGTGCATTGCCTAGTCCTGCGTTGTCGTGCCTTAGCCTTGTTTCCCCGTACCGTGCCGTTCCTTCCGTTAGCCTTGCCTTCCCTTGCTTTCCCTTGCCTTTCTTTCCTTCCGTTACTCTTTCCTTGCCTTGCCGAGCACTGCCTAGCCTTGCGTTGTCGTGCATTAGCCTTGCCTCGCCTGACCGTGCATTGCCTTGCGTTACCCTTTCCTTCCCTTGCCGTGCATTGCCTAGCCTTGCGTTGTCGTGCATTAGCCTTGCCTCGCCTGACCGTGCCTTGCCTTGCGTTACCCTTTCCTTGCTTGGCCGTGCATTGCCTAGCCGTGCGTTGCCGTGCCTTACCCTTGTTTCCCCTTGCCGTGCCTTGCCTTTTGTTACACTTGCCTTGCCTTGCTTTGCCTTGCCTTCCTCTCCTTCCGTTACTCTTTCCTTGCCTAGCCGTGCATTGCCTAGCCTTGCGTTGTCGTGCATTAGCCTTGCCTCGCCTGACCGTGCCTTGCCTTGCGTTACCCTTTCTTTGCCTTGCCGTGCATTGCCTAGTCCTGCGTTGTCGTGCCTTAGCCTTGTTTCCCCTTACCGTGCCGTTCCTTCCGTTACCCTTGCCTTCCCTTGCTTTCCCTTGCCTTTCTTTCCTTCCCTTACTCTTTCCTTGCCTTGCCGAGCACTGCCTAGCCTTGCGTTGTCGTGCATTAGCCTTGCCTCGCCTGACAGTGCCTTGCCTTGCGTTATGCTTTCCTTGCCTTGCCGTGCATTGCCTAGCCCTGCATTGTCGTGCATTAGCCTTGCCTTTCCTCACCGTGCCTTGCCTTGCGTTACCCTTTCCTTGCTTGGCCGTGCATTGCCTAGCCGTGCGTTGCCGTGCCTTACCCTTGTTTCCCCTTGCCGTGCCTTGCCTTTTGTTACACTTGCCTTGCCTTGCTTTGCCTTGCCTTCCCCTCCTTCCGTTACTCTTTCCTTGCCTAGCCGTGCATTGCCTAGCCTTGCGTTGTCGTGCATTAGCCTTGCCTCGCCTGACCGTGCCTTGCCTTGCGTTACCCTTTCCTTGCCTTGCCTTGCATTGCCTAGTCCTGAGTTGTCGTGCCTTAGCCTTGTTTCCGCTTACCGTGCCGTTCCTTCCTTTACCTTTGCCTTCCCTTGCCTTCCTTGCCTTCCGTTACTCTTTGCTTGCCTTCCGTGCATTGCCTAGCCTTGCGTTGTCCTGCCTTAGCCTTGCCTCGCCTGACCGTGCCTTGCCTTGCGTTACCCTTTCCTTGCCTTGCCGTGCATTGCCTAATCCTGCGTTGTCGTGCCTTAGCCTTGTTTCCCCTTACCGTGCCGTTCCTTCCGTTACCCTTGCCTTCCCTTGCTTTCCCTTGCCTTTCTTTCCTACCGTTACTCTTTCCTTGCCTTGCCGAGCACTGCCTAGCCTTGCGTTGTCGTGCATTAGCCTTGCCTCGCCTGACCGTGCCTTGCCTTGCGTTATGCTTTCCTTACCTTGCCGTGCATTGCCTAGCCCTGGATTGTCGTGCATTAGCCTTGCCTTTCCTCACCGTGCCTTGCCTTGCGTTACCCTTTACTTGCTTGGCCGTGCATTGCCTAGCCGTGCGTTGCCGTGCCTTACCCTTGTTTCCCCTTGCCGTGCCTTGCCTTTTGTTACACTTGCCTTGCCTTGCTTTGCCTTGCCTTCCTCTCCTTCCGTTACTCTTTCCTTGCCTAGCCGTGCATTGCCTAGCCTTGCGTTGTCGTGCATTAGCCTTGCCTCGCCTGACCGTGCCTTGCCTTGCGTTACCCTTTCTTTGCCTTGCCGTGCATTGCCTAGTCCTGCGTTGTCGTGCCTTAGCCTTGTTTCCCATTACCGTGCCGTTCCTTCCGTTACCCTTGCCTTCCCTTGCTTTCCCTTGCCTTTCTTTCCTTCCGTTACTCTTTCCTTCCCTTGGTTTCCCTTGCCTTTCTTTCCTTCCGTTACTCTTTCCTTGCCTTGCCGAGCACTGCCTAGCCTTGCGTTGTCGTGCATTAGCCTTGCCTCGCCTGACCGTGCATTGCCTTGCGTTACCCTTTCCTTGCCTTGCCGGGCATTGCCTAGTACTGCGTTGTCGTGCCTTAGGCTTGTTTCCCCTTAACGTGCCGTTCCGTCCGTTGCCCTTGCCTACCCTTGCTTTCCCTTGCCTTCCTTGCCTTCCGTTACTCTTTACTTACCTTCCGTGCATTGCCTAGCCTTACGTTGTCGTGCCTTAGCCTTGCGTCGCCTGACCGTGCCTTGCCTTGCGTTACCCTTTCTTTGCCTTGCCGTGCATTGCCTAGTCCTGCGTTGTCGTGCCTTAGCCTTGTTTCCCCGTACCGTGCCGTTCCTTCCGTTAGCCTTGCCCTCCCTTGCTTTCCCTTGCCTTTCTTTCCTTCCGTTACTCTTTCCCTGCCTAGCCGTGCACTGCCTAGCCGTGCGTTGTCGTGCCTTAGCCTTGTTTCCCCTTGCTGTGCCGTTCCTTCCGTTACACTTGCCTTTCTTTGCCTTGCCTTCCTTTCCTTCCGTTACTCTTTCCTTGCCTAGCCGTGCATTGCCTAGCCTTGCGTTGTCGTGCATTAGCCTTGCCTCGCCTGACCGTGCCTTGCCTTGCGTTACCCTTTCCTTGCCTTGCCTTGCATTGCCTAGTCCTGAGTTGTCGTGCCTTAGCCTTGTTTCCGCTTACCGTGCCGTTCCTTCCTTTCCCTTTGCCTTCCCTTGCCTTCCTTGCCTTCCGTTACTCTTTGCTTGCCTTCCGTGCATTGCCTAGCCTTGCGTTGTCCTGCCTTAGCCTTGCCTCGCCTGACCGTGCCTTGCCTTGCGTTACCCTTTCCTTGCCTTGCCGTGCATTGCCTAATCCTGCGTTGTCGTGCCTTAGCCTTGTTTCCCCTTACCGTGCCGTTCCTTCCGTTACCCTTGCCTTCCCTTGCTTTCCCTTGCCTTTCTTTCCTTCCGTTACTCTTTCCTTGCCTTGCCGAGCACTGCCTAGCCTTGCGTTGTCGTGCATTAGCCTTGCCTCGCCTGACCGTGCCTTGCCTTGCGTTATGCTTTCCTTACCTTGCCGTGCATTGCCTAGCCCTGCATTGTCGTGCATTAGCCTTGCCTTTCCTCACCGTGCCTTGCCTTGCGTTACCCTTTCCTTGCTTGGCCGTGCATTGCCTAGCCGTGCGTTGCCGTGCCTTACCCTTGTTTCCCCTTGCCGTGCCTTGCCTTTTGTTACACGTGCCTTGCCTTGCTTTGCCTTGCCTTCCTCTCCTTCCGTTACTCTTTCCTTGCCTAGCCGTGCATTGCCTAGCCTTGCGTTGTCGTGCATTAGCCTTGCCTCGCCTGAACGTGCCTTGCCTTGCGTTACGCTTTCTTTGCCTTGCCGTGCATTGCCTAGTCCTGCGTTGTCGTGCCTTAGCCTTGTTTCCCCTTACCGTGCCGTTCCTTCCGTTACCCTTGCCTTCCCTTGCTTTCCCTTGCCTTTCTTTCCTTCCGTTACTCTTTCCTTGCCTTGCCGAGCACTGCCTAGCCTTGCGTTGTCGTGCCTTAGCCTTGCCTCGCCTGACCGTGCATTGCCTTGCGTTACTCTTTCCTTGCCTTGCCGTGCATTGCCTAGCCTTGCGTTGTCGTGCATTAGCCTTGCCTCGCCTGACCGTGCCTTGCCTTGCGTTACCCTTTCCTTGCCTTGCCGTGCATTGCCTAGCCGTGCTTTTTCGTGCATTAGCGTTGCCTCGCCTGACCGTGCCTTGCCTTGCGTTACCCTTTCTTTGCCTTGCCGTGCATTGCCTAGTCCTGCGTTGTCGTGCCTTAGCCTTGTTTCCCCGTACCGTGCCGTTCCTTCCGTTAGCCTTGCCTTCCCTTGCTTTCCCTTGCCTTTCTTTCCTTCCGTTACTCTTTCCTTGCCTAGCCGTGCACTGCCTAGCCGTGCGTTGTCGTGCCTTAGGCTTGTTTCCCCTTAACGTGCCGTTCCGTCCGTTGCCCTTGCCTACCCTTGCTTTCCCTTGCCTTCCTTTCCTTCCGTTACTCTTTCCTTGCCTAGCCGTGCATTGCCTAGCCTTGCGTTGTCGTGCATTAGCCTTGCCTCGCCTGACCGTGCCTTGCCTTGCGTTACCCTTTCCTTCCCTTGCCGTGCATTGCCTAGCCGTGCGTTGCCGTGCCTTACCCTTGTTTCCCCTTGCCGTGCCGTTGCCTTCCGTTACACTTGCCTTGCCTTACTTTGCCTTGCCTTCCTTTCCTTCCCTTTCCTTGCCTAGCCGTGCACTGCCTAGCCGTGCGTTGTCGTGCCTTAGCCTTGTTTCCGCTTACCGTGCCGTTCCTTCCTTTACCTTTGCCTTCCCTTGCCTTCCTTGCCTTCCGTTACTCTTTGCTTGCCTTCCGTGCATTGCCTAGCCTTGCGTTGTCCTGCCTTAGCCTTGCCTCGCCTGACCGTGCCTTGCCTTGCGTTACCCTTTCCTTGCCTTGCCGTGCATTGCCTAGTCCTGCGTTGTCGTGCCTTAGCCTTGTTTCCCCTTACCGTGCCGTTCCTTCCGTTACCCTTGCCTTCCCTTGCTTTCCCTTGCCTTTCTTTCCTTCCGTTACTCTTTCCTTGCCTTGCCGAGCACTGCCTAGCCTTGCGTTGTCGTGCATTAGCCTTGCCTCGCCTGACCGTGCCTTGCCTTGCGTTATGCTTTCCTTGCCTTGCCGTGCATTGCCTAGCCCTGCATTGTCGTGCATTAGCCTTGCCTTTCCTCACCGTGCCTTGCCTTGCGTTACCCTTTCCTTGCTTGGCCGTGCATTGCCTAGCCGTGCGTTGCCGTGCCTTACCCATGTTTCCCCTTGCCGTGCCTTGCCTTTTGTTACACTTGCCTTGCCTTGCTTTGCCTTGCCTTCCTCTCCTTCCGTTACTCTTTCCTTGCCTAGCCGTGCATTGCCTAGCCTTGCGTTGTCGTGCCTTAGCCTTGCCTCGCCTGACCGTGCATTGCCTTGCGTTACTCTTTCCTTGCCTTGCCGTGCATTGCCTAGCCTTGCGTTGTCGTGCATTAGCCTTGCCTCGCCTGACCGTGCCTTGCCTTGCGTTACCCTTTCCTTGCCTTGCCGTGCATTGCCTAGCCGTGCTTTTTCGTGCATTAGCGTTGCCTCGCCTGACCGTGCCTTGCCTTGCGTTACCCTTTCCTTGCCTTGCCGTGCATTGCCTAGTCCTGCGTTGTCGTGCCTTAGGCTTGTTTCCCCTTAACGTGCCGTTCCGTCCGTTGCCCTTGCCTACCCTTGCTTTCCCTTGCCTTCCTTGCCTTCCGTTACTCTTTACTTACCTTCCGTGCGTTGTCGTGCCTTAGCCTTGCGTCGCCTGACCGTGCCTTGCCTTGCGTTACCCTTTCTTTGCCTTGCCGTGCATTACCTAGTCCTGCGTTGTCGTGCCTTAGCCTTGTTTCCCCGTACCGTGCCGTTCCTTCCGTTAGCCTTGCCTTCCCTTGCTTTCCCTTGCCTTTCTTTCCTTCCGTTACTCTTTCCTTGCCTAGCCGTGCACTGCCTAGCCGTGCGTTGTCGTGCCTTAGCCTTGTTTCCCCTTGCTGTGCCGTTCCTTCCGTTACACTTGCCTTGCCTTTCTTTGCCTTGCCTTCCTTTCCTTCCGTTACTCTTTCCTTGCCTAGCCGTGCACTGCCTAGCCTTGCGTTGTCGTGCATTAGCCTTCCCTTGCCTAACCGTACCTTGCCTTGCGTTACCCTTTCCTTGCCTTGCCGTGCACTGCCTAGCCTTGCGTTGTCGTGCCTTACCCTTGTTTCCCCTTGCCGTGCCGTGCCTTTTGTTACACTTGCCTTGCCTTGCTTTGCTTTGCCTTCCTTACCTTCCGTTACTCTTTCCTTGCCTAGCCGTGCATTGCCTAGCCTTGCGTTGTCGTGCATTAGCCTTGCCTCGCCTGACCGTGCCTTGCCTTGCGTTACCCTTTCCTTCCCTTGCCGTGCATTGCCTAGCCGTGCGTTGTCTTGCCTTAGCCTTGTTTCCCCTTGCTGTGCCGTTTCTTCCGTTACACTTGCCTTGCCATACTTTGCCTTGCCCTTCCTTTCCTTCCGTTACTCTTTCCTTGCCTAGCCGTGCACTGCCTAGCCTTGCGTTGTCGTGCCGTGCATTTAGCCTTGTGCTCGCCTGACCGTGCCTTGCCTTGCGTTACCCTTTCCTTGCTTGGCCGTGCATTGCCTAGCCGTGCGTTGCCGTGCCTTACCCTTGTTTCCCCTTGCCGTGCCTTGCCTTTTGTTACACTTGCCTTGCCTTGCTTTGCCTTGCCTTCCTCTCCTTCCGTTACTCTTTCCTTGCCTAGCCGTGCATTGCCTAGCCTTGCGTTGTCGTGCATTAGCCTTGCCTCGCCTGACCGTGCCTTGCCTTGCGTTACCCTTTCTTTGCCTTGCCGTGCATTGCCTAGTCCTGCGTTGTCGTGCCTTAGCCTTGTTTCCCCTTACCGTGCCGTTCCTTCCGTTACCCTTGCCTTCCCTTGCTTTCCCTTGCCTTTCTTTCCTTCCGTTACTCTTTCCTTGCCTTGCCGAGCACTGCCTAGCCTTGCGTTGTCGTGCATTAGCCTTGCCTCGCCTGACCGTGCCTTGCCTTGCGTTATGCTTTCCTTGCCTTGCCGTGCATTGCCTAGCCCTGCATTGTAGTGCATTAGCCTTGCCTTTCCTCACCGTGCCTTGCCTTGCGTTACCCTTTCCTTGCTTGGCCGTGCATTGCCTAGCCGTGCGTTGCCGTGCCTTACCCTTGTTTCCCCTTGCCGTGCCTTGCCTTTTGTTACACTTGCCTTGCCTTGCTTTGCCTTGCCTTCCTCTCCTTCCGTTACTCTTTCCTTGCCTAGCCGTGCATTGCCTAGCCTTGCGTTGTCGTGCATTAGCCTTGCCTCGCCTGACCGTGCCTTGCCTTGCGTTACCCTTTCTTTGCCTTGCCGTGCATTGCCTAGTCCTGCGTTGTCGTGCCTTAGCCTTGTTTCCCCTTACCGTGCCGTTCCTTCCGTTACCCTTGCCTTCCCTTGCTTTCCCTTGCCTTTCTTTCCTTCCGTTACTCTTTCCTTGCCTTGCCGAGCACTGCCTAGCCTTGCGTTGTCGTGCATTAGCCTTGCCTCGCCTGACCGTGCATTGCCTTGCGTTACCCTTTCCTTGCCTTGCCGAGCATTGCCTAGTCCTGCGTTGTCGTGCCTTAGGCTTGTTTCCCCTTAACGTGCCGTTCCGTCCGTTGCCCTTGCCTACCCTTGCTTTCCCTTGCCTTCCTTGCCTTCCGTTACTCTTAACTTACCTTCCGTGCATTGCCTAGCCTTGCGTTGTCGTGCCTTAGCATTGCGTCGCCTGACCGTGCCTTGCCTTGCGTTACCCTTTCTTTGCCTTGCCGTGCATTGCCTAGTCCTGCGTTGTCGTGCCTTAGCCTTGTTTCCCCGTACCGTGCCGTTCCTTCCGTTAGCCTTGCCTTCCCTTGCTTTCCCTTGCCTTTCTTTCCTTCCGTTACTCTTTCCTTGCCTTGCCGAGCATTGCGTAGCCTTGCGTTGTCGTGCATTAGCCTTGCCTCGCCTGACCGTGCCTTGCCTTGCGTTACCCTTTCCTTGCTTGGCCGTGCATTGCCTAGCCGTGCGTTGCCGTGCCTTACCCTTGTTTCCCCTTGCCGTGCCTTGCCTTTTGTTACACTTGCCTTGCCTTGCTTTGCCTTGCCTTCCTCTCCTTCCGTTACTCTTTCCTTGCCTAGCCGTGCATTGCCTAGCCTTGCGTTGTCGTGCATTAGCCTTGCCTTTCCTCACCGTGCCTTGCCTTGCGTTACCCTTTCCTTGCTTGGCCGTGCATTGCCTAGCCGTGCGTTGCCGTGCCTTACCCTTGTTTCCCCTTGCCGTGCCTTGCCTTTTGTTACACGTGCCTTGCCTTGCTTTGCCTTGCCTTCCTCTCCTTCCGTTACTCTTTCCTTGCCTAGCCGTGCATTGCCTAGCCTTGCGTTGTCGTGCCTTAGCCTTGCCTCGCCTGACCGTGCCTTGCCTTGCGTTACGCTTTCTTTGCCTTGCCGTGCATTGCCTAGTCCTGCGTTGTCGTGCCTTAGCCTTGTTTCCCCTTACCGTGCCGTTCCTTCCGTTACCCTTGCCTTCCCTTGCTTTCCCTTGCCTTTCTTTCCTTCCGTTACTCTTTCCTTGCCTTGCCGAGCACTGCCTAGCCTTGCGTTGTCGTGCCTTAGCCTTGCCTCGCCTGACCGTGCATTGCCTTGCGTTACTCTTTCCTTGCCTTGCCGTGCATTGCCTAGCCTTGCGTTGTCGTGCATTAGCCTTGCCTCGCCTGACCGTGCCTTGCCTTGCGTTACCCTTTCCTTGCCTTGCCGTGCATTGCCTAGCCGTGCTTTTTCGTGCATTAGCGTTGCCTCGCCTGACCGTGCCTTGCCTTGCGTTACCCTTTCCTTGCCTTGCCGTGCATTGCCTAGTCCTGCGTTGTCGTGCCTTAGGCTTGTTTCCCCTTAACGTGCCGTTCCGTCCGTTGCCCTTGCCTACCCTTGCTTTCCCTTGCCTTCCTTGCCTTCCGTTACTCTTTACTTACCTTCCGTGCATTGCCTAGCCTTGCGTTGTCGTGCCTTAGCCTTGCGTCGCCTGACCGTGCCTTGCCTTGCGTTACCCTTTCTTTGCCTTGCCGTGCATTGCCTAGTCCTGCGTTGTCGTGCCTTAGCCTTGTTTCCCCGTACCGTGCCGTTCCTTCCGTTAGCCTTGCCTTCCCTTGCTTTCCCTTGCCTTTCTTTCCTTCCGTTACTCTTTCCTTGCCTAGCCGTGCACTGCCTAGCCGTGCGTTGTCGTGCCTTAGCCTTGTTTCCCCTTGCTGTGCCGTTCCTTCCGTTACACTTGCCTTGCCTTTCTTTGCCTTGCCTTCCTTTCCTTCCGTTACTCTTTCCTTGCCTAGCTGTGCACTGCCTAGCCTTGCGTTGTCGTGCATTAGCCTTCCCTTGCCTAACCGTACCTTGCCTTGCGTTACCCTTTCCTTGCCTTGCCGTGCACTGCCTAGCCTTGCGTTGTCGTGCCTTACCCTTGTTTCCCCTTGCCGTGCCGTGCCTTTTGTTACACTTGCCTTGCCTTGCATTGCTTTGCCTTCCTTTCCTTCCGTTACACTTTCCTTGCCTAGCCGTGCATTGCCTAGCCTTGCGTTGTCGTGCATTAGCCTTGCCTCGCCTGACCGTGCCTTGCCTTGCGTTACCCTTTCCTTCCCTTGCCGTGCATTGCCTAGCCGTGCGTTGTCTTGCCTTAGCCTTGTTTCCCCTTGCTGTGCCGTTTCTTCCGTTACACGTGCCTTGCCTTACTTTGCCTTGCCTTCCTTTCCTTCCCTTTCCTTGCCTAGCCGTGCACTGCCTAGCCGTGCGTTGTCGTGCCTTAGCCTTGTTTCCGCTTACCGTGCCGTTCCTTCCTTTACCTTTGCCTTCCCTTGCCTTCCTTGCCTTCCGTTACTCTTTGCTTGCCTTCCGTGCATTGCCTAGCCTTGCGTTGTCCTGCCTTAGCCTTGCCTCGCCTGACCGTGCATTGCCTTGCGTTACCCTTTCCTTGCCTTGCCGGGCATTGCCTAGTCCTGCGTTGTCGTGCCTTAGGCTTGTTTCCCCTTAACGTGCCGTTCCGTCCGTTGCCCTTGCCTACCCTTGCTTTCCCTTGCCTTCCTTGCCTTCCGTTACTCTTAACTTACCTTCCGTGCATTGCCTAGCCTTGCGTTGTCGTGCCTTAGCCTTGCGTCGCCTGACCGTGCCTTGCCTTGCGTTACCCTTTCTTTGCCTTGCCGTGCATTGCCTAGTCCTGCGTTGTCGTGCCTTAGCCTTGTTTCCCCGTACCGTGCCGTTCCTTCCGTTAGCCTTGCCTTCCCTTGCTTTCCCTTGCCTTTCTTTCCTTCCGTTACTCTTTCCTTGCCTTGCCGAGCACTGCCTAGCCTTGCGTTGTCGTGCATTAGCCTTGCCTCGCCTGACCGTGCATTGCCTTGCGTTACCCTTTCCTTGCCTTGCCGTGCATTGCCTAGCCTTGCGTTGTCGTGCATTAGCCTTGCCTCGCCTGACCGTGCCTTGCCTTGCGTTACCCTTTCCTTGCTTGGCCGTGCATTGCCTAGCCGTGCGTTGCCGTGCCTTACCCTTGTTTCCCCTTGCCGTGCCTTGCCTTTTGGTACACTTGCCTTGCCTTGCTTTGCCTTGCCTTCCTCTCCTTCCGTTACTCTTTCCTTGCCTAGCCGTGCATTGCCTAGCCTTGCGTTGTCGTGCATTAGCCTTGCCTCGCCTGACCGTGCCTTGCCTTGCGTTACCCTTTCTTTGCCTTGCCGTGCATTGCCTAGTCCTGCGTTGTCGTGCCTTAGCCTTGTTTCCCCTTACCGTGCCGTTCCTTCCGTTACCCTTGCCTTCCCTTGCTTTCCCTTGCCTTTCTTTCCTTCCCTTACTCTTTCCTTGCCTTGCCGAGCACTGCCTAGCCTTGCGTTGTCGTGCATTAGCCTTGCCTCGCCTGACCGTGCCTTGCCTTGCGTTATGCTTTCCTTGCCTTGCCGTGCATTGCCTAGCCCTGCATTGTCGTGCATTAGCCTTGCCTTTCCTCACCGTGCCTTGCCTTGCGTTACCCTTTCCTTGCTTGGCCGTGCATTGCCTAGCCGTGCGTTGCGGTGCCTAACCCTTGTTTCCCCTTGCCGTGCCTTGCCTTTTGTTACACTTGCCTTGCCTTGCTTTGCCTTGCCTTCCCCTCCTTCCGTTACTCTTTCCTTGCCTAGCCGTGCATTGCCTAGCCTTGCGTTGTCGTGCATTAGCCTTGCCTCGCCTGACCGTGCCTTGCCTTGCGTTACCCTTTCTTTGCCTTGCCGTGCATTGCCTAGTCCTGCGTTGTCGTGCCTTAGCCTTGTTTCCCCTTACCGTGCCGTTCCTTCCGTTACCCTTGCCTTCCCTTGCTTTCCCTTGCCTTTCTTTCCTTCCGTTACTCTTTCCTTGCCTTGCCGAGCACTGCCTAGCCTTGCGTTGTCGTGCATTAGCCTTGCCTCGCCTGACCGTGCCTTGCCTTGCGTTATGCTTTCCTTGCCTTGCCGTGCATTGCCTAGCCCTGCATTGTAGTGCATTAGCCTTGCCTTTCCTCACCGTGCCTTGCCTTGCGTTACCCTTTCCTTGCTTGGCCGTGCATTGCCTAGCCGTGCGTTGCCGTGCCTTACCCTTGTTTCCCCTTGCCGTGCCTTGCCTTTTGTTACACTTGCCTTGCCTTGCTTTGCCTTGCCTTCCTCTCCTTCCGTTACTCTTTCCTTGCCTAGCCGTGCATTGCCTAGCCTTGCGTTGTCGTGCATTAGCCTTGCCTCGCCTGACCGTGCCTTGCCTTGCGTTACCCTTTCTTTGCCTTGCCGTGCATTGCCTAGTCCTGCGTTGTCGTGCCTTAGCCTTGTTTCCCCTTACCGTGCCGTTCCTTCCGTTACCCTTGCCTTCCCTTGCTTTCCCTTGCCTTTCTTTCCTTCCGTTACTCTTTCCTTGCCTTGCCGAGCACTGCCTAGCCTTGCGTTGTCGTGCATTAGCCTTGCCTCGCCTGACCGTGCATTGCCTTGCGTTACCCTTTCCTTGCCTTGCCGGGCATTGCCTAGTACTGCGTTGTCGTGCCTTAGGCTTGTTTCCCCTTAACGTGCCGTTCCGTCCGTTGCCCTTGCCTACCCTTGCTTTCCCTTGCCTTCCTTGCCTTCCGTTACTCTTAACTTACCTTCCGTGCATTGCCTAGCCTTGCGTTGTCGTGCCTTAGCCTTGCGTCGCCTGACCGTGCCTTGCCTTGCGTTACCCTTTCTTTGCCTTGCCGTGCATTGCCTAGTCCTGCGTTGTCGTGCCTTAGCCTTGTTTCCCCGTACCGTGACGTTCCTTCCGTTAGCCTTGCCTTCCCTTGCTTTCCCTTGCCTTTCTTTCCTTCCGTTACTCTTTCCCTGCCTAGCCGTGCACTGCCTAGCCGTGCGTTGTCGTGCCTTAGCCTTGTTTCCCCTTGCTGTGCCGTTCCTTCCGTTACACTTGCCTTGCCTTTCTTTGCCTTGCCTTCCTTTCCTTCCGTTACTCTTTCCTTGCCTAGCCGTGCATTGCCTAGCCTTGCGTTGTCGTGCATTAGCCTTGCCTCGCCTGACCGTGCCTTGCCTTGCGTTACCCTTTCCTTGCCTTGCCTTGCATTGCCTAGTCCTGAGTTGTCGTGCCTTAGCCTTGTTTCCGCTTACCGTGCCGTTCCTTCCTTTACCTTTGCCTTCCCTTGCCTTCCTTGCCTTCCGTTAATCTTTGCTTGCCTTCCGTTCATTGCCTAGCCTTGCGTTGTCTTGCCTTAGCCTTGCCTCGCCTGACCGTGCCTTGCCTTGCGTTACCCTTTCCTTGCCTTGCCGTGCATTGCCTAGTCCTGCGTTGTCGTGCCTTAGCCTTGTTTCCCCTTACCGTGCCGTTCCTTCCGTTACCCTTGCCTTCCCTTGCTTTCCCTTGCCTTTCTTTCCTTCCGTTACTCTTTCCTTGCCTTGCCGAGCACTGCCTAGCCTTGCGTTGTCGTGCATTAGCCTTGCCTCGCCTGACCGTGCCTTGCCTTGCGTTATGCTTTCCTTGCCTTGCCGTGCATTGCCTAGCCCTGCATTGTCGTGCATTAGCCTTGCCTTTCCTCACCGTGCCTTGCCTTGCGTTACCCTTTCCTTGCTTGGCCGTGCATTGCCTAGCCGTGCGTTGCCGTGCCTTACCCTTGTTTCCCCTTGCCGTGCCTTTGTGCCTTTTGTTACACTTGCCTTGCCTTGCTTTGCCTTGCCTTCCTCTCCTTCCGTTACTCTTTCCTTGCCTAGCCGTGCATTGCCTAGCCTTGCGTTGTCGTGCCTTAGCCTTGCCTCGCCTGACCGTGCATTGCCTTGCGTTACTCTTTCCTTGCCTTGCCGTGCATTGCCTAGCCTTGCGTTGTCGTGCATTAGCCTTGTCTCGCCTGACCGTGCCTTGCCTTGCGTTACCCTTTCCTTGCCTTGCCGTGCATTGCCTAGCCGTGCTTTTTCGTGCATTAGCGTTGCCTCGCCTGACCGTGCCTTGCCTTGCGTTACCCTTTCCTTGCCTTGCCGTGCATTGCCTAGTCCTGCGTTGTCGTGCCTTAGGCTTGTTTCCCCTTAACGTGCCGTTCCGTCCGTTGCCCTTGCCTACCCTTGCTTTCCCTTGCCTTCCTTGCCTTCCGTTACTCTTTACTTACCTTCCCTGCATTGCCTAGCCTTGCGTTGTCGTGCCTTAGCCTTGCGTCGCCTGACCGTGCCTTGCCTTGCGTTACCCTTTCTTTGCCTTGCCGTGCATTGCCTAGTCCTGCGTTGTCGTGCCTTAGCCTTGTTTCCCCGTACCGTGCCGTTCCTTCCGTTAGCCTTGCCTTCCCTTGTTTTCCCTTGCCTTTCTTTCCTTCCGTTACTCTTTCCTTGCCTAGCCGTGCACTGCCTAGCCGTGCGTTGTCGTGCCTTAGCCTTGTTTCCCCTTGCTGTGCCGTTCCTTCCGTTACACTTGCCTTGCCTTTCTTTGCCTTGCCTTCCTTTCCTTCCGTTACTCTTTCCTTGCCTAGCTGTGCACTGCCTAGCCTTGCGTTGTCGTGCATTAGCCTTCCCTTGCCTAACCGTACCTTGCCTTGCGTTACCCTTTCCTTGCCTTGCCGTGCACTGCCTAGCCTTGCGTTGTCGTGCCTTACCCTTGTTTCCCCTTGCCGTGCCGTGCCTTTTGTTACACTTGCCTTGCCTTGCATTGCTTTGCCTTCCTTTCCTTCCGTTACTCTTTCCTTGCCTAGCCGTGCATTGCCTAGCCTTGCGTTGTCGTGCATTATCCTTGCCTCGCCTGACCGTGCCTTGCCTTGCGTTACCCTTTCCTTCCCTTGCCGTGCATTGCCTAGCCGTGCGTTGTCTTGCCTTAGCCTTGTTTCCCCTTGCTGTGCCGTTTCTTCCGTTACACGTGCCTTGCCTTACTTTGCCTTGCCTTCCTTTCCTTCCCTTTCCTTGCCTAGCCGTGCACTGCCTAGCCGTGCGTTGTCGTGCCTTAGCCTTGTTTCCGCTTACCGTGCCGTTCCTTCCTTTACCTTTGCCTTCCCTTGCCTTCCTTGCCTTCCGTTAATCTTTGCTTGCCTTCCGTGCATTGCCTAGCCTTGCGTTGTCTTGCCTTAGCCTTGCCTCGCCTGACCGTGCCTTGCCTTGCGTTACCCTTTCCTTGCCTTGCCGTGCATTGCCTAGTCCTGCGTTGTCGTGCCTTAGCCTTGTTTCCCCTTACCGTGCCGTTCCTTCCGTTACCCTTGCCTTCCCTTGCTTTCCCTTGCCTTTCTTTCCTTCCGTTACTCTTTCCTTGCCTTGCCGAGCACTGCCTAGCCTTGCGTTGTCGTGCATTAGCCTTGCCTCGCCTGACCGTGCCTTGCCTTGCGTTATGCTTTCCTTGCCTTGCCGTGCATTGCCTAGCCCTGCATTGTCGTGCATTAGCCTTGCCTTTCCTCACCGTGCCTTGCCTTGCGTTACCCTTTCCTTGCTTGGCCGTGCATTGCCTAGCCGTGCGTTGCCGTGCCTTACCCTTGTTTCCCCTTGCCGTGCCTTGCCTTTTGTTACACTTGCCTTGCCTTGCTTTGCCTTGCCTTCCTCTCCTTCCGTTACTCTTTCCTTGCCTAGCCGTGCATTGCCTAGCCTTGCGTTGTCGTGCCTTAGCCTTGCCTCGCCTGACCGTGCATTGCCTTGCGTTACTCTTTCCTTGCCTTGCCGTGCATTGCCTAGCCTTGCGTTGTCGTGCATTAGCCTTGCCTCGCCTGACCGTGCCTTGCCTTGCGTTACCCTTTCCTTGCCTTGCCGTGCATTGCCTAGCCGTGCTTTTTCGTGCATTAGCGTTGCCTCGCCTGACCGTGCCTTGCCTTGCGTTACCCTTTCCTTGCCTTGCCGTGCATTGCCTAGTCCTGCGTTGTCGTGCCTTAGGCTTGTTTCCCCTTAACGTGCCGTTCCGTCCGTTGCCCTTGCCTACCCTTGCTTTCCCTTGCCTTCCTTGCCTTCCGTTACTCTTTACTTACCTTCCGTGCATTGCCTAGCCTTGCGTTGTCGTGCCTTAGCCTTGCGTCGCCTGACCGTGCCTTGCCTTGCGTTACCCTTTCTTTGCCTTGCCGTGCATTGCCTAGTCCTGCGTTGTCGTGCCTTAGCCTTGTTTCCCCGTACCGTGCCGTTCCTTCCGTTAGCCTTGCCTTCCCTTGCTTTCCCTTGCCTTTCTTCCCTTCCGTTACTCTTTCCTTGCCTAGCCGTGCACTGCCTAGCCGTGCGTTGTCGTGCCTTAGCCTTGTTTCCACTTGCTGTGCCGTTCCTTCCGTTACACTTGCCTTGCCTTTCTTTGCCTTGCCTTCCTTTCCTTCCGTTACTCTTTCCTTGCCTAGCCGTGCACTGCCTAGCCTTGCGTTGTCGTGCATTAGCCTTCCCTTGCCTCACCGTACCTTGCCTTGCGTTACCCTTTCCTTGCCTTGCCGTGCCCTGCCTAGCCTTGCGTTGTCGTGCCTTACCCTTGTTTCCCCTTGCCGTGCCGTGCCTTTTGTTACACTTGCCTTGCCTTGCTTTGCTTTTCTTCCTTTCCTTCCGTTACTCTTTCCTTGCCTAGCCGTGCATTGCCTAGCCTTGCGTTGTCGTGCATTAGCCTTGCCTCGCCTGACCGTGCCTTGCCTTGCGTTACCCTTTTCTTCCCTTGCCGTGCATTGCCTAGCCGTGCGTTGTCTTGCCTTAGCCTTGTTTCCCCTTGCTGTGCCGTTTCTTCCGTTACACTTGCCTTGCCTTACTTTGCCTTGCCTTCCTTTCCTTCCGTTACTCTTTCCGTGCCTAGCCGTGCACTGCCTAGCCTTGCGTTGTCGTGCCTTAGCCTTGCGTCGCCTGACCGTGCCTTGCCTTGCGTTACCCTTTCTTTGCCTTGCCGTGCATTGCCTAGTCCTGCGTTGTCGTGCCTTAGCCTTGTTTCCCCGTACCGTGCCGTTCCTTCCGTTAGCCTTGCCTTCCCTTGCTTTCCCTTGCCTTTCTTTCCTTCCGTTACTCTTTCCTTGCCTTGCCGAGCACTGCCTAGCCTTGCGTTGTCGTGCATTAGCCTTGCCTCGCCTGACCGTGCATTGCCTTGCGTTACCCTTTCCTTGCCTTGCCGTGCATTGCCTAGCCTTGCGTTGTCGTGCATTAGCCTTGCCTCGCCTGACCGTGCCTTGCCTTGCGTTACCCTTTCCTTGCTTGGCCGTGCATTGCCTAGCCGTGCGTTGCCGTGCCTTACCCTTGTTTCCCCTTGCCGTGCCTTGCCTTTTGTTACACTTGCCTTGCCTTGCTTTGCCTTGCCTTCCTCTCCTTCCGTTACTCTTTCCTTGCCTAGCCGTGCATTGCCTAGCCTTGCGTTGTCGTGCATTAGCCTTGCCTCGCCTGACCGTGCCTTGCCTTGCGTTACCCTTTCTTTGCCTTGCCGTGCATTGCCTAGTCCTGCGTTGTCGTGCCTTAGCCATGTTTCCCCTTACCGTGCCGTTCCTTCCGTTACCCTTGCCTTCCCTTGCTTTCCCTTGCCTTTCTTTCCTTCCTTTACTCTTTCCTTGCCTTGCCGAGCACTGCCTAGCCTTGCGTTGTCGTGCATTAGCCTTGCCTCGCCTGACCGTGCCTTGCCTTGCGTTATGCGTTATGCTTTCCTTGCCTTGCCGTGCATTGCCTAGCCCTGCATTGTCGTGCATTAGCCTTGCCTTTCCTCACCGTGCCTTGCCTTGCGTTACCCTTTCCTTGCTTGGCCGTGCATTGCCTAGCCGTGCGTTGCCGTGCCTTACCCTTGTTTCCCCTTGCCGTGCCTTGCCTTTTGTTACACTTGCCTTGCCTTGCTTTGCCTTGCCTTCCCCTCCTTCCGTTACTCTTTCCTTGCCTAGCCGTGCATTGCCTAGCCTTGCGTTGTCGTGCATTAGCCTTGCCTCGCCTGACCGTGCCTTGCCTTGCGTTACCCTTTCTTTGCCTTGCCGTGCATTGCCTAGTCCTGCGTTGTCGTGCCTTAGCCTTGTTTCCCCTTACCGTGCCGTTCCTTCCGTTACCCTTGCCTTCCCTTGCTTTCCCTTGCCTTTCTTTCCTTCCGTTAGCCTTGCCTCGCTTGCTCTTTCCTTGCCTTGCCGAGCACTGCCTAGCCTTGCGTTGTCGTGCATTAGCCTTGCCTCGCCTGACCGTGCCTTGCCTTGCGTTATGCTTTCCTTGCCTTGCCGTGCATTGCCTAGCCCTGCATTGTAGTGCATTAGCCTTGCCTTTCCTCACCGTGCCTTGCCTTGCGTTACCCTTTCCTTGCTTGGCCGTGCATTGCCTAGCCGTGCGTTGCCGTGCCTTACCCTTGTTTCCCCTTGCCGTGCCTTGCCTTTTGTTACACTTGCCTTGCCTTGCTTTGCCTTGCCTTCCTCTCCTTCCGTTACTCTTTCCTTGCCTAGCCGTGCATTGCTTAGCCTTGCGTTGTCGTGCATTAGCCTTGCCTCGCCTGACCGTGCCTTGCCTTGCGTTACCCTTTCTTTGCCTTGCCGTGCATTGCCTAATCCTGCGTTGTCGTGCCTTAGCCTTGTTTCCCCTTACCGTGCCGTTCCTTCCGTTACCCTTGCCTTCCCTTGCTTTCCCTTGCCTTTCTTTCCTTCCGTTACTCTTTCCTTCCCTTGCTTTCCCTTGCCTTTCTTTCCTTCCGTTACTCTTTCCTTGCCTTGCCGAGCACTGCCTAGCCTTGCGTTGTCGTGCATTAGCCTTGCCTCGCCTGACCGTGCATTGCCTTGCGTTACCCTTTCCTTGCCTTGCCGGGCATTGCCTAGTACTGCGTTGTCGTGCCTTAGGCTTGTTTCCCCTTAACGTGCCGTTCCGTCCGTTGCCCTTGCCTACCCTTGCTTTCCCTTGCCTTCCTTGCCTTCCGTTACTCTTAACTTACCTTCCGTGCATTGCCTAGCCTTGCGTTGTCGTGCCTTAGCCTTGCGTCGCCTGACCGTGCCTTGCCTTGCGTTACCCTTTCTTTGCCTTGCCGTGCATTGCCTAGTCCTGCGTTGTCGTGCCTTAGCCTTGTTTCCCCGTACCGTGCCGTTCCTTCCGTTAGCCTTGCCTTCCCTTGCTTTCCCTTGCCTTTCTTTCCTTCCGTTACTCTTTCCCTGCCTAGCCGTGCACTGCCTAGCCGTGCGTTGTCGTGCCTTAGCCTTGTTTCCCCTTGCTGTGCCGTTCCTTCCGTTACACTTGCCTTGCCTTTCTTTGCCTTGCCTTCCTTTCCTTCCGTTACTCTTTCCTTGCCTAGCCGTGCATTGCCTAGCCTTGCGTTGTCGTGCATTAGCCTTGCCTCGCCTGACCGTGCCTTGCCTTGCGTTACCCTTTCCTTGCCTTGCCCTGCATTGCCTAGTCCTGAGTTGTCGTGCCTTAGCCTTGTTTCCGCTTACCGTGCCGTTCCTTCCTTTACCTTTGCCTTCCCTTGCCTTCCTTGCCTTCCGTTACTCTTTGCTTGCCTTCCGTGCATTACCTAGCCTTGCGTTGTCGTGCCTTAGCCTTGCCTCCACTGACCGTGCCTTGCCTTGCGTTACCCTTTCCTTGCCTTGACGTGCCTTGCCTAGACGTGCATTGTCGTGTCTTAGCCTTGTTTCCCCTTGCCGTGCCGTTCCTTCCGTTACCCTTGCCTTCCCTTGCTTTCCCTTGCCTTTCTTTCCTTCCGTTACTCTTTCCTTGCCTTGCCGAGCACTGCCTAGCCTTGCGTTGTCGTGCATTAGCCTTGCCTCGCCTGACCGTGCCTTGCCTTGCGTTATGCTTTCCTTACCTTGCCGTGCATTGCCTAGCCCTGCATTGTCGTGCATTAGCCTTGCCTTTCCTCACCGTGCCTTGCCTTGCGTTACCCTTTCCTTGCTTGGCCGTGCATTGCCTAGCCGTGCGTTGCCGTGCCTTACCCTTGTTTCCCCTTGCCGTGCCTTGCCTTTTGTTACACGTGCCTTGCCTTGCTTTGCCTTGCCTTCCTCTCCTTCCGTTACTCTTTCCTTGCCTAGCCGTGCATTGCCTAGCCTTGCGTTGTCGTGCATTAGCCTTGCCTCGCCTGAACGTGCCTTGCCTTGCGTTACGCTTTCTTTGCCTTGCCGTGCATTGCCTAGTCCTGCGTTGTCGTGCCTTAGCCTTGTTTCCCCTTAACGTGCCGTTCCGTCCGTTGCCCTTGCCTACCCTTGCTTTCCCTTGCCTTCCTTGCCTTCCGTTACTCTTTACTTACCTTCCGTGCATTGCCTAGCCTTGCGTTGTCGTGCCTTAGCCTTGCGTCGCCTGACCGTGCCTTGCCTTGCGTTACCCTTTCTTTGCCTTGCCGTGCATTGCCTAGTCCTGCGTTGTCGTGCCTTAGCCTTGTTTCCCCGTACCGTGCCGTTCCTTCCGTTAGCCTTGCCTTCCCTTGCTTTCCCTTGCCTTTCTTTCCTTCCGTTACTCTTTCCTTGCCTAGCCGTGCACTGCCTAGCCGTGCGTTGTCGTGCCTTAGCCTTGTTTCCCCTTGCTGTGCCGTTCCTTCCGTTACACTTGCCTTGCCTTTCTTTGCCTTGCCTTCCTTTCCTTCCGTTACTCTTTCCTTGCCTAGCTGTGCACTGCCTAGCCTTGCGTTGTCGTGCATTAGCCTTCCCTTGCCTAACCGTACCTTGCCTTGCGTTACCCTTTCCTTGCCTTGCCGTGCACTGCCTAGCCTTGCGTTGTCGTGCCTTACCCTTGTTTCCCCTTGCCGTGCCGTGCCTTTTGTTACACTTGCCTTGCCTTGCATTGCTTTGCCTTCCTTTCCTTCCGTTACTCTTTCCTTGCCTAGCCGTGCATTGCCTAGCCTTGCGTTGTCGTGCATTAGCCTTGCCTCGCCTGACCGTGCCTTGCCTTGCGTTACCCTTTCCTTCCCTTCCCGTGCATTGCCTAGCCGTGCGTTGTCTTGCCTTAGCCTTGTTTCCCCTTGCTGTGCCGTTTCTTCCGTTACACGTGCCTTGCCTTACTTTGCCTTGCCTTCCTTTCCTTCCCTTTCCTTGCCTAGCCGTGCACTGCCTAGCCGTGCGTTGTCGTGCCTTAGCCTTGTTTCCGCTTACCGTGCCGTTCCTTCCTTTACCTTTGCCTTCCCTTGCCTTCCTTGCCTTCCGTTACTCTTTGCTTGCCTTCCGTGCATTGCCTAGCCTTGCGTTGTCCTGCCTTAGTCTTGCCTCGCCTGACCGTGCCTTGCCTTGCGTTACCCTTTCCTTGCCTTGCCGTGCATTGCCTAGTCCTGCGTTGTCGTGCCTTAGCCTTGTTTCCCCTTACCGTGCCGTTCCTTCCGTTACCCTTGCCTTCCCTTGCTTTCCCTTGCCTTTCTTTCCTTCCGTTACTCTTTCCTTGCCTTGCCGAGCACTGCCTAGCCTTGCGTTGTCGTGCATTAGCCTTGCCTCGCCTGACCGTGCCTTGCCTTGCGTTACCCTTTCCTTGCCTTGCCGTGCATTGCCTAGTCCTGCGTTGTCGTGCCTTAGGCTTGTTTCCCCTTAACGTGCCGTTCCGTCCGTTGCCCTTGCCTACCCTTGCTTTCCCTTGCCTTCCTTGCCTTCCGTTACTCTTTACTTACCTTCCGTGCATTGCCTAGCCTTGCGTTGTCGTGCCTTAGCCTTGCGTCGCCTGACCGTGCCTTGCCTTGCGTTACCCTTTCTTTGCCTTGCCGTGCATTGCCTAGTCCTGCGTTGTCGTGCCTTAGCCTTGTTTCCCCGTACCGTGCCGTTCCTTCCGTTAGCCTTGCCTTCCCTTGCTTTCCCTTGCCTTTCTTTCCTTCCGTTACTCTTTCCTTGCCTAGCCGTGCACTGCCTAGCCGTGCGTTGTCGTGCCTTAGCCTTGTTTCCCCTTGCTGTGCCGTTCCTTCCGTTACACTTGCCTTGCCTTTCTTTGCCTTGCCTTCCTTTCCTTCCGTTACTCTTTCCTTGCCTAGCCGTGCACTGCCTAGCCTTGCGTTGTCGTGCATTAGCCTTCCCTTGCCTCACCGTACCTTGCCTTGCGTTACCCTTTCCTTGCCTTGCCGTGCACTGCCTAGCCTTGCGTTGTCGTGCCTTACCCTTGTTTCCCCTTGCCGTGCCGTGCCTTTTGTTACACTTGCCTTGCCTTGCTTTGCTTTGCCTTCCTTTCCTTCCGTTACTCTTTCCTTGCCTAGCCGTGCATTGCCTAGCCTTGCGTTGTCGTGCATTAGCCTTGCCTCGCCTGACCGTGCCTTGCCTTGCGTTACCCTTTCCTTCCCTTGCCGTGCATTGCCTAGCCGTGCGTTGTCTTGCCTTAGCCTTGTTTCCCCTTGCTGTGCCGTTTCTTCCGTTACACTTGCCTTGCCTTACTTTGCCTTGCCTTCCTTTCCTTCCGTTACTCTTTCCTTGCCTAGCCGTGCACTGCCTAGCCTTGCGTTGTCGTGCATTAGCCTTGCCTCGCCTGACCGTGCATTGCCTTGCGTTACCCTTTCCTTGCCTTGCCGGGCATTGCCTAGTCCTGCGTTGTCGTGCCTTAGGCTTGTTTCCCCTTAACGTGCCGTTCCGTCCGTTGCCCTTGCCTACCCTTGCTTTCCCTTGCCTTCCTTGCCTTCCGTTACTCTTAACTTACCTTCCGTGCATTGCCTAGCCTTGCGTTGTCGTGCCTTAGCCTTGCGTCGCCTGACCGTGCCTTGCCTTGCGTTACCCTTTCTTTGCCTTGCCGTGCATTGCCTAGTCCTGCGTTGTCGTGCCTTAGCCTTGTTTCCCCGTACCGTGCCGTTCCTTCCGTTAGCCTTGCCTTCCCTTGCTTTCCCTTGCCTTTCTTTCCTTCCGTTACTCTTTCCTTGCCTTGCCGAGCACTGCCTAGCCTTGCGTTGTCGTGCATTAGCCTTGCCTCGCCTGACCGTGCATTGCCTTGCGTTACCCTTTCCTTGCCTTGCCGTGCATTGCCTAGCCTTGCGTTGTCGTGCATTAGCCTTGCCTCGCCTGACCGTGCCTTGCCTTGCGTTACCCTTTCCTTGCTTGGCCGTGCATTGCCTAGCCGTGCGTTGCCGTGCCTTACCCTTGTTTCCCCTTGCCGTGCCTTGCCTTTTGTTACACTTGCCTTGCCTTGCTTTGCCTTGCCTTCCTCTCCTTCCGTTACTCTTTCCTTGCCTAGCCGTGCATTGCCTAGCCTTGCGTTGTCGTGCATTAGCCTTGCCTCGCCTGACCGTGCCTTGCCTTGCGTTACCCTTTCTTTGCCTTGCCGTGCATTGCCTAGTCCTGCGTTGTCGTGCCTTAGCCTTGTTTCCCCTTACCGTGCCGTTCCTTCCGTTACCCTTGCCTTCCCTTGCTTTCCCTTGCCTTTCTTTCCTTCCCTTACTCTTTCCTTGCCTTGCCGAGCACTGCCTAGCCTTGCGTTGTCGTGCATTAGCCTTGCCTCGCCTGACCGTGCCTTGCCTTGCGTTATGCTTTCCTTGCCTTGCCGTGCATTGCCTAGCCCTGCATTGTCGTGCATTAGCCTTGCCTTTCCTCACCGTGCCTTGCCTTGCGTTACCCTTTCCTTGCTTGGCCGTGCATTGCCTAGCCGTGCGTTGCGGTGCCTAACCCTTGTTTCCCCTTGCCGTGCCTTGCCTTTTGTTACACTTGCCTTGCCTTGCTTTGCCTTGCCTTCCCCTCCTTCCGTTACTCTTTCCTTGCCTAGCCGTGCATTGCCTAGCCTTGCGTTGTCGTGCATTAGCCTTGCCTCGCCTGACCGTGCCTTGCCTTGCGTTACCCTTTCTTTGCCTTGCCGTGCATTGCCTAGTCCTGCGTTGTCGTGCCTTAGCCTTGTTTCCCCTTACCGTGCCGTTCCTTCCGTTACCCTTGCCTTCCCTTGCTTTCCCTTGCCTTTCTTTCCTTCCGTTACTCTTTCCTTGCCTTGCCGAGCACTGCCTAGCCTTGCGTTGTCGTGCATTAGCCTTGCCTCGCCTGACCGTGCCTTGCCTTGCGTTATGCTTTCCTTGCCTTGCCGTGCATTGCCTAGCCCTGCATTGTAGTGCATTAGCCTTGCCTTTCCTCACCGTGCCTTGCCTTGCGTTACCCTTTCCTTGCTTGGCCGTGCATTGCCTAGCCGTGCGTTGCCGTGCCTTACCCTTGTTTCCCCTTGCCGTGCCTTGCCTTTTGTTACACTTGCCTTGCCTTGCTTTGCCTTGCCTTCCTCTCCTTCCGTTACTCTTTCCTTGCCTAGCCGTGCATTGCCTAGCCTTGCGTTGTCGTGCATTAGCCTTGCCTCGCCTGACCGTGCCTTGCCTTGCGTTACCCTTTCTTTGCCTTGCCGTGCATTGCCTAGTCCTGCGTTGTCGTGCCTTAGCCTTGTTTCCCCTTACCGTGCCGTTCCTTCCGTTACCCTTGCCTTCCCTTGCTTTCCCTTGCCTTTCTTTCCTTCCGTTACTCTTTCCTTGCCTTGCCGAGCACTGCCTAGCCTTGCGTTGTCGTGCATTAGCCTTGCCTCGCCTGACCGTGCATTGCCTTGCGTTACCCTTTCCTTGCCTTGCCGGGCATTGCCTAGTACTGCGTTGTCGTGCCTTAGGCTTGTTTCCCCTTAACGTGCCGTTCCGTCCGTTGCCCTTGCCTACCCTTGCTTTCCCTTGCCTTCCTTGCCTTCCGTTACTCTTAACTTACCTTCCGTGCATTGCCTAGCCTTGCGTTGTCGTGCCTTAGCCTTGCGTCGCCTGACCGTGCCTTGCCTTGCGTTACCCTTTCTTTGCCTTGCCGTGCATTGCCTAGTCCTGCGTTGTCGTGCCTTAGCCTTGTTTCCCCGTACCGTGCCGTTCCTTCCGTTAGCCTTGCCTTCCCTTGCTTTCCCTTGCCTTTCTTTCCTTCCGTTACTCTTTCCCTGCCTAGCCGTGCACTGCCTAGCCGTGCGTTGTCGTGCCTTAGCCTTGTTTCCCCTTGCTGTGCCGTTCCTTCCGTTACACTTGCCTTGCCTTTCTTTGCCTTGCCTTCCTTTCCTTCCGTTACTCTTTCCTTGCCTAGCCGTGCATTGCCTAGCCTTGCGTTGTCGTGCATTAGCCTTGCCTCGCCTGACCGTGCCTTGCCTTGCGTTACCCTTTCCTTGCCTTGCCTTGCATTGCCTAGTCCTGAGTTGTCGTGCCTTAGCCTTGTTTCCGCTTACCGTGCCGTTCCTTCCTTTACCTTTGCCTTCCCTTGCCTTCCTTGCCTTCCGTTACTCTTTGCTTGCCTTCCGTGCATTGCCTAGCCTTGCGTTGTCCTGCCTTAGCCTTGCCTCGCCTGACCGTGCCTTGCCTTGCGTTACCCTTTCCTTGCCTTGCCGTGCATTGCCTAATCCTGCGTTGTCGTGCCTTAGCCTTGTTTCCCCTTACCGTGCCGTTCCTTCCGTTACCCTTGCCTTCCCTTGCTTTCCCTTGCCTTTCTTTCCTTCCGTTACTCTTTCCTTGCCTTGCCGAGCACTGCCTAGCCTTGCGTTGTCGTGCATTAGCCTTGCCTCGCCTGACCGTGCCTTGCCTTGCGTTATGCTTTCCTTACCTTGCCGTGCATTGCCTAGCCCTGCATTGTCGTGCATTAGCCTTGCCTTTCCTCACCGTGCCTTGCCTTGCGTTACCCTTTCCTTGCTTGGCCGTGCATTGCCTAGCCGTGCGTTGCCGTGCCTTACCCTTGTTTCCCCTTGCCGTGCCTTGCCTTTTGTTACACGTGCCTTGCCTTGCTTTGCCTTGCCTTCCTCTCCTTCCGTTACTCTTTCCTTGCCTAGCCGTGCATTGCCTAGCCTTGCGTTGTCGTGCATTAGCCTTGCCTCGCCTGAACGTGCCTTGCCTTGCGTTACGCTTTCTTTGCCTTGCCGTGCATTGCCTAGTCCTGCGTTGTCGTGCCTTAGCCTTGTTTCCCCTTACCGTGCCGTTCCTTCCGTTACCCTTGCCTTCCCTTGCTTTCCCTTGCCTTTCTTTCCTTCCGTTACTCTTTCCTTGCCTTGCCGAGCACTGCCTAGCCTTGCGTTGTCGTGCCTTAGCCTTGCCTCGCCTGACCGTGCATTGCCTTGCGTTACTCTTTCCTTGCCTTGCCGTGCATTGCCTAGCCTTGCGTTGTCGTGCATTAGCCTTGCCTCGCCTGACCGTGCCTTGCCTTGCGTTACCCTTTCCTTGCCTTGCCGGGCATTGCCTAGTCCTGCGTTGTCGTGCCTTAGGCTTGTTTCCCCTTAACGTGCCGTTCCGTCCGTTGCCCTTGCCTACCCTTGCTTTCCCTTGCCTTCCTTGCCTTCCGTTACTCTTAACTTACCTTCCGTGCATTGCCTAGCCTTGCGTTGTCGTGCCTTAGCCTTGCGTCGCCTGACCGTGCCTTGCCTTGCGTTACCCTTTCTTTGCCTTGCCGTGCATTGCCTAGTCCTGCGTTGTCGTGCCTTAGCCTTGTTTCCCCGTACCGTGCCGTTCCTTCCGTTAGCCTTGCCTTCCCTTGCTTTCCCTTGCCTTTCTTTCCTTCCGTTACTCTTTCCTTGCCTTGCCGAGCACTGCCTAGCCTTGCGTTGTCGTGCATTAGCCTTGCCTCGCCTGACCGTGCATTGCCTTGCGTTACCCTTTCCTTGCCTTGCCGTGCATTGCCTAGCCTTGCGTTGTCGTGCATTAGCCTTGCCTCGCCTGACCGTGCCTTGCCTTGCGTTACCCTTTCCTTGCTTGGCCGTGCATTGCCTAGCCGTGCGTTGCCGTGCCTTACCCTTGTTTCCCCTTGCCGTGCCTTGCCTTTTGGTACACTTGCCTTGCCTTGCTTTGCCTTGCCTTCCTCTCCTTCCGTTACTCTTTCCTTGCCTAGCCGTGCATTGCCTAGCCTTGCGTTGTCGTGCATTAGCCTTGCCTCGCCTGACCGTGCCTTGCCTTGCGTTACCCTTTCTTTGCCTTGCCGTGCATTGCCTAGTCCTGCGTTGTCGTGCCTTAGCCTTGTTTCCCCTTACCGTGCCGTTCCTTCCGTTACCCTTGCCTTCCCTTGCTTTCCCTTGCCTTTCTTTCCTTCCCTTACTCTTTCCTTGCCTTGCCGAGCACTGCCTAGCCTTGCGTTGTCGTGCATTAGCCTTGCCTCGCCTGACCGTGCCTTGCCTTGCGTTATGCTTTCCTTGCCTTGCCGTGCATTGCCTAGCCCTGCATTGTCGTGCATTAGCCTTGCCTTTCCTCACCGTGCCTTGCCTTGCGTTACCCTTTCCTTGCTTGGCCGTGCATTGCCTAGCCGTGCGTTGCGGTGCCTAACCCTTGTTTCCCCTTGCCGTGCGTTGCCTTTTGTTACACTTGCCTTGCCTTGCTTTGCCTTGCCTTCCCCTCCTTCCGTTACTCTTTCCTTGCCTAGCCGTGCATTGCCTAGCCTTGCGTTGTCGTGCATTAGCCTTGCCTCGCCTGACCGTGCCTTGCCTTGCGTTACCCTTTCTTTGCCTTGCCGTGCATTGCCTAGTCCTGCGTTGTCGTGCCTTAGCCTTGTTTCCCCTTACCGTGCCGTTCCTTCCGTTACCCTTGCCTTCCCTTGCTTTCCCTTGCCTTTCTTTCCTTCCGTTACTCTTTCCTTGCCTTGCCGAGCACTGCCTAGCCTTGCGTTGTCGTGCATTAGCCTTGCCTCGCCTGACCGTGCCTTGCCTTGCGTTATGCTTTCCTTGCCTTGCCGTGCATTGCCTAGCCCTGCATTGTAGTGCATTAGCCTTGCCTTTCCTCACCGTGCCTTGCCTTGCGTTACCCTTTCCTTGCTTGGCCGTGCATTGCCTAGCCGTGCGTTGCCGTGCCTTACCCTTGTTTCCCCTTGCCGTGCCTTGCCTTTTGTTACACTTGCCTTGCCTTGCTTTGCCTTGCCTTCCTCTCCTTCCGTTACTCTTTCCTTGCCTAGCCGTGCATTGCCTAGCCTTGCGTTGTCGTGCATTAGCCTGCCTCGCCTGACCGTGCCTTGCCTTGCGTTACCCTTTCTTTGCCTTGCCGTGCATTGCCTAGTCCTGCGTTGTCGTGCCTTAGCCTTGTTTCCCCTTACCGTGCCGTTCCTTCCGTTACCCTTGCCTTCCCTTGCTTTCCCTTGCCTTTCTTTCCTTCCGTTACTCTTTCCTTGCCTTGCCGAGCACTGCCTAGCCTTGCGTTGTCGTGCATTAGCCTTGCCTCGCCTGACCGTGCATTGCCTTGCGTTACCCTTTCCTTGCCTTGCCGGGCATTGCCTAGTACTGCGTTGTCGTGCCTTAGGCTTGTTTCCCCTTAACGTGCCGTTCCGTCCGTTGCCCTTGCCTACCCTTGCTTTCCCTTGCCTTCCTTGCCTTCCGTTACTCTTAACTTACCTTCCGTGCATTGCCTAGCCTTGCGTTGTCGTGCCTTAGCCTTGCGTCGCCTGACCGTGCCTTGCCTTGCGTTACCCTTTCTTTGCCTTGCCGTGCATTGCCTAGTCCTGCGTTGTCGTGCCTTAGCCTTGTTTCCCCGTACCGTGCCGTTCCTTCCGTTAGCCTTGCCTTCCCTTGCTTTCCCTTGCCTTTCTTTCCTTCCGTTACTCTTTCCCTGCCTAGCCGTGCACTGCCTAGCCGTGCGTTGTCGTGCCTTAGCCTTGTTTCCCCTTGCTGTGCCGTTCCTTCCGTTACACTTGCCTTGCCTTTCTTTGCCTTGCCTTCCTTTCCTTCCGTTACTCTTTCCTTGCCTAGCCGTGCATTGCCTAGCCTTGCGTTGTCGTGCATTAGCCTTGCCTCGCCTGACCGTGCCTTGCCTTGCGTTACCCTTTCCTTGCCTTGCCTTGCATTGCCTAGTCCTGAGTTGTCGTGCCTTAGCCTTGTTTCCGCTTACCGTGCCGTTCCTTCCTTTACCTTTGCCTTCCCTTGCCTTCCTTGCCTTCCGTTACTCTTTGCTTGCCTTCCGTGCATTGCCTAGCCTTGCGTTGTCCTGCCTTAGCCTTGCCTCGCCTGACCGTGCCTTGCCTTGCGTTACCCTTTCCTTGCCTTGCCGTGCATTGCCTAATCCTGCGTTGTCGTGCCTTAGCCTTGTTTCCCCTTACCGTGCCGTTCCTTCCGTTACCCTTGCCTTCCCTTGCTTTCCCTTGCCTTTCTTTCCTTCCGTTACTCTTTCCTTGCCTTGCCGAGCACTGCCTAGCCTTGCGTTGTCGTGCATTAGCCTTGCCTCGCCTGACCGTGCCTTGCCTTGCGTTATGCTTTCCTTACCTTGCCGTGCATTGCCTAGCCCTGCATTGTCGTGCATTAGACTTGCCTTTCCTCACCGTGCCTTGCCTTGCGTTACCCTTTCCTTGCTTGGCCGTGCATTGCCTAGCCGTGCGTTGCCGTGCCTTACCCTTGTTTCCCCTTGCCGTGCCTTGCCTTTTGTTACACGTGCCTTGCCTTGCTTTGCCTTGCCTTCCTCTCCTTCCGTTACTCTTTCCTTGCCTAGCCGTGCATTGCCTAGCCTTGCGTTGTCGTGCATTAGCCTTGCCTCGCCTGAACGTGCCTTGCCTTGCGTTACGCTTTCTTTGCCTTGCCGTGCATTGCCTAGTCCTGCGTTGTCGTGCCTTAGCCTTGTTTCCCCTTACCGTGCCATTCCTTCCGTTACCCTTGCCTTCCCTTGCTTTCCCTTGCCTTTCTTTCCTTCCGTTACTCTTTCCTTGCCTTGCCGAGCACTGCCTAGCCTTGCGTTGTCGTGCCTTAGCCTTGCCTCGCCTGACCGTGCATTGCCTTGCGTTACTCTTTCCTTGCCTTGCCGTGCATTGCCTAGCCTTGCGTTGTCGTGCATTAGCCTTGCCTCGCCTGACCGTGCCTTGCCTTGCGTTACCCTTTCCTTGCCTTGCCGTGCATTGCCTACACGTGCTTTTTCGTGCATTAGCGTTGCCTCGCCTGACCGTGCCTTGCCTTGCGTTACCCTTTCCTTGCCTTGCCGTGCATTGCCTAGTCCTGCATTGTCGTGCCTTAGCCTTGTTTCCCCTTAACGTGCCGTTCCGTCCGTTGCCCTTGCCTACCCTTGCTTTCCCTTGCCTTCCTTGCCTTCCGTTACTCTTTACTTACCTTCCCTGCATTGCCTAGCCTTGCGTTGTCGTGCCTTAGCCTTGCGTCGCCTGACCGTGCCTTGCCTTGCGTTACCCTTTCTTTGCCTTGCCGTGCATTGCCTAGTCCTGCGTTGTCGTGCCTTAGCCTTGTTTCCCCGTACCGTGCCGTTCCTTCCGTTAGCCTTGCCTTCCCTTGTTTTCCCTTGCCTTTCTTTCCTTCCGTTACTCTTTCCTTGCCTAGCCGTGCACTGCCTAGCCGTGCGTTGTCGTGCCTTAGCCTTGTTTCCCCTTGCTGTGCCGTTCCTTCCGTTACACTTGCCTTGCCTTTCTTTGCCTTGCCTTCCTTTCCTTCCGTTACTCTTTCCTTGCCTAGCTGTGCACTGCCTAGCCTTGCGTTGTCGTGCATTAGCCTTCCCTTGCCTAACCGTACCTTGCCTTGCGTTACCCTTTCCTTGCCTTGCCGTGCACTGCCTAGCCTTGCGTTGTCGTGCCTTACCCTTGTTTCCCCTTGCCGTGCCGTGCCTTTTGTTACACTTGCCTTGCCTTGCATTGCTTTGCCTTCCTTTCCTTCCGTTACTCTTTCCTTGCCTAGCCGTGCATTGCCTAGCCTTGCGTTGTCGTGCATTAGCCTTGCCTCGCCTGACCGTGCCTTGCCTTGCGTTACCCTTTCCTTCCCTTGCCGTGCATTGCCTAGCCGTGCGTTGTCTTGCCTTAGCCTTGTTTCCCCTTGCTGTGCCGTTTCTTCCGTTACACGTGCCTTGCCTTACTTTGCCTTGCCTTCCTTTCCTTCCCTTTCCTTGCCTAGCCGTGCACTGCCTAGCCGTGCGTTGTCGTGCCTTAGCCTTGTTTCCGCTTACCGTGCCGTTCCTTCCTTTACCTTTGCATTCCCTTGCCTTCCTTGCCTTCCGTTAATCTTTGCTTGCCTTCCGTGCATTGCCTAGCCTTGCGTTGTCTTGCCTTAGCCTTGCCTCGCCTGACCGTGCCTTGCCTTGCGTTACCCTTTCCTTGCCTTGCCGTGCATTGCCTAGTCCTGCGTTGTCGTGCCTTAGTCTTGTTTCCCCTTACCGTGCCGTTCCTTCCGTTACCCTTGCCTTCCCTTGCTTTCCCTTGCCTTTCTTTCCTTCCGTTACTCTTTCCTTGCCTTGCCGAGCACTGCCTAGCCTTGCGTTGTCGTGCATTAGCCTTGCCTCGCCTGACCGTGCCTTGCCTTGCGTTATGCTTTCCTTGCCTTGCCGTGCATTGCCTAGCCCTGCATTGTCGTGCATTAGCCTTGCCTTTCCTCACCGTGCCTTGCCTTGCGTTACCCTTTCCTTGCTTGGCCGTGCATTGCCTAGCCGTGCGTTGCCGTGCCTTACCCTTGTTTCCCCTTGCCGTGCCTTGCCTTTTGTTACACTTGCCTTGCCTTGCTTTGCCTTGCCTTCCTCTCCTTCCGTTACTCTTTCCTTGCCTAGCCGTGCATTGCCTAGCCTTGCGTTGTCGTGCCTTAGCCTTGCCTCGCCTGACCGTGCATTGCCTTGCGTTACTCTTTCCTTGCCTTGCCGTGCATTGCCTAGCCTTGCGTTGTCGTGCATTAGCCTTGCCTCGCCTGACCGTGCCTTGCCTTGCGTTACCCTTTCCTTGCCTTGCCGTGCATTGCCTAGCCGTGCTTTTTCGTGCATTAGCGTTGCCTCGCCTGACCGTGCCTTGCCTTGCGTTACCCTTTCCTTGCCTTGCCGTGCATTGCCTAGTCCTGCGTTGTCGTGCCTTAGGCTTGTTTCCCCTTAACGTGCCGTTCCGTCCGTTGCCCTTGCCTACCCTTGCTTTCCCTTGCCTTCCTTGCCTTCCGTTACTCTTTACTTACCTTCCGTGCATTGCCTAGCCTTGCGTTGTCGTGCCTTAGCCTTGCGTCGCCTGACCGTGCCTTGCCTTGCGTTACCCTTTCTTTGCCTTGCCGTGCATTGCCTAGTCCTGCGTTGTCCCCCTTGCCGTGCCTTGCCTTTTGTTACACTTGCCTTGCCTTGCTTTGCCTTGCCTTCCTCTCCTTCCGTTACTCTTTCCTTGCCTAGCCGTGCATTGCCTAGCCTTGCGTTGTCGTGCATTAGCCTTGCCTCGCCTGACCGTGCCTTGCCTTGCGTTACCCTTTCTTTGCCTTGCCGTGCATTGCCTAGTCCTGCGTTGTCGTGCCTTAGCCTTGTTTCCCCTTACCGTGCCGTTCCTTCCGTTACCCTTGCCTTCCCTTGATTTCCCTTGCCTTTCTTATCTTCCGTTACTCTTTCCTTGCCTTGCCGAGCACTGCCTAGCCTTGCGTTGTCGTGCATTAGCCTTGCCTCGCCTGACCGTGCATTGCCTTGCGTTACCCTTTCCTTGCCTTGCCGGGCATTGCCTAGTCCTGCGTTGTCGTGCCTTAGGCTTGTTTCCCCTTAACGTGCCGTTCCGTCCGTTGCCCTTGCCTACCCTTGCTTTCCCTTGCCTTCCTTGCCTTCCGTTACTCTTAACTTACCTTCCGTGCATTGCCTAGCCTTGCGTTGTCGTGCCTTAGCCTTGCGTCGCCTGACCGTGCCTTGCCTTGCGTTACCCTTTCTTTGCCTTGACGTGCATTGCCTAGTCCTGCGTTGTCGTGCCTTAGCCTTGTTTCCCCTTACCGTGCCGTTCCTTCCGTTAGCCTTGCCTTCCCTTGCTTTCCCTTGCCTTTCTTTCCTTCCCTTACTCTTTCCTTGCCTTGCCGAGCACTGCCTAGCCTTGCGTTGTCGTGCATTAGCCTTGCCTCGCCTGACCGTGCCTTGCCTTGCGTTATGCTTTCCTTGCCTTGCCGTGCATTGCCTAGCCCTGCATTGTCGTGCATTAGCCTTGCCTTTCCTCACCGTGCCTTGCCTTGCGTTACCCTTTCCTTGCTTGGCCGTGCATTGCCTAGCCGTGCGTTGCTGTGCCTTACCCTTGTTTCCCCTTGCCGTGCCTTGCCTTTTGTTACACTTGCCTTGCCTTGCTTTGCCTTGCCTTCCTCTCCTTCCGTTACTCTTTCCTTGCCTAGCCGTGCATTGCCTAGCCTTGCATTGTCGTGCATTAGCCTTGCCTCCCCTGACCGTGCCTTGCCTTGCGTTACCCTTTCTTTGCCTTGCCGTGCATTGCCTAGTCCTGCGTTGTCGTGCCTTAGCCTTGTTTCCCCTTACCGTGCCGTTCCTTCCGTTACCCTTGCCTTCCCTTGCTTTCCCTTGCCTTTCTTTCCTTCCGTTACTCTTTCCTTGCCTTGCCGAGCACTGCCTAGCCTTGCGTTGTCGTGCATTAGCCTTGCCTCGCCTGACCGTGCCTTGCCTTGCGTTATGCTTTCCTTGCCTTGCCGTGCATTGCCTAGCCCTGCATTGTAGTGCATTAGCCTTGCCTTTCCTCACCGTGCCTTGCCTTGCGTTACCCTTTCCTTGCTTGGCCGTGCATTGCCTAGCCGTGCGTTGCCGTGCCTTACCCTTGTTTCCCCTTGCCGTGCCTTGCCTTTTGTTACACTTGCCTTGCCTTGCTTTGCCTTGCCTTCCTCTCCTTCCGTTACTCTTTCCTTGCCTAGCCGTGCATTGCCTAGCCTTGCGTTGTCGTGCATTAGCCTTGCCTCGCCTGACCGTGCCTTGCCTTGCGTTACCCTTTCCTTCCCTTGCCGTGCATTGCCTAGCCGTGCGTTGTCTTGCCTTAGCCTTGTTTCCCCTTGCTGTGCCGTTTCTTCCGTTACACTTGCCTTGCCTTACTTTGCCTTGCCTTCCTTTCCTTCCGTTACTCTTTCCTTGCCTAGCCGTGCACTGCCTAGCCTTGCGTTGTCGTGCCTTAGCCTTGGCTCGCCTGACCGTGCCTTGCCTTGCGTTACCCTTTCCTTGCTTGGCCGTGCATTGCCTAGCCGTGCGTTGCCGTGCCTTACCCTTGTTTCCCCTTGCCGTGGCTTGCCTTTTGTTACACTTGCCTTGCCTTGCTTTGCCTTGCCTTCCTCTCCTTCCGTTACTCTTTCCTTGCCTAGCCGTGCATTGCCTAGCCTTGCGTTGTCGTGCATTAGCCTTGCCTCGCCTGACCGTGCCTTGCCTTGCGTTACCCTTTCCTTCCCTTGCCGTGCATTGCCTAGCCGTGCGTTGTCTTGCCTTAGCCTTGTTTCCCCTTGCTGTGCCGTTTCTTCCGTTACACTTGCCTTGCCTTACTTTGCCTTGCCTTCCTTTCCTTCCGTTACTCTTTCCTTGCCTAGCCGTGCACTGCCTAGCCTTGCGTTGTCGTGCATTAGCCTTGGCTCGCCTGACCGTGCCTTGCCTTGCGTTACCCTTTCCTTGCTTGGCCGTGCATTGCCTAGCCGTGCGTTGCCGTGCCTTACCCTTGTTTCCCCTTGCCGTGCCTTGCCTTTTGTTACACTTGCCTTGCCTTGCTTTGCCTTGCCTTCCTCTCCTTCCGTTACTCTTTCCTTGCCTAGCCGTGCATTGCCTAGCCTTGCGTTGTCGTGCATTAGCCTTGCCTCGCCTGACCGTGCATTGCCTTGCGTTACCCTTTCCTTGCCTTGCCGGGCATTGCCTAGTCCTGCGTTGTCGTGCCTTAGGCTTGTTTCCCCTTAACGTGCCGTTCCGTCCGTTGCCCTTGCCTACCCTTGCTTTCCCTTGCCTTCCTTGCCTTCCGTTACTCTTAACTTACCTTCCGTGCATTGTCTAGCCTTGCGTTGTCGTGCCTTAGCCTTGCGTCGCCTGACCGTGCCTTGCCTTGCGTTACCCTTTCTTTGCCTTGCCGTGCATTGCCTAGTCCTGCGTTGTCGTGCCTTAGCCTTGTTTCCCCTTACCGTGCCGTTCCTTCCGTTAGCCTTGCCTTCCCTTGCTTTCCCTTGCCTTTCTTTCCTTCCCTTACTCTTTCCTTGCCTTGCCGAGCACTGCCTAGCCTTGCGTTGTCGTGCATTAGCCTTGCCTCGCCTGACCGTGCCTTGCCTTGCGTTATGCTTTCCTTGCCTTGCCGTGCATTGCCTAGCCCTGCATTGTCGTGCATTAGCCTTGCCTTTCCTCACCGTGCCTTGCCTTGCGTTACCCTTTCCTTGCTTGGCCGTGCATTGCCTAGCCGTGCGTTGCCGTGCCTTACCCTTGTTTCCCCTTGCCGTGCCTTGCCTTTTGTTACACTTGCCTTGCCTTGCTTTGCCTTGCCTTCCTCTCCTTCCGTTACTCTTTCCTTGCCTAGCCGTGCATTGCCTAGCCTTGCGTTGTCGTGCATTAGCCTTGCCTCCCCTGACCGTGCCTTGCCTTGCGTTACCCTTTCTTTGCCTTGCCGTGCATTGCCTAGTCCTGCGTTGTCGTGCCTTAGCCTTGTTTCCCCTTACCGTGCCGTTCCTTCCGTTACCCTTGCCTTCCCTTGCTTTCCCTTGCCTTTCTTTCCTTCCGTTACTCTTTCCTTGCCTTGCCGAGCACTGCCTAGCCTTGCGTTGTCGTGCATTAGCCTTGCCTCGCCTGACCGTGCCTTGCCTTGCGTTATGCTTTCCTTGCCTTGCCGTGCATTGCCTAGCCCTGCATTGTAGTGCATTAGCCTTGCCTTTCCTCACCGTGCCTTGCCTTGCGTTACCCTTTCCTTGCTTGGCCGTGCATTGCCTAGCCGTGCGTTGCCGTGCCTTACCCTTGTTTCCCCTTGCCGTGCCTTGCCTTTTGTTACACTTGCCTTGCCTTGCTTTGCCTTGCCTTCCTCTCCTTCCGTTACTCTTTCCTTGCCTAGCCGTGCATTGCCTAGCCTTGCGTTGTCGTGCATTAGCCTTGCCTCGCCTGACCGTGCCTTGCCTTGCGTTACCCTTTCTTTGCCTTGCCGTGCATTGCCTAGTCCTGCGTTGTCGTGCCTTAGCCTTGTTTCCCCTTACCGTGCCGTTCCTTCCGTTACCCTTGCCTTCCCTTGCTTTCCCTTGCCTTTCTTTCCTTCCGTTACTCTTTCCTTGCCTTGCCGAGCACTGCCTAGCCTTGCGTTGTCGTGCATTAGCCTTGCCTCGCCTGACCGTGCCTTGCCTTGCGTTATGCTTTCCTTGCCTTGCCGTGCATTGCCTAGCCCTGCATTGTAGTGCATTAGCCTTGCCTTTCCTCACCGTGCCTTGCCTTGCGTTTCCCTTTCCTTGCTTGGCCGTGCATTGCCTAGCCGTGCGTTGCCGTGCCTTACCCTTGTTTCCCCTTGCCGTGCCTTGCCTTTTGTTACACTTGCCTTGCCTTGCTTTGTCTTGCCTTCCTCTCCTTCCGTTACTCTTTCCTTGCCTAGCCGTGCATTGCCTAGCCTTGCGTTGTCGTGCATTAGCCTTGCCTCGCCTGACCGTGCCTTGCCTTGCGTTACCCTTTCTTTGCCTTGCCGTGCATTGCCTAGTCCTGCGTTGTCGTGCCTTAGCCTTGTTTCCCCTTACCGTGCCGTTCCTTCCGTTACCCTTGCCTTCCCTTGCTTTCCCTTGCCTTTCTTTCCTTCCGTTACTCTTTCCTTGCCTTGCCGAGCACTGCCTAGCCTTGCGTTGTCGTGGATTAGCCTTGCCTCGCCTGACCGTGCATTGCCTTGCGTTACCCTTTCCCTGCCTTGCCGGGCATTGCCTAGTCCTGCGTTGTCGTGCCTTAGGCTTGTTTCCCCTTAACGTACCGTTCCGTCCGTTGCCCTTGCCTACCCTTGCTTTCCCTTGCCTTCCTTGTCTTCCGTTACTCTTAACTTACCTTCCGTGCATTGCCTTGCCTTGCGTTGTCGTGCCTTAGCCTTGCGTCGCCTTACCGTGCCTTGCCTTGCGTTACCCTTTCTTTGCCTTGCCGTGCATTGCCTAGTCCTGCGTTGTCGTGCCTTAGCCTTGTTTCCCCGTACCGTGCCGTTCCTTCCGTTAGCCTTGCCTTCCCTTGCTTTCCCTTGCCTTTCTTTCCTTCCGTTACTCTTTCCCTGCCTAGCCGTGCACTGCCTAGCCGTGCGTTGTCGTGCCTTAGCCTTGTTTCCCCTTGCTGTGCCGTTCCTTCCGTTACACTTGCCTTGCCTTTCTTTGCCTTGCCTTCCTTTCCTTCCGTTACTCTTTCCTTGCCTAGCCGTGCATTGCCTAGCCTTGCGTTGTCGTGCATTAGCCTTGCCTCGCCTGACCGTGCCTTGCCTTGCGTTACCCTTTCTTTGCCTTGCCGTGCATTGCCTAGTCCTGCGTTGTCGTGCCTTAGCCTTGTTTCCCCTTACCGTGCCGTTCCTTCCGTTACCCTTGCCTTCCCTTGCTTTCCCTTGCCTTTCTTTCCTTCCGTTACTCTTTCCTTGCCTTGCCGAGCACTGCCTAGCCTTGCGTTGTCGTGCATTAGCCTTGCCTCGCCTGACCGTGCCTTGCCTTGCGTTATGCTTTCCTTGCCTTGCCGTGCATTGCCTAGCCCTGCATTGTAGTGCATTAGCCTTGCCTTTCCTCACCGTGCCTTGCCTTGCGTTACCCTTTCCTTGCTTGGCCGTGCATTGCCTAGCCGTGCGTTGCCGTGCCTTACCCTTGTTTCCCCTTGCCGTGCCTTGCCTTTTGTTACACTTGCCTTGCCTTGCTTTGCCTTGCCTTCCTCTCCTTCCGTTACTCTTTCCTTGCCTAGCCGTGCATTGCCTAGCCTTGCGTTGTCGTGCATTAGCCTTGCCTCGCCTGACCGTGCCTTGCCTTGCGTTACCCTTTCCTTACCTTGCCGTGCATTGCCTAGCCGTACGTTGTCTTGCCTTAGCCTTGTTTCCCCTTGCTGTGCCGTTTCTTCCGTTACACTTGCCTTGCCTTACTTTGCCTTGCCTTCCTTTCCTTCCGTTACTCTTTCCTTGCCTAGCCGTGCACTGCCTAGCCTTGCGTTGTCGTGCCTTAGCCTTGGCTCGCCTGACCGTGCCTTGCCTTGCGTTACCCTTTCCTTGCTTGGCCGTGCATTGCCTAGCCGTGCGTTGCCGTGCCTTACCCTTGTTTCCCCTTGCCGTGGCTTGCCTTTTGTTACACTTGCCTTGCCTTGCTTTGCCTTGCCTTCCTCTCCTTCCGTTACTCTTTCCTTGCCTAGCCGTGCATTGCCTAGCCTTGCGTTGTCGTGCATTAGCCTTGCCTCGCCTGACCGTGCCTTGCCTTGCGTTACCCTTTCCTTCCCTTGCCGTGCATTGCCTAGCCGTGCGTTGTCTTGCCTTAGCCTTGTTTCCCCTTGCTGTGCCGTTTCTTCCGTTACACTTGCCTTGCCTTACTTTGCCTTGCCTTCCTTTCCTTCCGTTACTCTTTCCTTGCCTAGCCGTGCACTGCCTAGCCTTGCATTGTCGTGCCTTAGCCTTGGCTCGCCTGACCGTGCCTTGCCTTGCGTTACCCTTTCCTTGCTTGGCCGTGCATTGCCTAGCCGTGCGTTGCCGTGCCTTACCCTTGTTTCCCCTTGCCGTGCCTTGCCTTTTGTTACACTTGCCTTGCCTTGCTTTGCCTTGCCTTCCTCTCCTTCCGTTACTCTTTCCTTGCCTAGCCGTGCATTGCCTAGCCTTGCGTTGTCGTGCATTAGCCTTGCCTCGCCTGACCGTGCCTTGCCTTGCGTTACCCTTTCTTTGCCTTGCCGTGCATTGCCTAGTCCTGCGTTGTCGTGCCTTAGCCTTGTTTCCCCTTACCGTGCCGTTCCTTCCGTTACCCTTGCCTTCCCTTGCTTTCCCTTGCCTTTCTTTCCTTCCGTTACTCTTTCCTTGCCTTGCCGAGCACTGCCTAGCCTTGCGTTGTCGTGCATTAGCCTTGCCTCGCCTGACCGTGCATTGCCTTGCGTTACCCTTTCCTTGCCTTGCCGGGCATTGCCTAGTCCTGCGTTGTCGTGCCTTAGGCTTGTTTCCCCTTAACGTGCCGTTCCGTCCGTTGCCCTTGCCTACCCTTGCTTTCCCTTGCCTTCCTTGCCTTCCGTTACTCTTAACTTACCTTCCGTGCATTGTCTAGCCTTGCGTTGTCGTGCCTTAGCCTTGCGTCGCCTGACCGTGCCTTGCCTTGCGTTACCCTTTCTTTGCCTTGCCGTGCATTGCCTAGTCCTGCGTTGTCGTGCTTAGCCTTGTTTCCCCTTACCGTGCCGTTCCTTCCGTTAGCCTTGCCTTCCCTTGCTTTCCCTTGCCTTTCTTTCCTTCCCTTACTCTTTCCTTGCCTTGCCGAGCACTGCCTAGCCTTGCGTTGTCGTGCATTAGCCTTGCCTCGCCTGACCGTGCCTTGCCTTGCGTTATGCTTTCCTTGCCTTGCCGTGCATTGCCTAGCCCTGCATTGTCGTGCATTAGCCTTGCCTTTCCTCACCGTGCCTTGCCTTGCGTTACCCTTTCCTTGCTTGGCCGTGCATTGCCTAGCCGTGCGTTGCCGTGCCTTACCCTTGTTTCCCCTTGCCGTGCCTTGCCTTTTGTTACACTTGCCTTGCCTTGCTTTGCCTTGCCTTCCTCTCCTTCCGTTACTCTTTCCTTGCCTAGCCGTGCATTGCCTAGCCTTGCGTTGTCGTGCATTAGCCTTGCCTCCCCTGACCGTGCCTTGCCTTGCGTTACCCTTTCTTTGCCTTGCCGTGCATTGCCTAGTCCTGCGTTGTCGTGCCTTAGCCTTGTTTCCCCTTACCGTGCCGTTCCTTCCGTTACCCTTGCCTTCCCTTGCTTTCCCTTGCCTTTCTTTCCTTCCGTTACTCTTTCCTTGCCTTGCCGAGCACTGCCTAGCCTTGCGTTGTCGTGCATTAGCCTTGCCTCGCCTGACCGTGCCTTGCCTTGCGTTATGCTTTCCTTGCCTTGCCGTGCATTGCCTGGCCCTGCATTGTAGTGCATTAGCCTTGCCTTTCCTCACCGTGCCTTGCCTTGCGTTACCCTTTCCTTGCTTGGCCGTGCATTGCCTAGCCGTGCGTTGCCGTGCCTTACCCTTGTTTCCCCTTGCCGTGCCTTGCCTTTTGTTACACTTGCCTTGCCTTGCTTTGCCTTGCCTTCCTCTCCTTCCGTTACTCTTTCCTTGCCTAGCCGTGCATTGCCTAGCCTTGCGTTGTCGTGCATTAGCCTTGCCTCGCCTGACCGTGCCTTGCCTTGCGTTACCCTTTCTTTGCCTTGCCGTGCATTGCCTAGTCCTGCGTTGTCGTGCCTTAGCCTTGTTTCCCCTTACCGTGCCGTTCCTTCCGTTACCCTTGCCTTCCCTTGCTTTCCCTTGCCTTTCTTTCCTTCCGTTACTCTTTCCTTGCCTTGCCGAGCACTGCCTAGCCTTGCGTTGTCGTGCATTAGCCTTGCCTCGCCTGACCGTGCCTTGCCTTGCGTTATGCTTTCCTTGCCTTGCCGTGCATTGCCTAGCCCTGCATTGTAGTGCATTAGCCTTGCCTTTCCTCACCGTGCCTTGCCTTGCGTTTCCCTTTCCTTGCTTGGCCGTGCATTGCCTAGCCGTGCGTTGCCGTGCCTTACCCTTGTTTCCCCTTGCCGTGCCTTGCCTTTTGTTACACTTGCCTTGCCTTGCTTTGTCTTGCCTTCCTCTCCTTCCGTTACTCTTTCCTTGCCTAGCCGTGCATTGCCTAGCCTTGCGTTGTCGTGCATTAGCCTTGCCTCGCCTGACCGTGCCTTGCCTTGCGTTACCCTTTCTTTGCCTTGCCGTGCATTGCCTAGTCCTGCGTTGTCGTGCCTTAGCCTTGTTTCCCCTTACCGTGCCGTTCCTTCCGTTACCCTTGCCTTCCCTTGCTTTCCCTTGCCTTTCTTTCCTTCCGTTACTCTTTCCTTGCCTTGCCGAGCACTGCCTAGCCTTGCGTTGTCGTGCATTAGCCTTGCCTCGCCTGACCGTGCATTGCCTTGCGTTACCCTTTCCTTGCCTTGCCGGGCATTGCCTAGTCCTGCGTTGTCGTGCCTTAGGCTTGTTTCCCCTTAACGTACCGTTCCGTCCGTTGCCCTTGCCTACCCTTGCTTACCCTTGCCTTCCTTGCCTTCCGTTACTCTTAACTTACCTTCCGTGCATTGCCTTGCCTTGCGTTGTCGTGCCTTAGCCTTGCGTCGCCTGACCGTGCCTTGCCTTGCGTTACCCTTTCTTTGCCTTGCCGTGCATTGCCTAGTCCTGCGTTGTCGTGCCTTAGCCTTGTTTCCCCGTACCGTGCCGTTCCTTCCGTTAGCCTTGCCTTCCCTTGCTTTCCCTTGCCTTTCTTTCCTTCCGTTACTCTTTCCCTGCCTAGCCGTGCACTGCCTAGCCGTGCGTTGTCGTGCCTTAGCCTTGTTTCCCCTTGCTGTGCCGTTCCTTCCGTTACACTTGCCTTGCCTTTCTTTGCCTTGCCTTCCTTTCCTTCCGTTACTCTTTCCTTGCCTAGCCGTGCATTGCCTAGCCTTGCGTTGTCGTGCATTAGCCTTGCCTCGCCTGACCGTGCCTTGCCTTGCGTTACCCTTTCCTTGCCTTGCCTTGCATTGCCTAGTCCTGAGTTGTCGTGCCTTAGCCTTGTTTCCGCTTACCGTGCCGTTCCTTCCTTTACCTTTGCCTTCCCTTGCCTTCCTTGCCTTCCGTTACTCTTTGCTTGCCTTCCGTGCATTGCCTAGCCTTGCGTTGTCCTGCCTTAGCCTTGCCTCGCCTGACCGTGCCTTGCCTTGCGTTACCCTTTCCTTGCCTTGCCGTGCATTGCCTAATCCTGCGTTGTCGTGCCTTAGCCTTGTTTCCCCTTACCGTGCCGTTCCTTCCGTTACCCTTGCCTTCCCTTGCTTTCCCTTGCCTTTCTTTCCTTCCGTTACTCTTTCCTTGCCTTGCCGAGCACTGCCTAGCCTTGCGTTGTCGTGCATTAGCCTTGCCTCGCCTGACCGTGCCTTGCCTTGCGTTATGCTTTCCTTACATTGCCGTGCATTGCCTAGCCCTGCATTGTCGTGCATTAGCCTTGCCTTTCCTCACCGTGCCTTGCCTTGCGTTACCCTTTCCTTGCTTGGCCGTGCATTGCCTAGCCGTGCGTTGCCGTGCCTTACCCTTGTTTCCCCTTGCCGTGCCTTGCCTTTTGTTACACTTGCCTTGCCTTGCTTTGCCTTGCCTTCCTCTCCTTCCGTTACTCTTTCCTTGCCTAGCCGTGCATTGCCTAGCCTTGCGTTGTCGTGCATTAGCCTTGCCTCGCCTGACCGTGCCTTGCCTTGCGTTACGCTTTCTTTGCCTTTCCGTGCATTGCCTAGTCCTGCGTTGTCGTGCCTTAGCCTTGTTTCCCCTTACCGTGCCGTTCCTTCCGTTACCCTTGCCTTCCCTTGCTTTCCCTTGCCTTTCTTTCCTTCCGTTACTCTTTCCTTGCCTTGCCGAGCACTGCCTAGCCTTGCGTTGTCGTGCCTTAGCCTTGCCTCGCCTGACCGTGCATTGCCTTGCGTTACTCTTTCCTTGCCTTGCCGTGCATTGCCTAGCCTTGCGTTGTCGTGCATTAGCCTTGCCTCGCCTGACCGTGCCTTGCCTTGCGTTACCCTTTCCTTGCCTTGCCGTGCATTGCCTAGTCCTGCGTTGTCGTGACCGTGCCTTGCCTTGCGTTACCCTTTCCTTGCCTTGCCGTGCATTGCCTAGTCCTGCGTTGTCGTGCCTTAGGCTTGTTTCCCCTTAACGTGCCGTTCCGTCCGTTGCCCTTGCCTACCCTTGCTTTCCCTTGCCTTCCTTGCCTTCCGTTACTCTTTACTTACCTTCCGTGCATTGCCTAGCCTTGCGTTGTCGTGCCTTAGCCTTGCGTCGCCTGACCGTGCCTTGCCTTGCGTTACCCTTTCTTTGCCTTGCCGTGCATTGCCTAGTCCTGCGTTGTCGTGCCTTAGCCTTGTTTCCCCGTACCGTGCCGTTCCTTCCGTTAGCCTTGCCTTCCCTTGCTTTCCCTTGCCTTTCTTTCCTTCCGTTACTCTTTCCTTGCCTAGCCGTGCACTGCCTAGCCGTGCGTTGTCGTGCCTTAGCCTTGTTTCCCCTTGCTGTGCCGTTCCTTCCGTTACACTTGCCTTGCCTTTCTTTGCCTTGCCTTCCTTTCCTTCCGTTACTCTTTCCTTGCCTAGCTGTGCACTGCCTAGCCTTGCGTTGTCGTGCATTAGCCTTCCCTTGCCTAACCGTACCTTGCCTTGCGTTACCCTTTCCTTGCCTTGCCGTGCACTGCCTAGCCTTGCGTTGTCGTGCCTTACCCTTGTTTCCCCTTGCCGTGCCGTGCCTTTTGTTACACTTCCCTTGCCTTGCATTGCTTTGCCTTCCTTTCCTTCCGTTACTCTTTCCTTGCCTAGCCGTGCATTGCCTAGCCTTGCGTTGTCGTGCATTAGCCTTGCCTCGCCTGACCGTGCCTTGCCTTGCGTTACCCTTTCCTTCCCTTGCCGTGCATTGCCTAGCCGTGCGTTGTCTTGCCTTAGCCTTGTTTCCCCTTGCTGTGCCGTTTCTTCCGTTACACATGCCTTTCCTTACTTTGCCTTGCCTTCCTTTCCTTCCCTTTCCTTGCCTAGCCGTGCACTGCCTAGCCGTTCGTTGTCGTGCCTTAGCCTTGTTTCCGCTTACCGTGCCGTTCCTTCCTTTACCTTTGCCTTCGCTTGCCTTGCTTGCCTTCCGTTACTCTTTGCTTGCCTTCCGTGCATTGCCTAGCCTTGCGTTGTCCTGCCTTAGCCTTGCCTCGCCTGACCGTGCCTTGCCTTGCGTTACCCTTTCCTTGCCTTGCCGTGCATTGCCTAGTCCTGCGTTGTCGTGCCTTAGCCTTGTTTCCCCTTACCGTGCCGTTCCTTCCGTTACCCTTGCCTTCCCTTGCTTTCCCTTGCCTTTCTTTCCTTCCGTTACTCTTTCCTTGCCTTCCCGAGCACTGCCTAGCCTTGCGTTGTCGTGCATTAGCCTTGCCTCGCCTGACCGTGCCTTGCCTTGCGTTATGCTTTCCTTGCCTTGCCGTGCATTGCCTAGCCCTGCATTGTCGTGCATTAGCCTTGCCTTTCCTCACCGTGCCTTGCCTTGCGTTACCCTTTCCTTGCTTGGCCGTGCATTGCCTAGTCGTGCGTTGCCGTGCCTTACCCTTGTTTCCCCTTGCCGTGCCTTGCCTTTTGTTACACTTGCCTTGCCTTGCTTTGCCTTGCCTTCCTCTCCTTCCGTTACTCTTTCCTTGCCTAGCCGTGCATTGCCTAGCCTTGCGTTGTCGTGCCTTAGCCTTGCCTCGCCTGACCGTGCATTGCCTTGCGTTACTCTTTCCTTGCCTTGCCGTGCATTGCCTAGCCTTGCGTTGTCGTGCATTAGCCTTGCCTCGCCTGACCGTGCCTTGCCTTGCGTTACCCTTTCCTTGCCTTGCCGTGCATTGCCTAGCCGTGCTTTTTCGTGCATTAGCGTTGCCTCGCCTGACCGTGCCTTGCCTTGCGTTACCCTTTCCTTGCCTTGCCGTGCATTGCCTAGTCCTGCGTTGTCGTGCCTTAGGCTTGTTTCCCCTTAACGTGCCGTTCCGTCCGTTGCCCTTGCCTACCCTTGCTTTCCCTTGCCTTCCTTGCCTTCCGTTACTCTTAACTTACCTTCCGTGCATTGTCTAGCCTTGCGTTGTCGTGCCTTAGCCTTGCGTCGCCTGACCGTGCCTTGCCTTGCGTTACCCTTTCTTTGCCTTGCCGTGCATTGCCTAGTCCTGCGTTGTCGTGCCTTAGCCTTGTTTCCCCTTACCGTGCCGTTCCTTCCGTTAGCCTTGCCTTCCCTTGCTTTCCCTTGCCTTTCTTTCCTTCCCTTACTCTTTCCTTGCCTTGCCGAGCACTGCCTAGCCTTGCGTTGTCGTGCATTAGCCTTGCCTCGCCTGACCGTGCCTTGCCTTGCGTTATGCTTTCCTTGCCTTGCCGTGCATTGCCTAGCCCTGCATTGTCGTGCATTAGCCTTGCCTTTCCTCACCGTGCCTTGCCTTGCGTTACCCTTTCCTTGCTTGGCCGTGCATTGCCTAGCCGTGCGTTGCCGTGCCTTACCCTTGTTTCCCCTTGCCGTGCCTTGCCTTTTGTTACACTTGCCTTGCCTTGCTTTGCCTTGCCTTCCTCTCCTTCCGTTACTCTTTCCTTGCCTAGCCGTGCATTGCCTAGCCTTGCGTTGTCGTGCATTAGCCTTGCCTCCCCTGACCGTGCCTTGCCTTGCGTTACCCTTTCTTTGCCTTGCCGTGCATTGCCTAGTCCTGCGTTGTCGTGCCTTAGCCTTGTTTCCCCTTACCGTGCCGTTCCTTCCGTTACCCTTGCCTTCCCTTGCTTTCCCTTGCCTTTCTTTCCTTCCGTTACTCTTTCCTTGCCTTGCCGAGCACTGCCTAGCCTTGCGTTGTCGTGCATTAGCCTTGCCTCGCCTGACCGTGCCTTGCCTTGCGTTATGCTTTCCTTGCCTTGCCGTGCATTGCCTAGCCCTGCATTGTAGTGCATTAGCCTTGCCTTTCCTCACCGTGCCTTGCCTTGCGTTACCCTTTCCTTGCTTGGCCGTGCATTGCCTAGCCGTGCGTTGCCGTGCCTTACCCTTGTTTCCCCTTGCCGTGCCTTGCCTTTTGTTACACTTGCCTTGCCTTGCTTTGCCTTGCCTTCCTCTCCTTCCGTTACTCTTTCCTTGCCTAGCCGTGCATTGCCTAGCCTTGCGTTGTCGTGCATTAGCCTTGCCTCGCCTGACCGTGCCTTGCCTTGCGTTACCCTTTCTTTGCCTTGCCGTGCATTGCCTAGTCCTGCGTTGTCGTGCCTTAGCCTTGTTTCCCCTTACCGTGCCGTTCCTTCCGTTACCCTTGCCTTCCCTTGCTTTCCCTTGCCTTTCTTTCCTTCCGTTACTCTTTCCTTGCCTTGCCGAGCACTGCCTAGCCTTGCGTTGTCGTGCATTAGCCTTGCCTCGCCTGACCGTGCCTTGCCTTGCGTTATGCTTTCCTTGCCTTGCCGTGCATTGCCTAGCCCTGCATTGTAGTGCATTAGCCTTGCCTTTCCTCACCGTGCCTTGCCTTGCGTTTCCCTTTCCTTGCTTGGCCGTGCATTGCCTAGCCGTGCGTTGCCGTGCCTTACCCTTGTTTCCCCTTGCCGTGCCTTGCCTTTTGTTACACTTGCCTTGCCTTGCTTTGTCTTGCCTTCCTCTCCTTCCGTTACTCTTTCCTTGCCTAGCCGTGCATTGCCTAGCCTTGCGTTGTCGTGCATTAGCCTTGCCTCGCCTGACCGTGCCTTGCCTTGCGTTACCCTTTCTTTGCCTTCCCGTGCATTGCCTAGTCCTGCGTTGTCGTGCCTTAGCCTTGTTTCCCCTTACCGTGCCGTTCCTTCCGTTACCCTTGCCTTCCCTTGCTTTCCCTTGCCTTTCTTTCCTTCCGTTACTCTTTCCTTGCCTTGCCGAGCACTGCCTAGCCTTGCGTTGTCGTGCATTAGCCTTGCCTCGCCTGACCGTGCATTGCCTTGCGTTACCCTTTCCTTGCCTTGCCGGGCATTGCCTAGTCCTGCGTTGTCGTGCCTTAGGCTTGTTTCCCCTTAACGTACCGTTCCGTCCGTTGCCCTTGCCTACCCTTGCTTTCCCTTGCCTTCCTTGCCTTCCGTTACTCTTAACTTACCTTCCGTGCATTGCCTTGCCTTGCGTTGTCGTGCCTTAGCCTTGCGTCGCCTGACCGTGCCTTGCCTTGCGTTACCCTTTCTTTGCCTTGCCGTGCATTGCCTAGTCCTGCGTTGTCGTGCCTTAGCCTTGTTTCCCCGTACCGTGCCGTTCCTTCCGTTAGCCTTGCCTTCCCTTGCTTTCCCTTGCCTTTCTTTCCTTCCGTTACTCTTTCCCTGCCTAGCCGTGCACTGCCTAGCCGTGCGTTGTCGTGCCTTAGCCTTGTTTCCCCTTGCTGTGCCGTTCCTTCCGTTACACTTGCCTTGCCTTTCTTTGCCTTGCCTTCCTTTCCTTCCGTTACTCTTTCCTTGCCTAGCCGTGCATTGCCTAGCCTTGCGTTGTCGTGCATTAGCCTTGCCTCGCCTGACCGTGCCTTGCCTTGCGTTACGCTTTCCTTGCCTTGCCTTGCATTGCCTAGTCCTGAGTTGTCGTGCCTTAGCCTTGTTTCCGCTTACCGTGCCGTTCCTTCCTTTACCTTTGCCTTCCCTTGCCTTCCTTGCCTTCCGTTACTCTTTGCTTGCCTTCCGTGCATTGCCTAGCCTTGCGTTGTCCTGCCTTAGCCTTGCCTCGCCTGACCGTGCCTTGCCTTGCGTTACCCTTTCCTTGCCTTGCCGTGCATTGCCTAATCCTGCGTTGTCGTGCCTTAGCCTTGTTTCCCCTTACCGTGCCGTTCCTTCCGTTACCCTTGCCTTCCCTTGCTTTCCCTTGCCTTTCTTTCCTTCCGTTACTCTTTCCTTGCCTTGCCGAGCACTGCCTAGCCTTGCGTTGTCGTGCATTAGCCTTGACTCGCCTGACCGTGCCTTGCCTTGCGTTATGCTTTCCTTACATTGCCGTGCATTGCCTAGCCCTGCATTGTCGTGCATTATAGCCTTGCCTTTCCTCACCGTGCCTTGCCTTGCGTTACCCTTTCCTTGCTTGGCCGTGCATTGCCTAGCCGTGCGTTGCCGTGCCTTACCCTTGTTTCCCCTTGCCGTGCCTTGCCTTTTGTTACACTTGCCTTGCCTTGCTTTGCCTTGCCTTCCTCTCCTTCCGTTACTCTTTCCTTGCCTAGCCGTGCATTGCCTAGCCTTGCGTTGTCGTGCATTAGCCTTGCCTCGCCTGACCGTGCCTTGCCTTGCGTTACCCTTTCCTTCCCTTGCCGTGCATTGCCTAGCCGTGCGTTGTCTTGCCTTAGCCTTGTTTCCCCTTGCTGTGCCGTTTCTTCCGTTACACTTGCCTTGCCTTACTTTGCCTTGCCTTCCTTTCCTTCCGTTACTCTTTCCTTGCCTAGCCGTGCACTGCCTAGCCTTGCATTGTCGTGCCTTAGCCTTGGCTCGCCTGACCGTGCCTTGCCTTGCGTTACCCTTTCCTTGCTTGGCCGTGCATTGCCTAGCCGTGCGTTGCCGTGCCTTACCCTTGTTTCCCCTTGCCGTGCCTTGCCTTTTGTTACACTTGCCTTGCCTTGCATTGCCTTGCCTTCCTCTCCTTCCGTTACTCTTTCCTTGCCTAGCCGTGCATTGCCTAGCCTTGCGTTGTCGTGCATTAGCCTTGCCTCGCCTGACCGTGCCTTGCCTTGCGTTACCCTTTCTTTGCCTTGCCGTGCATTGCCTAGTCCTGCGTTGTCGTGCCTTAGCCTTGTTTCCCCTTACCGTGCCGTTCCTTCCGTTACCCTTGCCTTCCCTTGCTTTCCCTTGCCTTTCTTTCCTTCCGTTACTCTTTCCTTGCCTTGCCGAGCACTGCCTAGCCTTGCGTTGTCGTGCATTAGCCTTGCCTCGCCTGACCGTGCATTGCCTTGCGTTACCCTTTCCTTGCCTTGCCGGGCATTGCCTAGTCCTGCGTTGTCGTGCCTTAGGCTTGTTTCCCCTTAACGTGCCGTTCCGTCCGTTGCCCTTGCCTACCCTTGCTTTCCCTTGCCTTCCTTGCCTTCCGTTACTCTTAACTTACCTTCCGTGCATTGTCTAGCCTTGCGTTGTCGTGCCTTAGCCTTGCGTCGCCTGACCGTGCCTTGCCTTGCGTTACCCTTTCTTTGCCTTGCCGTGCATTGCCTAGTCCTGCGTTGTCGTGCCTTAGCCTTGTTTCCCCTTACCGTGCCGTTCCTTCCGTTAGCCTTGCCTTCCCTTGCTTTCCCTTGCCTTTCTTTCCTTCCCTTACTCTTTCCTTGCCTTGCCGAGCACTGCCTAGCCTTGCGTTGTCGTGCATTAGCCTTGCCTCGCCTGACCGTGCCTTGCCTTGCGTTATGCTTTCCTTGCCTTGCCGTGCATTGCCTAGCCCTGCATTGTCGTGCATTAGCCTTGCCTTTCCTCACCGTGCCTTGCCTTGCGTTACCCTTTCCTTGCTTGGCCGTGCATTGCCTAGCCGTGCGTTGCCGTGCCTTACCCTTGTTTCCCCTTGCCGTGGCTTGCCTTTTGTTACACTTGCCTTGCCTTGCTTTGCCTTGCCTTCCTCTCCTTCCGTTACTCTTTCCTTGCCTAGCCGTGCATTGCCTAGCCTTGCGTTGTCGTGCATTAGCCTTGCCTCGCCTGACCGTGCCTTGCCTTGCGTTACCCTTTCCTTCCCTTGCCGTGCATTGCCTAGCCGTGCGTTGTCTTGCCTTAGCCTTGTTTCCCCTTGCTGTGCCGTTTCTTCCGTTACACTTGCCTTGCCTTACTTTGCCTTGCCTTCCTTTCCTTCCGTTACTCTTTCCTTGCCTAGCCGTGCACTGCCTAGCCTTGCATTGTCGTGCCTTAGCCTTGGCTCGCCTGACCGTGCCTTGCCTTGCGTTACCCTTTCCTTGCTTGGCCGTGCATTGCCTAGCCGTGCGTTGCCGTGCCTTACCCTTGTTTCCCCTTGCCGTGCCTTGCCTTTTGTTACACTTGCCTTGCCTTGCTTTGCCTTGCCTTCCTCTCCTTCCGTTACTCTTTCCTTGCCTAGCCGTGCATTGCCTAGCCTTGCGTTGTCGTGCATTAGCCTTGCCTCGCCTGACCGTGCCTTGCCTTGCGTTACCCTTTCTTTGCCTTGCCGTGCATTGCCTAGCCTTGCGTTGTCGTGCCTTAGCCTTGCGTCGCCTGACCGTGCCTTGCCTTGCGTTACCCTTTCTTTGCCTTGCCGTGCATTGCCTAGTCCTGCGTTGTCGTGCCTTAGCCTTGTTTCCCCGTACCGTGCCGTTCCTTCCGTTAGCCTTGCCTTCCCTTGCTTTCCCTTGCCTTTCTTTCCTTCCGTTACTCTTTCCTTGCCTAGCCGTGCACTGCCTAGCCGTGCGTTGTCGTGCCTTAGCCTTGTTTCCCCTTGCTGTGCCGTTCCTTCCGTTACACTTGCCTTGCCTTTCTTTGCCTTGCCTTCCTTTCCTTCCGTTACTCTTTCCTTGCCTAGCTGTGCACTGCCTAGCCTTGCGTTGTCGTGCATTAGCCTTCCCTTGCCTAACCGTACCTTGCCTTGCGTTACCCTTTCCTTGCCTTGCCGTGCACTGCCTAGCCTTGCGTTGTCGTGCCTTACCCTTGTTTCCCCTTGCCGTGCCGTGCCTTTTGTTACACTTCCCTTGCCTTGCATTGCTTTGCCTTCCTTTCCTTCCGTTACTCTTTCCTTGCCTAGCCGTGCATTGCCTAGCCTTGCGTTGTCGTGCATTAGCCTTGCCTCGCCTGACCGTGCCTTGCCTTGCGTTACCCTTTCCTTCCCTTGCCGTGCATTGCCTAGCCGTGCGTTGTCTTGCCTTAGCCTTGTTTCCCCTTGCTGTGCCGTTTCTTCCGTTACACATGCCTTTCCTTACTTTGCCTTGCCTTCCTTTCCTTCCCTTTCCTTGCCTAGCCGTGCACTGCCTAGCCGTTCGTTGTCGTGCCTTAGCCTTGTTTCCGCTTACCGTGCCGTTCCTTCCTTTACCTTTGCCTTCGCTTGCCTTGCTTGCCTTCCGTTACTCTTTGCTTGCCTTCCGTGCATTGCCTAGCCTTGCGTTGTCCTGCCTTAGCCTTGCCTCGCCTGACCGTGCCTTGCCTTGCGTTACCCTTTCCTTGCCTTGCCGTGCATTGCCTAGTCCTGCGTTGTCGTGCCTTAGCCTTGTTTCCCCTTACCGTGCCGTTCCTTCCGTTACCCTTGCCTTCCCTTGCTTTCCCTTGCCTTTCTTTCCTTCCGTTACTCTTTCCTTGCCTTCCCGAGCACTGCCTAGCCTTGCGTTGTCGTGCATTAGCCTTGCCTCGCCTGACCGTGCCTTGCCTTGCGTTATGCTTTCCTTGCCTTGCCGTGCATTGCCTAGCCCTGCATTGTCGTGCATTAGCCTTGCCTTTCCTCACCGTGCCTTGCCTTGCGTTACCCTTTCCTTGCTTGGCCGTGCATTGCCTAGTCGTGCGTTGCCGTGCCTTACCCTTGTTTCCCCTTGCCGTGCCTTGCCTTTTGTTACACTTGCCTTGCCTTGCTTTGCCTTGCCTTCCTCTCCTTCCGTTACTCTTTCCTTGCCTAGCCGTGCATTGCCTAGCCTTGCGTTGTCGTGCCTTAGCCTTGCCTCGCCTGACCGTGCATTGCCTTGCGTTACTCTTTCCTTGCCTTGCCGTGCATTGCCTAGCCTTGCGTTGTCGTGCATTAGCCTTGCCTCGCCTGACCGTGCCTTGCCTTGCGTTACCCTTTCCTTGCCTTGCCGTGCATTGCCTAGCCGTGCTTTTTCGTGCATTAGCGTTGCCTCGCCTGACCGTGCCTTGCCTTGCGTTACCCTTTCCTTGCCTTGCCGTGCATTGCCTAGTCCTGCGTTGTCGTGCCTTAGGCTTGTTTCCCCTTAACGTGCCGTTCCGTCCGTTGCCCTTGCCTACCCTTGCTTTCCCTTGCCTTCCTTGCCTTCCGTTACTCTTAACTTACCTTCCGTGCATTGTCTAGCCTTGCGTTGTCGTGCCTTAGCCTTGCGTCGCCTGACCGTGCCTTGCCTTGCGTTACCCTTTCTTTGCCTTGCCGTGCATTGCCTAGTCCTGCGTTGTCGTGCCTTAGCCTTGTTTCCCCTTACCGTGCCGTTCCTTCCGTTAGCCTTGCCTTCCCTTGCTTTCCCTTGCCTTTCTTTCCTTCCCTTACTCTTTCCTTGCCTTGCCGAGCACTGCCTAGCCTTGCGTTGTCGTGCATTAGCCTTGCCTCGCCTGACCGTGCCTTGCCTTGCGTTATGCTTTCCTTGCCTTGCCGTGCATTGCCTAGCCCTGCATTGTCGTGCATTAGCCTTGCCTTTCCTCACCGTGCCTTGCCTTGCGTTACCCTTTCCTTGCTTGGCCGTGCATTGCCTAGCCGTGCGTTGCCGTGCCTTACCCTTGTTTCCCCTTGCCGTGCCTTGCCTTTTGTTACACTTGCCTTGCCTTGCTTTGCCTTGCCTTCCTCTCCTTCCGTTACTCTTTCCTTGCCTAGCCGTGCATTGCCTAGCCTTGCGTTGTCGTGCATTAGCCTTGCCTCCCCTGACCGTGCCTTGCCTTGCGTTACCCTTTCTTTGCCTTGCCGTGCATTGCCTAGTCCTGCGTTGTCGTGCCTTAGCCTTGTTTCCCCTTACCGTGCCGTTCCTTCCGTTACCCTTGCCTTCCCTTGCTTTCCCTTGCCTTTCTTTCCTTCCGTTACTCTTTCCTTGCCTTGCCGAGCACTGCCTAGCCTTGCGTTGTCGTGCATTAGCCTTGCCTCGCCTGACCGTGCCTTGCCTTGCGTTATGCTTTCCTTGCCTTGCCGTGCATTGCCTAGCCCTGCATTGTAGTGCATTAGCCTTGCCTTTCCTCACCGTGCCTTGCCTTGCGTTACCCTTTCCTTGCTTGGCCGTGCATTGCCTAGCCGTGCGTTGCCGTGCCTTACCCTTGTTTCCCCTTGCCGTGCCTTGCCTTTTGTTACACTTGCCTTGCCTTGCTTTGCCTTGCCTTCCTCTCCTTCCGTTACTCTTTCCTTGCCTAGCCGTGCATTGCCTAGCCTTGCGTTGTCGTGCATTAGCCTTGCCTCGCCTGACCGTGCCTTGCCTTGCGTTACCCTTTCTTTGCCTTGCCGTGCATTGCCTAGTCCTGCGTTGTCGTGCCTTAGCCTTGTTTCCCCTTACCGTGCCGTTCCTTCCGTTACCCTTGCCTTCCCTTGCTTTCCCTTGCCTTTCTTTCCTTCCGTTACTCTTTCCTTGCCTTGCCGAGCACTGCCTAGCCTTGCGTTGTCGTGCATTAGCCTTGCCTCGCCTGACCGTGCCTTGCCTTGCGTTATGCTTTCCTTGCCTTGCCGTGCATTGCCTAGCCCTGCATTGTAGTGCATTAGCCTTGCCTTTCCTCACCGTGCCTTGCCTTGCGTTTCCCTTTCCTTGCTTGGCCGTGCATTGCCTAGCCGTGCGTTGCCGTGCCTTACCCTTGTTTCCCCTTGCCGTGCCTTGCCTTTTGTTACACTTGCCTTGCCTTGCTTTGTCTTGCCTTCCTCTCCTTCCGTTACTCTTTCCTTGCCTAGCCGTGCATTGCCTAGCCTTGCGTTGTCGTGCATTAGCCTTGCCTCGCCTGACCGTGCCTTGCCTTGCGTTACCCTTTCTTTGCCTTCCCGTGCATTGCCTAGTCCTGCGTTGTCGTGCCTTAGCCTTGTTTCCCCTTACCGTGCCGTTCCTTCCGTTACCCTTGCCTTCCCTTGCTTTCCCTTGCCTTTCTTTCCTTCCGTTACTCTTTCCTTGCCTTGCCGAGCACTGCCTAGCCTTGCGTTGTCGTGCATTAGCCTTGCCTCGCCTGACCGTGCATTGCCTTGCGTTACCCTTTCCTTGCCTTGCCGGGCATTGCCTAGTCCTGCGTTGTCGTGCCTTAGGCTTGTTTCCCCTTAACGTACCGTTCCGTCCGTTGCCCTTGCCTACCCTTGCTTTCCCTTGCCTTCCTTGCCTTCCGTTACTCTTAACTTACCTTCCGTGCATTGCCTTGCCTTGCGTTGTCGTGCCTTAGCCTTGCGTCGCCTGACCGTGCCTTGCCTTGCGTTACCCTTTCTTTGCCTTGCCGTGCATTGCCTAGTCCTGCGTTGTCGTGCCTTAGCCTTGTTTCCCCGTACCGTGCCGTTCCTTCCGTTAGCCTTGCCTTCCCTTGCTTTCCCTTGCCTTTCTTTCCTTCCGTTACTCTTTCCCTGCCTAGCCGTGCACTGCCTAGCCGTGCGTTGTCGTGCCTTAGCCTTGTTTCCCCTTGCTGTGCCGTTCCTTCCGTTACACTTGCCTTGCCTTTCTTTGCCTTGCCTTCCTTTCCTTCCGTTACTCTTTCCTTGCCTAGCCGTGCATTGCCTAGCCTTGCGTTGTCGTGCATTAGCCTTGCCTCGCCTGACCGTGCCTTGCCTTGCGTTACGCTTTCCTTGCCTTGCCTTGCATTGCCTAGTCCTGAGTTGTCGTGCCTTAGCCTTGTTTCCGCTTACCGTGCCGTTCCTTCCTTTACCTTTGCCTTCCCTTGCCTTCCTTGCCTTCCGTTACTCTTTGCTTGCCTTCCGTGCATTGCCTAGCCTTGCGTTGTCCTGCCTTAGCCTTGCCTCGCCTGACCGTGCCTTGCCTTGCGTTACCCTTTCCTTGCCTTGCCGTGCATTGCCTAATCCTGCGTTGTCGTGCCTTAGCCTTGTTTCCCCTTACCGTGCCGTTCCTTCCGTTACCCTTGCCTTCCCTTGCTTTCCCTTGCCTTTCTTTCCTTCCGTTACTCTTTCCTTGCCTTGCCGAGCACTGCCTAGCCTTGCGTTGTCGTGCATTAGCCTTGACTCGCCTGACCGTGCCTTGCCTTGCGTTATGCTTTCCTTACATTGCCGTGCATTGCCTAGCCCTGCATTGTCGTGCATTAGCCTTGCCTTTCCTCACCGTGCCTTGCCTTGCGTTACCCTTTCCTTGCTTGGCCGTGCATTGCCTAGCCGTGCGTTGCCGTGCCTTACCCTTGTTTCCCCTTGCCGTGCCTTGCCTTTTGTTACACTTGCCTTGCCTTGCTTTGCCTTGCCTTCCTCTCCTTCCGTTACTCTTTCCTTGCCTAGCCGTGCATTGCCTAGCCTTGCGTTGTCGTGCATTAGCCTTGCCTCGCCTGACCGTGCCTTGCCTTGCGTTACCCTTTCCTTCCCTTGCCGTGCATTGCCTAGCCGTGCGTTGTCTTGCCTTAGCCTTGTTTCCCCTTGCTGTGCCGTTTCTTCCGTTACACTTGCCTTGCCTTACTTTGCCTTGCCTTCCTTTCCTTCCGTTACTCTTTCCTTGCCTAGCCGTGCACTGCCTAGCCTTGCATTGTCGTGCCTTAGCCTTGGCTCGCCTGACCGTGCCTTGCCTTGCGTTACCCTTTCCTTGCTTGGCCGTGCATTGCCTAGCCGTGCGTTGCCGTGCCTTACCCTTGTTTCCCCTTGCCGTGCCTTGCCTTTTGTTACACTTGCCTTGCCTTGCATTGCCTTGCCTTCCTCTCCTTCCGTTACTCTTTCCTTGCCTAGCCGTGCATTGCCTAGCCTTGCGTTGTCGTGCATTAGCCTTGCCTCGCCTGACCGTGCCTTGCCTTGCGTTACCCTTTCTTTGCCTTGCCGTGCATTGCCTAGTCCTGCGTTGTCGTGCCTTAGCCTTGTTTCCCCTTACCGTGCCGTTCCTTCCGTTACCCTTGCCTTCCCTTGCTTTCCCTTGCCTTTCTTTCCTTCCGTTACTCTTTCCTTGCCTTGCCGAGCACTGCCTAGCCTTGCGTTGTCGTGCATTAGCCTTGCCTCGCCTGACCGTGCATTGCCTTGCGTTACCCTTTCCTTGCCTTGCCGGGCATTGCCTAGTCCTGCGTTGTCGTGCCTTAGGCTTGTTTCCCCTTAACGTGCCGTTCCGTCCGTTGCCCTTGCCTACCCTTGCTTTCCCTTGCCTTCCTTGCCTTCCGTTACTCTTAACTTACCTTCCGTGCATTGTCTAGCCTTGCGTTGTCGTGCCTTAGCCTTGCGTCGCCTGACCGTGCCTTGCCTTGCGTTACCCTTTCTTTGCCTTGCCGTGCATTGCCTAGTCCTGCGTTGTCGTGCCTTAGCCTTGTTTCCCCTTACCGTGCCGTTCCTTCCGTTAGCCTTGCCTTCCCTTGCTTTCCCTTGCCTTTCTTTCCTTCCCTTACTCTTTCCTTGCCTTGCCGAGCACTGCCTAGCCTTGCGTTGTCGTGCATTAGCCTTGCCTCGCCTGACCGTGCCTTGCCTTGCGTTATGCTTTCCTTGCCTTGCCGTGCATTGCCTAGCCCTGCATTGTCGTGCATTAGCCTTGCCTTTCCTCACCGTGCCTTGCCTTGCGTTACCCTTTCCTTGCTTGGCCGTGCATTGCCTAGCCGTGCGTTGCCGTGCCTTACCCTTGTTTCCCCTTGCCGTGGCTTGCCTTTTGTTACACTTGCCTTGCCTTGCTTTGCCTTGCCTTCCTCTCCTTCCGTTACTCTTTCCTTGCCTAGCCGTGCATTGCCTAGCCTTGCGTTGTCGTGCATTAGCCTTGCCTCGCCTGACCGTGCCTTGCCTTGCGTTACCCTTTCCTTCCCTTGCCGTGCATTGCCTAGCCGTGCGTTGTCTTGCCTTAGCCTTGTTTCCCCTTGCTGTGCCGTTTCTTCCGTTACACTTGCCTTGCCTTACTTTGCCTTGCCTTCCTTTCCTTCCGTTACTCTTTCCTTGCCTAGCCGTGCACTGCCTAGCCTTGCATTGTCGTGCCTTAGCCTTGGCTCGCCTGACCGTGCCTTGCCTTGCGTTACCCTTTCCTTGCTTGGCCGTGCATTGCCTAGCCGTGCGTTGCCGTGCCTTACCCTTGTTTCCCCTTGCCGTGCCTTGCCTTTTGTTACACTTGCCTTGCCTTGCTTTGCCTTGCCTTCCTCTCCTTCCGTTACTCTTTCCTTGCCTAGCCGTGCATTGCCTAGCCTTGCGTTGTCGTGCATTAGCCTTGCCTCGCCTGACCGTGCCTTGCCTTGCGTTACCCTTTCTTTGCCTTGCCGTGCATTGCCTAGTCCTGCGTTGTCGTGCCTTAGCCTTGTTTCCCCTTACCGTGCCGTTCCTTCCGTTACCCTTGCCTTCCCTTGCTTTCCCTTGCCTTTCTTTCCTTCCGTTACTCTTTCCTTGCCTTGCCGAGCACTGCCTAGCCTTGCGTTGTCGTGCATTAGCCTTGCCTCGCCTGACCGTGCATTGCCTTGCGTTACCCTTTCCTTGCCTTGCCGGGCATTGCCTAGTCCTGCGTTGTCGTGCCTTAGGCTTGTTTCCCCTTAACGTGCCGTTCCGTCCGTTGCCCTTGCCTACCCTTGCTTTCCCTTGCCTTCCTTGCCTTCCGTTACTCTTAACTTACCTTCCGTGCATTGTCTAGCCTTGCGTTGTCGTGCCTTAGCCTTGCGTCGCCTGACCGTGCCTTGCCTTGCGTTACCCTTTCTTTGCCTTGCCGTGCATTGCCTAGTCCTGCGTTGTCGTGCCTTAGCCTTGTTTCCCCTTACCGTGCCGTTCCTTCCGTTAGCCTTGCCTTCCCTTGCTTTCCCTTGCCTTTCTTTCCTTCCCTTACTCTTTCCTTGCCTTGCCGAGCACTGCCTAGCCTTGCGTTGTCGTGCATTAGCCTTGCCTCGCCTGACCGTGCCTTGCCTTGCGTTATGCTTTCCTTGCCTTGCCGTGCATTGCCTAGCCCTGCATTGTCGTGCATTAGCCTTGCCTTTCCTCACCGTGCCTTGCCTTGCGTTACCCTTTCCTTGCTTGGCCGTGCATTGCCTAGCCGTGCGTTGCCGTGCCTTACCCTTGTTTCCCCTTGCCGTGCCTTGCCTTTTGTTACACTTGCCTTGCCTTGCTTTGCCTTGCCTTCCTCTCCTTCCGTTACTCTTTCCTTGCCTAGCCGTGCATTGCCTAGCCTTGCGTTGTCGTGCATTAGCCTTGCCTCCCCTGACCGTGCCTTGCCTTGCGTTACCCTTTCTTTGCCTTGCCGTGCATTGCCTAGTCCTGCGTTGTCGTGCCTTAGCCTTGTTTCCCCTTACCGTGCCGTTCCTTCCGTTACCCTTGCCTTCCCTTGCTTTCCCTTGCCTTTCTTTCCTTCCGTTACTCTTTCCTTGCCTTGCCGAGCACTGCCTAGCCTTGCGTTGTCGTGCATTAGCCTTGCCTCGCCTGACCGTGCCTTGCCTTGCGTTATGCTTTCCTTGCCTTGCCGTGCATTGCCTAGCCCTGCATTGTAGTGCATTAGCCTTGCCTTTCCTCACCGTGCCTTGCCTTGCGTTACCCTTTCCTTGCTTGGCCGTGCATTGCCTAGCCGTGCGTTGCCGTGCCTTACCCTTGTTTCCCCTTGCCGTGCCTTGCCTTTTGTTACACTTGCCTTGCCTTGCTTTGCCTTGCCTTCCTCTCCTTCCGTTACTCTTTCCTTGCCTAGCCGTGCATTTCCTAGCCTTGCGTTGTCGTGCATTAGCCTTGCCTCGCCTGACCGTGCCTTGTCTTGCGTTACCCTTTCTTTGCCTTGCCGTGCATTGCCTAGTCCTGCGTTGTCGTGCCTTAGCCTTGTTTCCCCTTACCGTGCCGTTCCTTCCGTTACCCTTGCCTTCCCTTGCTTTCCCTTGCCTTTCTTTCCTTCCGTTACTCTTTCCTTGCCTTGCCGAGCACTGCCTAGCCTTGCGTTGTCGTGCATTAGCCTTGCCTCGCCTGACCGTGCCTTGCCTTGCGTTATGCTTTCCTTGCCTTGCCGTGCATTGCCTAGCCCTGCATTGTAGTGCATTAGCCTTGCCTTTCCTCACCGTGCCTTGCCTTGCGTTTCCCTTTCCTTGCTTGGCCGTGCATTGCCTAGCCGTGCGTTGCCGTGCCTTACCCTTGTTTCCCCTTGCCGTGCCTTGCCTTTTGTTACACTTGCCTTGCCTTGCTTTGTCTTGCCTTCCTCTCCTTCCGTTACTCTTTCCTTGCCTAGCCGTGCATTGCCTAGCCTTGCGTTGTCGTGCATTAGCCTTGCCTCGCCTGACCGTGCCTTGCCTTGCGTTACCCTTTCTTTGCCTTGCCGTGCATTGCCTAGTCCTGCGTTGTCGTGCCTTAGCCTTGTTTCCCCTTACCGTGCCGTTCCTTCCGTTACCCTTGCCTTCCCTTGCTTTCCCTTGCCTTTCTTTCCTTCCGTTACTCTTTCCTTGCCTTGCCGAGCACTGCCTAGCCTTGCGTTGTCGTGCATTAGCCTTGCCTCGCCTGACCGTGCATTGCCTTGCGTTACCCTTTCCTTGCCTTGCCGGGCATTGCCTAGTCCTGCGTTGTCGTGCCTTAGGCTTGTTTCCCCTTAACGTACCGTTCCGTCCGTTGCCCTTGCCTACCCTTGCTTTCCCTTGCCTTCCTTGCCTTCCGTTACTCTTAACTTACCTTCCGTGCATTGCCTTGCCTTGCGTTGTCGTGCCTTAGCCTTGCGTCGCCTGACCGTGCCTTGCCTTGCGTTACCCTTTCTTTGCCTTGCCGTGCATTGCCTAGTCCTGCGTTGTCGTGCCTTAGCCTTGTTTCCCCGTACCGTGCCGTTCCTTCCGTTAGCCTTGCCTTCCCTTGCTTTCCCTTGCCTTTCTTTCCTTCCGTTACTCTTTCCCTGCCTAGCCGTGCACTGCCTAGCCGTGCGTTGTCGTGCCTTAGCCTTGTTTCCCCTTGCTGTGCCGTTCCTTCCGTTACACTTGCCTTGCCTTTCTTTGCCTTGCCTTCCTTTCCTTCCGTTACTCTTTCCTTGCCTAGCCGTGCATTTGCCTAGCCTTTGCGTTGTCGTGCATTAGCCTTGCCTCGCCTGACCGTGCCTTGCCTTGCGTTACCCTTTCCTTGCCTTGCCTTGCATTGCCTAGTCCTGAGTTGTCGTGCCTTAGCCTTGTTTCCGCTTACCGTGCCGTTCCTTCCTTTACCTTTGCCTTCCCTTGCCTTCCTTGCCTTCCGTTACTCTTTGCTTGCCTTCCGTGCATTGCCTAGCCTTGCGTTGTCCTGCCTTAGCCTTGTTTCCCCTTACCGTGCCGTTCCTTCCGTTTACCCTTGCCTTCCCTTGCTTTCCCTTGCCTTTCTTTCCTTCCGTTACTCTTTCCTTGCCTTGCCGAGCACTGCCTAGCCTTGCGTTGTCGTGCATTAGCCTTGCCTCGCCTGACCGTGCCTTGCCTTGCGTTATGCTTTCCTTACATTGCCGTGCATTGCCTAGCCCTGCATTGGCGTGCATTAGCCTTGCCTTTCCTCACCGTGCCTTGCCTTGCGTTACCCTTTCCTTGCTTGGCCGTGCATTGCCTAGCCGTGCGTTGCCGTGCCTTACCCTTGTTTCCCCTTGCCGTGCCTTGCCTTTTGTTACACTTGCCTTGCCTTGCTTTGCCTTGCCTTCCTCTCCTTCCGTTACTCTTTCCTTGCCTAGCCGTGCATTGCCTAGCCTTGCGTTGTCGTGCATTAGCCTTGCCTCGCCTGACCGTGCCTTGCCTTGCGTTACGCTTTCTTTGCCTTTCCGTGCATTGCCTAGTCCTGCGTTGTCGTCTCTTAGCCTTGTTTCCCCTTACCGTGCCGTTCCTTCCGTTACCCTTGCCTTCCCTTGCTTTCCCTTGCCTTTCTTTCCTTCCGTTACTCTTTCCTTGCCTTGCCGAGCACTGCCTAGCCTTGCGTTGTCGTGCCTTAGCCTTGCCTCGCCTGACCGTGCATTGCCTTGCGTTACTCTTTCCTTGCCTTGCCGTGCATTGCCTAGCCTTGCGTTGTCGTGCATTAGCCTTGCCTCGCCTGACCGTGCCTTGCCTTGCGTTACCCTTTCCTTGCCTTGCCGTGCATTGCCTAGCCGTGCTTTTTCGTGCATTAGCGTTGCCTCGCCTGACCGTGCCTTGCCTTGCGTTACCCTTTCCTTGCCTTGCCGTGCATTGCCTAGTCCTGCGTTGTCGTGCCTTAGGCTTGTTTCCCCTTAACGTGCCGTTCCGTCCGTTGCCCTTGCCTACCCTTGCTTTCCCTTGCCTTCCTTGCCTTCCGTTACTCTTTACTTACCTTCCGTGCATTGCCTAGCCTTGCGTTGTCGTGCCTTAGCCTTGCGTCGCCTGACCGTGCCTTGCCTTGCGTTACCCTTTCTTTGCCTTGCCGTGCATTGCCTAGTCCTGCGTTGTCGTGCCTTAGCCTTGTTTCCCCGTACCGTGCCGTTCCTTCCGTTAGCCTTGCCTTCCCTTGCTTTCCCTTGCCTTTCTTTCCTTCCGTTACTCTTTCCTTGCCTAGCCGTGCACTGCCTAGCCGTGCGTTGTCGTGCCTTAGCCTTGTTTCCCCTTGCTGTGCCGTTCCTTCCGTTACACTTGCCTTGCCTTTCTTTGCCTTGCCTTCCTTTCCTTCCGTTACTCTTTCCTTGCCTAGCTGTGCACTGCCTAGCCTTGCGTTGTCGTGCATTAGCCTTCCCTTGCCTAACCGTACCTTGCCTTGCGTTACCCTTTCCTTGCCTTGCCGTGCACTGCCTAGCCTTGCGTTGTCGTGCCTTACCCTTGTTTCCCCTTGCCGTGCCGTGCCTTTTGTTACACTTCCCTTGCCTTGCATTGCTTTGCCTTCCTTTCCTTCCGTTACTCTTTCCTTGCCTAGCCGTGCATTGCCTAGCCTTGCGTTGTCGTGCATTAGCCTTGCCTCGCCTGACCGTGCCTTGCCTTGCGTTACCCTTTCCTTCCCTTGCCGTGCATTGCCTAGCCGTGCGTTGTCTTGCCTTAGCCTTGTTTCCCCTTGCTGTGCCGTTTCTTCCGTTACACATGCCTTTCCTTACTTTGCCTTGCCTTCCTTTCCTTCCCTTTCCTTGCCTAGCCGTGCACTGCCTAGCCGTTCGTTGTCGTGCCTTAGCCTTGTTTCCGCTTACCGTGCCGTTCCTTCCTTTACCTTTGCCTTCGCTTGCCTTCCTTGCCTTCCGTTACTCTTTGCTTGCCTTCCGTGCATTGCCTAGCCTTGCGTTGTCCTGCCTTAGCCTTGCCTCGCCTGACCGTGCCTTGCCTTGCGTTACCCTTTCCTTGCCTTCCCGTGCATTGCCTAGTCCTGCGTTGTCGTGCCTTAGCCTTGTTTCCCCTTACCGTGCCGTTCCTTCCGTTACCCTTGCCTTCCCTTGCTTTCCCTTGCCTTTCTTTCCTTCCGTTACTCTTTCCTTGCCTTCCCGAGCACTGCCTAGCCTTGCGTTGTCGTGCATTAGCCTTGCCTCGCCTGACCGTGCCTTGCCTTGCGTTATGCTTTCCTTGCCTTGCCGTGCATTGCCTAGCCCTGCATTGTCGTGCATTAGCCTTGCCTTTCCTCACCGTGCCTTGCCTTGCGTTACCCTTTCCTTGCTTGGCCGTGCATTGCCTAGTCGTGCGTTGCCGTGCCTTACCCTTGTTTCCCCTTGCCGTGCCTTGCCTTTTGTTACACTTGCCTTGCCTTGCTTTGCCTTGCCTTCCTCTCCTTCCGTTACTCTTTCCTTGCCTAGCCGTGCATTGCCTAGCCTTGCGTTGTCGTGCCTTAGCCTTGCCTCGCCTGACCGTGCATTGCCTTGCGTTACTCTTTCCTTGCCTTGCCGTGCATTGCCTAGCCTTGCGTTGTCGTGCATTAGCCTTGCCTCGCCTGACCGTGCCTTGCCTTGCGTTACCCTTTCCTTGCCTTGCCGTGCATTGCCTAGCCGTGCTTTTTCGTGCATTAGCGTTGCCTCGCCTGACCGTGCCTTGCCTTGCGTTACCCTTACCTTGCCTTGCCGTGCATTGCCTAGTCCTGCGTTGTCGTGCCTTAGGCTTGTTTCCCCTTAACGTGCCGTTCCGTCCGTTGCCCTTGCCTACCCTTGCTTTCCCTTGCCTTCCTTGCCTTCCGTTACTCTTTACTTACCTTCCGTGCATTGCCTAGCCTTGCGTTGTCGTGCCTTAGCCTTGCGTCGCCTGACCGTGCCTTGCCTTGCGTTACCCTTTCTTTGCCTTGCCGTGCATTGCCTAGTCCTGCGTTGTCGTGCCTTAGCCTTGTTTCCCCTTGCCGTGCCTTGCCTTTTGTTACACTTGCCTTGCCTTGCTTTGCCTTGCCTTCCTCTCCTTCCGTTACTCTTTCCTTGCCTAGCCGTGCATTGCCTAGCCTTGCGTTGTCGTGCATTAGCCTTGCCTCGCCTGACCGTGCCTTGCCTTGCGTTACCCTTTCTTTGCCTTGCCGTGCATTGCCTAGTCCTGCGTTGTCGTGCCTTAGCCTTGTTTCCCCTTACCGTGCCGTTCCTTCCGTTACCCTTGCCTTCCCTTGCTTTCCCTTGCCTTTCTTTCCTTCCCTTACTCTTTCCTTGCCTTGCCGAGCACTGCCTAGCCTTGCGTTGTCGTGCATTAGCCTTGCCTCGCCTGACCGTGCCTTGCCTTGCGTTATGCTTTCCTTGCCTTGCCGTGCATTGCCTAGCCCTGCATTGTAGTGCATTAGCCTTGCCTTTCCTCACCGTGCCTTGCCTTGCTTTACCCTTTCCTTGCTTGGCCGTGCATTGCCTAGCCGTGCGTTGCCGTGCCTTACCCTTGTTTCCCCTTGCCGTGCCTTGCCTTTTGTTACACTTGCCTTGCCTTGCTTTGCCTTGCCTTCCTCTCCTTCCGTTACTCTTTCCTTGCCTAGCCGTGCATTGCCTAGCCTTGCGTTGTCGTGCATTAGCCTTGCCTCGCCTGACCGTGCCTTGCCTTGCGTTACCCTTTCCTTCCCTTGCCGTGCATTGCCTAGCCGTGCGTTGTCTTGCCTTAGCCTTGTTTCCCCTTGCTGTGCCGTTTCTTCCGTTACACTTGCCTTGCCTTACTTTGCCTTGCCTTCCTTTCCTTCCGTTACTCTTTCCTTGCCTAGCCGTGCACTGCCTAGCCTTGCGTTGTCGTGCCTTAGCCTTGGCTCGCCTGACCGTGCCTTGCCTTGCGTTACCCTTTCCTTGCTTGGCCGTGCATTGCCTAGCCGTGCGTTGCCGTGCCTTACCCTTGTTTCCCCTTGCCGTGGCTTGCCTTTTGTTACACTTGCCTTGCCTTGCTTTGCCTTGCCTTCCTCTCCTTCCGTTACTCTTTCCTTGCCTAGCCGTGCATTGCCTAGCCTTGCGTTGTCGTGCATTAGCCTTGCCTCGCCTGACCGTGCCTTGCCTTGCGTTACCCTTTCCTTCCCTTGCCGTGCATTGCCTAGCCGTGCGTTGTCTTGCCTTAGCCTTGTTTCCCCTTGCTGTGCCGTTTCTTCCGTTACACTTGCCTTGCCTTACTTTGCCTTGCCTTCCTTTCCTTCCGTTACTCTTTCCTTGCCTAGCCGTGCACTGCCTAGCCTTGCATTGTCGTGCCTTAGCCTTGGCTCGCCTGACCGTGCCTTGCCTTGCGTTACCCTTTCCTTGCTTGGCCGTGCATTGCCTAGCCGTGCGTTGCCGTGCCTTACCCTTGTTTCCCCTTGCCGTGCCTTGCCTTTTGTTACACTTGCCTTGCCTTGCTTTGCCTTGCCTTCCTCTCCTTCCGTTACTCTTTCCTTGCCTAGCCGTGCATTGCCTAGCCTTGCGTTGTCGTGCATTAGCCTTGCCTCGCCTGACCGTGCCTTGCCTTGCGTTACCCTTTCTTTGCCTTGCCGTGCATTGCCTAGTCCTGCGTTGTCGTGCCTTAGCCTTGTTTCCCCTTACCGTGCCGTTCCTTCCGTTACCCTTGCCTTCCCTTGCTTTCCCTTGCCTTTCTTTCCTTCCGTTACTCTTTCCTTGCCTTGCCGAGCACTGCCTAGCCTTGCGTTGTCGTGCATTAGCCTTGCCTCGCCTGACCGTGCATTGCCTTGCGTTACCCTTTCCTTGCCTTGCCGGGCATTGCCTAGTCCTGCGTTGTCGTGCCTTAGGCTTGTTTCCCCTTAACGTGCCGTTCCGTCCGTTGCCCTTGCCTACCCTTGCTTTCCCTTGCCTTCCTTGCCTTCCGTTACTCTTAACTTACCTTCCGTGCATTGTCTAGCCTTGCGTTGTCGTGCCTTAGCCTTGCGTCGCCTGACCGTGCCTTGCCTTGCGTTACCCTTTCTTTGCCTTGCCGTGCATTGCCTAGTCCTGCGTTGTCGTGCCTTAGCCTTGTTTCCCCTTACCGTGCCGTTCCTTCCGTTAGCCTTGCCTTCCCTTGCTTTCCCTTGCCTTTCTTTCCTTCCCTTACTCTTTCCTTGCCTTGCCGAGCACTGCCTAGCCTTGCGTTGTCGTGCATTAGCCTTGCCTCGCCTGACCGTGCCTTGCCTTGCGTTATGCTTTCCTTGCCTTGCCGTGCATTGCCTAGCCCTGCATTGTCGTGCATTAGCCTTGCCTTTCCTCACCGTGCCTTGCCTTGCGTTACCCTTTCCTTGCTTGGCCGTGCATTGCCTAGCCGTGCGTTGCCGTGCCTTACCCTTGTTTCCCCTTGCCGTGCCTTGCCTTTTGTTACACTTGCCTTGCCTTGCTTTGCCTTGCCTTCCTCTCCTTCCGTTACTCTTTCCTTGCCTAGCCGTGCATTGCCTAGCCTTGCGTTGTCGTGCATTAGCCTTGCCTCCCCTGACCGTGCCTTGCCTTGCGTTACCCTTTCTTTGCCTTGCCGTGCATTGCCTAGTCCTGCGTTGTCGTGCCTTAGCCTTGTTTCCCCTTACCGTGCCGTTCCTTCCGTTACCCTTGCCTTCCCTTGCTTTCCCTTGCCTTTCTTTCCTTCCGTTACTCTTTCCTTGCCTTGCCGAGCACTGCCTAGCCTTGCGTTGTCGTGCATTAGCCTTGCCTCGCCTGACCGTGCCTTGCCTTGCGTTATGCTTTCCTTGCCTTGCCGTGCATTGCCTAGCCCTGCATTGTAGTGCATTAGCCTTGCCTTTCCTCACCGTGCCTTGCCTTGCGTTACCCTTTCCTTGCTTGGCCGTGCATTGCCTAGCCGTGCGTTGCCGTGCCTTACCCTTGTTTCCCCTTGCCGTGCCTTGCCTTTTGTTACACTTGCCTTGCCTTGCTTTGCCTTGCCTTCCTCTCCTTCCGTTACTCTTTCCTTGCCTAGCCGTGCATTGCCTAGCCTTGCGTTGTCGTGCATTAGCCTTGCCTCGCCTGACCGTGCCTTGCCTTGCGTTACCCTTTCTTTGCCTTGCCGTGCATTGCCTAGTCCTGCGTTGTCGTGCCTTAGCCTTGTTTCCCCTTACCGTGCCGTTCCTTCCGTTACCCTTGCCTTCCCTTGCTTTCCCTTGCCTTTCTTTCCTTCCGTTACTCTTTCCTTGCCTTGCCGAGCACTGCCTAGCCTTGCGTTGTCGTGCATTAGCCTTGCCTCGCCTGACCGTGCCTTGCCTTGCGTTATGCTTTCCTTGCCTTGCCGTGCATTGCCTAGCCCTGCATTGTAGTGCATTAGCCTTGCCTTTCCTCACCGTGCCTTGCCTTGCGTTTCCCTTTCCTTGCTTGGCCGTGCATTGCCTAGCCGTGCGTTGCCGTGCCTTACCCTTGTTTCCCCTTGCCGTGCCTTGCCTTTTGTTACACTTGCCTTGCCTTGCTTTGTCTTGCCTTCCTCTCCTTCCGTTACTCTTTCCTTGCCTAGCCGTGCATTGCCTAGCCTTGCGTTGTCGTGCATTAGCCTTGCCTCGCCTGACCGTGCCTTGCCTTGCGTTACCCTTTCTTTGCCTTGCCGTGCATTGCCTAGTCCTGCGTTGTCGTGCCTTAGCCTTGTTTCCCCTTACCGTGCCGTTCCTTCCGTTACCCTTGCCTTCCCTTGCTTTCCCTTGCCTTTCTTTCCTTCCGTTACTCTTTCCTTGCCTTGCCGAGCACTGCCTAGCCTTGCGTTGTCGTGCATTAGCCTTGCCTCGCCTGACCGTGCATTGCCTTGCGTTACCCTTTCCTTGCCTTGCCGGGCATTGCCTAGTCCTGCGTTGTCGTGCCTTAGGCTTGTTTCCCCTTAACGTACCGTTCCGTCCGTTGCCCTTGCCTACCCTTGCTTTCCCTTGCCTTCCTTGCCTTCCGTTACTCTTAACTTACCTTCCGTGCATTGCCTTGCCTTGCGTTGTCGTGCCTTAGCCTTGCGTCGCCTGACCGTGCCTTGCCTTGCGTTACCCTTTCTTTGCCTTGCCGTGCATTGCCTAGTCCTGCGTTGTCGTGCCTTAGCCTTGTTTCCCCGTACCGTGCCGTTCCTTCCGTTAGCCTTGCCTTCCCTTGCTTTCCCTTGCCTTTCTTTCCTTCCGTTACTCTTTCCTTGCCTAGCCGTGCACTGCCTAGCCGTGCGTTGTCGTGCCTTAGCCTTGTTTCCCCTTGCTGTGCCGTTCCTTCCGTTACACTTGCCTTGCCTTTCTTTGCCTTGCCTTCCTTTCCTTCCGTTACTCTTTCCTTGCCTAGCCGTGCATTGCCTAGCCTTGCGTTGTCGTGCATTAGCCTTGCCTCGCCTGACCGTGCCTTGCCTTGCGTTACCCTTTCCTTGCCTTGCCTTGCATTGCCTAGTCCTGAGTTGTCGTGCCTTAGCCTTGTTTCCGCTTACCGTGCCGTTCCTTCCTTTACCTTTGCCTTCCCTTGCCTTCCTTGCCTTCCGTTACTCTTTGCTTGCCTTCCGTGCATTGCCTAGCCTTGCGTTGTCCTGCCTTAGCCTTGCCTCGCCTGACCGTGCCTTGCCTTGCGTTACCCTTTCCTTGCCTTGCCGTGCATTGCCTAATCCTGCGTTGTCGTGCCTTAGCCTTGTTTCCCCTTACCGTGCCGTTCCTTCCGTTACCCTTGCCTTCCCTTGCTTTCCCTTGCCTTTCTTTCCTTCCGTTACTCTTTCCTTGCCTTGCCGAGCACTGCCTAGCCTTGCGTTGTCGTGCATTAGCCTTGCCTCGCCTGACCGTGCCTTGCCTTGCGTTATGCTTTCCTTACCTTGCCGTGCATTGCCTAGCCCTGCATTGTCGTGCATTAGCCTTGCCTTTCCTCACCGTGCCTTGCCTTGCGTTACCCTTTCCTTGCTTGGCCGTGCATTGCCTAGCCGTGCGTTGCCGTGCCTTACCTTTGTTTCCCCTTGCCGTGCCTTGCCTTTTGTTACACTTGCCTTGCCTTGCTTTGCCTTGCCTTCCTCTCCTTCCGTTACTCTTTCCTTGCCTAGCCGTGCATTGCCTAGCCTTGCGTTGTCGTGCATTAGCCTTGCCTCGCCTGACCGTGCCTTGCCTTGCGTTACGCTTTCTTTGCCTTGCCGTGCATTGCCTAGTCCTGCGTTGTCGTGCCTTAGCCTTGTTTCCCCTTACCGTGCCGTTCCTTCCGTTACCCTTGCCTTCCCTTGCTTTCCCTTGCCTTTCTTTCCTTCCGTTACTCTTTCCTTGCCTTGCCGAGCACTGCCTAGCCTTGCGTTGTCGTGCCTTAGCCTTGCCTCGCCTGACCGTGCATTGCCTTGCGTTACTCTTTCCTTGCCTTGCCGTGCATTGCCTAGCCTTGCGTTGTCGTGCATTAGCCTTGCCTCGCCTGACCGTGCCTTGCCTTGCGTTACCCTTTCCTTGCCTTGCCGTGCATTGCCTAGCCGTGCTTTTTCGTGCATTAGCGTTGCCTCGCCTGACCGTGCCTTGCCTTGCGTTACCCTTTCCTTGCCTTGCCGTGCATTGCCTAGTCCTGCGTTGTCGTGCCTTAGGCTTGTTTCCCCTTAACGTGCCGTTCCGTCCGTTGCCCTTGCCTACCCTTGCTTTCCCTTGCCTTCCTTGCCTTCCGTTACTCTTTACTTACCTTCCGTGCATTGCCTAGCCTTGCGTTGTCGTGCCTTAGCCTTGCGTCGCCTGACCGTGCCTTGCCTTGCGTTACCCTTTCTTTGCCTTGCCGTGCATTGCCTAGTCCTGCGTTGTCGTGCCTTAGCCTTGTTTCCCCGTACCGTGCCGTTCCTTCCGTTAGCCTTGCCTTCCCTTGCTTTCCCTTGCCTTTCTTTCCTTCCGTTACTCTTTCCTTGCCTAGCCGTGCACTGCCTAGCCGTGCGTTGTCGTGCCTTAGCCTTGTTTCCCCTTGCTGTGCCGTTCCTTCCGTTACACTTGCCTTGCCTTTCTTTGCCTTGCCTTCCTTTCCTTCCGTTACTCTTTCCTTGCCTAGCTGTGCACTGCCTAGCCTTGCGTTGTCGTGCATTAGCCTTCCCTTGCCTAACCGTACCTTGCCTTGCGTTACCCTTTCCTTGCCTTGCCGTGCACTGCCTAGCCTTGCGTTGTCGTGCCTTACCCTTGTTTCCCCTTGCCGTGCCGTGCCTTTTGTTACACTTGCCTTGCCTTGCATTGCTTTGCCTTCCTTTCCTTCCGTTACTCTTTCCTTGCCTAGCCGTGCATTGCCTAGCCTTGCGTTGTCGTGCATTAGCCTTGCCTCGCCTGACCGTGCCTTGCCTTGCGTTACCCTTTCCTTCCCTTGCCGTGCATTGCCTAGCCGTGCGTTGTCTTGCCTTAGCCTTGTTTCCCCTTGCTGTGCCGTTTCTTCCGTTACACGTGCCTTGCCTTACTTTGCCTTGCCTTCCTTTCCTTCCCTTTCCTTGCCTAGCCGTGCACTGCCTAGCCGTGCGTTGTCGTGCCTTAGCCTTGTTTCCGCTTACCGTGCCGTTCCTTCCTTTACCTTTGCCTTCCCTTGCCTTCCTTGCCTTCCGTTACTCTTTGCTTGCCTTCCGTGCATTGCCTAGCCTTGCGTTGTCCTGCCTTAGCCTTGCCTCGCCTGACCGTGCCTTGCCTTGCGTTACCCTTTCCTTGCCTTGCCGTGCATTGCCTAGTCCTGCGTTGTCGTGCCTTAGCCTTGTATCCCCTTACCGTGCTGTTCCTTCCGTTACCCTTGCCTTCCCTTGCTTTCCCTTGCCTTTCTTTCCTTCCGTTACTCTTTCCTTGCCTTCCCGAGCACTGCCTAGCCTTGCGTTGTCGTGCATTAGCCTTGCCTCGCCTGACCGTGCCTTGCCTTGCGTTATGCTTTCCTTGCCTTGCCGTGCATTGCCTAGCCCTCCATTGTCGTGCATTAGCCTTGCCTTTCCTCACCGTGCCTTGCCTTGCGTTACCCTTTCCTTGCTTGGCCGTGCATTGCCTAGCCGTGCGTTGCCGTGCCTTACCCTTGTTTCCCCTTGCCGTGCCTTGCCTTTTGTTACCCTTGCCTTCCCTTGCTTTCCCTTGCCTTTCTTTCCTTCCGTTACTCTTTCCTTGCCTTGCCGAGCACTGCCTAGCCTTGCGTTGTCGTGCCTTAGCCTTGCCTCGCCTGACCGTGCATTGCCTTGCGTTACTCTTTCCTTGCCTTGCCGTGCATTGCCTAGCCTTGCGTTGTCGTGCATTAGCCTTGCCTCGCCTGACCGTGCCTTGCCTTGCGTTACCCTTTCCTTGCCTTGCCGTGCATTGCCTAGCCGTGCTTTTTCGTGCATTAGCGTTGCCTCGCCTGACCGTGCCTTGCCTTGCGTTACCCTTTCCTTGCCTTGCCGTGCATTGCCTAGTCCTGCGTTGTCGTGCCTTAGGCTTGTTTCCCCTTAACGTGCCGTTCCGTCCGTTGCCCTTGCCTACCCTTGCTTTCCCTTGCCTTCCTTGCCTTCCGTTACTCTTTACTTACCTTCCGTGCATTGCCTAGCCTTGCGTTGTCGTGCCTTAGCCTTGCGTCGCCTGACCGTGCCTTGCCTTGCGTTACCCTTTCTTTGCCTTGCCGTGCATTGCCTAGTCCTGCGTTGTCGTGCCTTAGCCTTGTTTCCCCGTACCGTGCCGTTCCTTCCGTTAGCCTTGCCTTCCCTTGCTTTCCCTTGCCTTTCTTTCCTTCCGTTACTCTTTCCTTGCCTAGCCGTGCACTGCCTAGCCGTGCGTTGTCGTGCCTTAGCCTTGTTTCCCCTTGCTGTGCCGTTCCTTCCGTTACACTTGCCTTGCCTTTCTTTGCCTTGCCTTCCTTTCCTTCCGTTACTCTTTCCTTGCCTAGCTGTGCACTGCCTAGCCTTGCGTTGTCGTGCATTAGCCTTCCCTTGCCTAACCGTACCTTGCCTTGCGTTACCCTTTCCTTGCCTTGCCGTGCACTGCCTAGCCTTGCGTTGTCGTGCCTTACCCTTGTTTCCCCTTGCCGTGCCGTGCCTTTTGTTACACTTGCCTTGCCTTGCATTGCTTTGCCTTCCTTTCCTTCCGTTACTCTTTCCTTGCCTAGCCGTGCATTGCCTAGCCTTGCGTTGTCGTGCATTAGCCTTGCCTCGCCTGACCGTGCCTTGCCTTGCGTTACCCTTTCCTTCCCTTGCCGTGCATTGCCTAGCCGTGCGTTGTCTTGCCTTAGCCTTGTTTCCCCTTGCTGTGCCGTTTCTTCCGTTACACGTGCCTTGCCTTACTTTGCCTTGCCTTCCTTTCCTTCCCTTTCCTTGCCTAGCCGTGCACTGCCTAGCCGTGCGTTGTCGTGCCTTAGCCTTGTTTCCGCTTACCGTGCCGTTCCTTCCTTTACCTTTGCCTTCCCTTGCCTTCCTTGCCTTCCGTTACTCTTTGCTTGCCTTCCGTGCATTGCCTAGCCTTGCGTTGTCCTGCCTTAGCCTTGCCTCGCCTGACCGTGCCTTGCCTTGCGTTACCCTTTCCTTGCCTTGCCGTGCATTGCCTAGTCCTGCGTTGTCGTGCCTTACCCTTGTATCCCCTTACCGTGCTGTTCCTTCCGTTACCCTTGCCTTCCCTTGCTTTCCCTTGCCTTTCTTTCCTTCCGTTACTCTTTCCTTGCCTTCCCGAGCACTGCCTAGCCTTGCGTTGTCGTGCATTAGCCTTGCCTCGCCTGACCGTGCCTTGCCTTGCGTTATGCTTTCCTTGCCTTGCCGTGCATTGCCTAGCCCTCCATTGTCGTGCATTAGCCTTGCCTTTCCTCACCGTGCCTTGCCTTGCGTTACCCTTTCCTTGCTTGGCCGTGCATTGCCTAGCCGTGCGTTGCCGTGCCTTACCCTTGTTTCCCCTTGCCGTGCCTTGCCTTTTGTTACACTTGCCTTGCCTTGCTTTGCCTTGCCTTCCTCTCCTTCCGTTACTCTTTCCTTGCCTAGCCGTGCATTGCCTAGCCTTGCGTTGTCGTGCCTTAGCCTTGCCTCGCCTGACCGTGCATTGCCTTGCGTTACTCTTTCCTTGCCTTGCCGTGCATTGCCTAGCCTTGCGTTGTCGTGCCTTAGCCTTGCGTCGCCTGACCGTGCCTTGCCTTGCGTTACCCTTTCTTTGCCTTGCCGTGCATTGCCTAGTCCTGCGTTGTCGTGCCTTAGCCTTGTTTCCCCTTACCGTGCCGTTCCTTCCGTTAGCCTTGCCTTCCCTTGCTTTCCCTTGCCTTTCTTTCCTTCCCTTACTCTTTCCTTGCCTTGCCGAGCACTGCCTAGCCTTGCGTTGTCGTGCATTAGCCTTGCCTCGCCTGACCGTGCCTTGCCTTGCGTTATGCTTTCCTTGCCTTGCCGTGCATTGCCTAGCCCTGCATTGTCGTGCATTAGCCTTGCCTTTCCTCACCGTGCCTTGCCTTGCGTTACCCTTTCCTTGCTTGGCCGTGCATTGCCTAGCCGTGCGTTGCCGTGCCTTACCCTTGTTTCCCCTTGCCGTGCCTTGCCTTTTGTTACACTTGCCTTGCCTTGCTTTGCCTTGCCTTCCTCTCCTTCCGTTACTCTTTCCTTGCCTAGCCGTGCATTGCCTAGCCTTGCGTTGTCGTGCATTAGCCTTGCCTCCCCTGACCGTGCCTTGCCTTGCGTTACCCTTTCTTTGCCTTGCCGTGCATTGCCTAGTCCTGCGTTGTCGTGCCTTAGCCTTGTTTCCCCTTACCGTGCCGTTCCTTCCGTTACCCTTGCCTTCCCTTGCTTTCCCTTGCCTTTCTTTCCTTCCGTTACTCTTTCCTTGCCTTGCCGAGCACTGCCTAGCCTTGCGTTGTCGTGCATTAGCCTTGCCTCGCCTGACCGTGCCTTGCCTTGCGTTATGCTTTCCTTGCCTTGCCGTGCATTGCCTAGCCCTGCATTGTAGTGCATTAGCCTTGCCTTTCCTCACCGTGCCTTGCCTTGCGTTACCCTTTCCTTGCTTGGCCGTGCATTGCCTAGCCGTGCGTTGCCGTGCCTTACCCTTGTTTCCCCTTGCCGTGCCTTGCCTTTTGTTACACTTGCCTTGCCTTGCTTTGCCTTGCCTTCCTCTCCTTCCGTTACTCTTTCCTTGCCTAGCCGTGCATTGCCTAGCCTTGCGTTGTCGTGCATTAGCCTTGCCTCGCCTGACCGTGCCTTGCCTTGCGTTACCCTTTCTTTGCCTTGCCGTGCATTGCCTAGTCCTGCGTTGTCGTGCCTTAGCCTTGTTTCCCCTTACCGTGCCGTTCCTTCCGTTACCCTTGCCTTCCCTTGCTTTCCCTTGCCTTTCTTTCCTTCCGTTACTCTTTCCTTGCCTTGCCGAGCACTGCCTAGCCTTGCGTTGTCGTGCATTAGCCTTGCCTCGCCTGACCGTGCCTTGCCTTGCGTTATGCTTTCCTTGCCTTGCCGTGCATTGCCTAGCCCTGCATTGTAGTGCATTAGCCTTGCCTTTCCTCACCGTGCCTTGCCTTGCGTTTCCCTTTCCTTGCTTGGCCGTGCATTGCCTAGCCGTGCGTTGCCGTGCCTTACCCTTGTTTCCCCTTGCCGTGCCTTGCCTTTTGTTACACTTGCCTTGCCTTGCTTTGTCTTGCCTTCCTCTCCTTCCGTTACTCTTTCCTTGCCTAGCCGTGCATTGCCTAGCCTTGCGTTGTCGTGCATTAGCCTTGCCTCGCCTGACCGTGCCTTGCCTTGCGTTACCCTTTCTTTGCCTTGCCGTGCATTGCCTAGTCCTGCGTTGTCGTGCCTTAGCCTTGTTTCCCCTTACCGTGCCGTTCCTTCCGTTACCCTTGCCTTCCCTTGCTTTCCCTTGCCTTTCTTTCCTTCCGTTACTCTTTCCTTGCCTTGCCGAGCACTGCCTAGCCTTGCGTTGTCGTGCATTAGCCTTGCCTCGCCTGACCGTGCATTGCCTTGCGTTACCCTTTCCTTGCCTTGCCGGGCATTGCCTAGTCCTGCGTTGTCGTGCCTTAGGCTTGTTTCCCCTTAACGTACCGTTCCGTCCGTTGCCCTTGCCTACCCTTGCTTTCCCTTGCCTTCCTTGCCTTCCGTTACTCTTAACTTACCTTCCGTGCATTGCCTTGCCTTGCGTTGTCGTGCCTTAGCCTTGCGTCGCCTGACCGTGCCTTGCCTTGCGTTACCCTTTCTTTGCCTTGCCGTGCATTGCCTAGTCCTGCGTTGTCGTGCCTTAGCCTTGTTTCCCCGTACCGTGCCGTTCCTTCCGTTAGCCTTGCCTTCCCTTGCTTTCCCTTGCCTTTCTTTCCTTCCGTTACTCTTTCCTTGCCTAGCCGTGCACTGCCTAGCCGTGCGTTGTCGTGCCTTAGCCTTGTTTCCCCTTGCTGTGCCGTTCCTTCCGTTACACTTGCCTTGCCTTTCTTTGCCTTGCCTTCCTTTCCTTCCGTTACTCTTTCCTTGCCTAGCCGTGCATTGCCTAGCCTTGCGTTGTCGTGCATTAGCCTTGCCTCGCCTGACCGTGCCTTGCCTTGCGTTACCCTTTCCTTGCCTTGCCTTGCATTGCCTAGTCCTGAGTTGTCGTGCCTTAGCCTTGTTTCCGCTTACCGTGCCGTTCCTTCCTTTACCTTTGCCTTCCCTTGCCTTCCTTGCCTTCCGTTACTCTTTGCTTGCCTTCCGTGCATTGCCTAGCCTTGCGTTGTCCTGCCTTAGCCTTGCCTCGCCTGACCGTGCCTTGCCTTGCGTTACCCTTTCCTTGCCTTGCCGTGCATTGCCTAATCCTGCGTTGTCGTGCCTTAGCCTTGTTTCCCCTTACCGTGCCGTTCCTTCCGTTACCCTTGCCTTCCCTTGCTTTCCCTTGCCTTTCTTTCCTTCCGTTACTCTTTCCTTGCCTTGCCGAGCACTGCCTAGCCTTGCGTTGTCGTGCATTAGCCTTGCCTCGCCTGACCGTGCCTTGCCTTGCGTTATGCTTTCCTTACCTTGCCGTGCATTGCCTAGCCCTGCATTGTCGTGCATTAGCCTTGCCTTTCCTCACCGTGCCTTGCCTTGCGTTACCCTTTCCTTGCTTGGCCGTGCATTGCCTAGCCGTGCGTTGCCGTGCCTTACCTTTGTTTCCCCTTGCCGTGCCTTGCCTTTTGTTACACTTGCCTTGCCTTGCTTTGCCTTGCCTTCCTCTCCTTCCGTTACTCTTTCCTTGCCTAGCCGTGCATTGCCTAGCCTTGCGTTGTCGTGCATTAGCCTTGCCTCGCCTGACCGTGCCTTGCCTTGCGTTACGCTTTCTTTGCCTTGCCGTGCATTGCCTAGTCCTGCGTTGTCGTGCCTTAGCCTTGTTTCCCCTTACCGTGCCGTTCCTTCCGTTACCCTTGCCTTCCCTTGCTTTCCCTTGCCTTTCTTTCCTTCCGTTACTCTTTCCTTGCCTTGCCGAGCACTGCCTAGCCTTGCGTTGTCGTGCCTTAGCCTTGCCTCGCCTGACCGTGCATTGCCTTGCGTTACTCTTTCCTTGCCTTGCCGTGCATTGCCTAGCCTTGCGTTGTCGTGCATTAGCCTTGCCTCGCCTGACCGTGCCTTGCCTTGCGTTACCCTTTCCTTGCCTTGCCGTGCATTGCCTAGCCGTGCTTTTTCGTGCATTAGCGTTGCCTCGCCTGACCGTGCCTTGCCTTGCGTTACCCTTTCCTTGCCTTGCCGTGCATTGCCTAGTCCTGCGTTGTCGTGCCTTAGGCTTGTTTCCCCTTAACGTGCCGTTCCGTCCGTTGCCCTTGCCTACCCTTGCTTTCCCTTGCCTTCCTTGCCTTCCGTTACTCTTTACTTACCTTCCGTGCATTGCCTAGCCTTGCGTTGTCGTGCCTTAGCCTTGCGTCGCCTGACCGTGCCTTGCCTTGCGTTACCCTTTCTTTGCCTTGCCGTGCATTGCCTAGTCCTGCGTTGTCGTGCCTTAGCCTTGTTTCCCCGTACCGTGCCGTTCCTTCCGTTAGCCTTGCCTTCCCTTGCTTTCCCTTGCCTTTCTTTCCTTCCGTTACTCTTTCCTTGCCTAGCCGTGCACTGCCTAGCCGTGCGTTGTCGTGCCTTAGCCTTGTTTCCCCTTGCTGTGCCGTTCCTTCCGTTACACTTGCCTTGCCTTTCTTTGCCTTGCCTTCCTTTCCTTCCGTTACTCTTTCCTTGCCTAGCTGTGCACTGCCTAGCCTTGCGTTGTCGTGCATTAGCCTTCCCTTGCCTAACCGTACCTTGCCTTGCGTTACCCTTTCCTTGCCTTGCCGTGCACTGCCTAGCCTTGCGTTGTCGTGCCTTACCCTTGTTTCCCCTTGCCGTGCCGTGCCTTTTGTTACACTTGCCTTGCCTTGCATTGCTTTGCCTTCCTTTCCTTCCGTTACTCTTTCCTTGCCTAGCCGTGCATTGCCTAGCCTTGCGTTGTCGTGCATTAGCCTTGCCTCGCCTGACCGTGCCTTGCCTTGCGTTACCCTTTCCTTCCCTTGCCGTGCATTGCCTAGCCGTGCGTTGTCTTGCCTTAGCCTTGTTTCCCCTTGCTGTGCCGTTTCTTCCGTTACACGTGCCTTGCCTTACTTTGCCTTGCCTTCCTTTCCTTCCCTTTCCTTGCCTAGCCGTGCACTGCCTAGCCGTGCGTTGTCGTGCCTTAGCCTTGTTTCCGCTTACCGTGCCGTTCCTTCCTTTACCTTTGCCTTCCCTTGCCTTCCTTGCCTTCCGTTACTCTTTGCTTGCCTTCCGTGCATTGCCTAGCCTTGCGTTGTCCTGCCTTAGCCTTGCCTCGCCTGACCGTGCCTTGCCTTGCGTTACCCTTTCCTTGCCTTGCCGTGCATTGCCTAGTCCTGCGTTGTCGTGCCTTAGCCTTGTATCCCCTTACCGTGCTGTTCCTTCCGTTACCCTTGCCTTCCCTTGCTTTCCCTTGCCTTTCTTTCCTTCCGTTACTCTTTCCTTGCCTTCCCGAGCACTGCCTAGCCTTGCGTTGTCGTGCATTAGCCTTGCCTCGCCTGACCGTGCCTTGCCTTGCGTTATGCTTTCCTTGCCTTGCCGTGCATTGCCTAGCCCTCCATTGTCGTGCATTAGCCTTGCCTTTCCTCACCGTGCCTTGCCTTGCGTTACCCTTTCCTTGCTTGGCCGTGCATTGCCTAGCCGTGCGTTGCCGTGCCTTACCCTTGTTTCCCCTTGCCGTGCCTTGCCTTGTTACCCTTGCCTTCCCTTGCTTTCCCTTGCCTTCCTTTCCTTCCGTTACTCTTTCCTTGCCTTGCCGAGCACTGCCTAGCCTTGCGTTGTCGTGCCTTAGCCTTGCCTCGCCTGACCGTGCATTGCCTTGCGTTACTCTTTCCTTGCCTTGCCGTGCATTGCCTAGCCTTGCGTTGTCGTGCATTAGCCTTGCCTCGCCTGACCGTGCCTTGCCTTGCGTTACCCTTTCCTTGCCTTGCCGTGCATTGCCTAGCCGTGCTTTTTCGTGCATTAGCGTTGCCTCGCCTGACCGTGCCTTGCCTTGCGTTACCCTTTCCTTGCCTTGCCGTGCATTGCCTAGTCCTGCGTTGTCGTGCCTTAGGCTTGTTTCCCCTTAACGTGCCGTTCCGTCCGTTGCCCTTGCCTACCCTTGCTTTCCCTTGCCTTCCTTGCCTTCCGTTACTCTTTACTTACCTTCCGTGCATTGCCTAGCCTTGCGTTGTCGTGCCTTAGCCTTGCGTCGCCTGACCGTGCCTTGCCTTGCGTTACCCTTTCTTTGCCTTGCCGTGCATTGCCTAGTCCTGCGTTGTCGTGCCTTAGCCTTGTTTCCCCGTACCGTGCCGTTCCTTCCGTTAGCCTTGCCTTCCCTTGCTTTCCCTTGCCTTTCTTTCCTTCCGTTACTCTTTCCTTGCCTAGCCGTGCACTGCCTAGCCGTGCGTTGTCGTGCCTTAGCCTTGTTTCCCCTTGCTGTGCCGTTCCTTCCGTTACACTTGCCTTGCCTTTCTTTGCCTTGCCTTCCTTTCCTTCCGTTACTCTTTCCTTGCCTAGCTGTGCACTGCCTAGCCTTGCGTTGTCGTGCATTAGCCTTCCCTTGCCTAACCGTACCTTGCCTTGCGTTACCCTTTCCTTGCCTTGCCGTGCACTGCCTAGCCTTGCGTTGTCGTGCCTTACCCTTGTTTCCCCTTGCCGTGCCGTGCCTTTTGTTACACTTGCCTTGCCTTGCATTGCTTTGCCTTCCTTTCCTTCCGTTACTCTTTCCTTGCCTAGCCGTGCATTGCCTAGCCTTGCGTTGTCGTGCATTAGCCTTGCCTCGCCTGACCGTGCCTTGCCTTGCGTTACCCTTTCCTTCCCTTGCCGTGCATTGCCTAGCCGTGCGTTGTCTTGCCTTAGCCTTGTTTCCCCTTGCTGTGCCGTTTCTTCCGTTACACGTGCCTTGCCTTACTTTGCCTTGCCTTCCTTTCCTTCCCTTTCCTTGCCTAGCCGTGCACTGCCTAGCCGTGCGTTGTCGTGCCTTAGCCTTGTTTCCGCTTACCGTGCCGTTCCTTCCTTTACCTTTGCCTTCCCTTGCCTTCCTTGCCTTCCGTTACTCTTTGCTTGCCTTCCGTGCATTGCCTAGCCTTGCGTTGTCCTGCCTTAGCCTTGCCTCGCCTGACCGTGCCTTGCCTTGCGTTACCCTTTCCTTGCCTTGCCGTGCATTGCCTAGTCCTGCGTTGTCGTGCCTTACCCTTGTATCCCCTTACCGTGCTGTTCCTTCCGTTACCCTTGCCTTCCCTTGCTTTCCCTTGCCTTTCTTTCCTTCCGTTACTCTTTCCTTGCCTTCCCGAGCACTGCCTAGCCTTGCGTTGTCGTGCATTAGCCTTGCCTCGCCTGACCGTGCCTTGCCTTGCGTTATGCTTTCCTTGCCTTGCCGTGCATTGCCTAGCCCTCCATTGTCGTGCATTAGCCTTGCCTTTCCTCACCGTGCCTTGCCTTGCGTTACCCTTTCCTTGCTTGGCCGTGCATTGCCTAGCCGTGCGTTGCCGTGCCTTACCCTTGTTTCCCCTTGCCGTGCCTTGCCTTTTGTTACACTTGCCTTGCCTTGCTTTGCCTTGCCTTCCTCTCCTTCCGTTACTCTTTCCTTGCCTAGCCGTGCATTGCCTAGCCTTGCGTTGTCGTGCATTAGCCTTGCCTCGCCTGACCGTGCCTTGCCTTGCGTTATGCTTTCCTTGCCTTGCCGTGCATTGCCTAGCCCTGCATTGTCGTGCATTAGCCTTGCCTTTCCTCACCGTGCCTTGCCTTGCGTTACCCTTTCCTTGCTTGGCCGTGCATTGCCTAGCCGTGCGTTGCCGTGCCTTACCCTTGTTTCCCCTTGCCGTGCCTTGCCTTTTGTTACACTTGCCTTGCCTTGCTTTGCCTTGCCTTCCTCTCCTTCCGTTACTCTTTCCTTGCCTAGCCGTGCATTGCCTAGCCTTGCGTTGTCGTGCATTAGCCTTGCCTCGCCTGACCTTGCCTTGCCTTGCGTTACCCTTTCTTTGCCTTGCCGTGCATTGCCTAGTCCTGCATTGTCGTGCCTTAGCCTTGTTTCCCCTTACCGTGCCGTTCCTTCCGTTACCCTTGCCTTCCCTTGCTTTCCCTTGCCTTTATTTCCTTCCGTTACACTTTCCTTGCCTTGCCGAGCACTGCCTAGCCTTGCGTTGTCGTGCATTAGCTTTGCCTCGCCTGACCGTGCATTGCCTTGCGTTACCCTTTCCTTGCCTTGCCGTGCATTGCCTAGCCTTGCGTTGTCGTGCATTAGCCTTGCCTCGCCTGACCGTGCCTTGCCTTGCGTTACCCTTTCCTTGCCTTGCCGTGCATTGCCTAGTCCTGCGTTGTCGTGCCTTAGGCTTGTTTCCCCTTAACGTGCCGTTCCGTCCGTTGCCCTTGCCTACCCTTGCTTTCCCTTGCCTTCCTTGCCTTCCGTTACTCTTTCCTTGCCTTGCCGAGCACTGCCTAGCCTTGCGTTGTCGTGCATTAGGCTTGCCTCGCCTGACCGTGCATTGCCTTGCGTTACCCTTTCCTTGCCTTGCCGGGCATTGCCTAGTCCTGCGTTGTCGTGCCTTAGGCTTGTTTCCCCTTAACGTGCCGTTCCGTCCTTTGCCCTTGCCTACCCTTGCTTTCCCTTGCCTTCCTTGCCTTCCGTTACTCTTAACTTACCTTCCGTGCATTGCCTAGCCTTGCGTTGTCGTGCCTTAGCCTTGCGTCGCCTGACCGTGCCTTGCCTTGCGTTACCCTTTCTTTGCCTTGCCGTGCATTGCCTAGTCCTGCGTTGTCGTGCCTTAGCCTTGTTTCCCCGTACCGTGCCGTTCCTTCCGTTAGCCTTGCCTTCCCTTGCTTTCCCTTGCCTTTCTTTCCTTCCGTTACTCTTTCCCTGCCTAGCCGTGCACTGCCTAGCCGTGCGTTGTCGTGCCTTAGCCTTGTTTCCCCTTGCTGTGCCGTTCCTTCCGTTACACTTGCCTTGCCTTTCTTTGCCTTGCCTTCCTTTCCTTCCGTTACTCTTTCCTTGCCTAGCCGTGCATTGCCTAGCCTTGCGTTGTCGTGCATTAGCCTTGCCTCGCCTGACCGTGCCTTGCCTTGCGTTACCCTTTCCTTGCCTTGCCTTGCATTGCCTAGTCCTGAGTTGTCGTGCCTTAGCCTTGTTTCCGCTTACCGTGCCGTTCCTTCCTTTACCTTTGCCTTCCCTTGCCTTCCTTGCCTTCCGTTACTCTTTCCTTGCCTAGCCGTGCATTGCCTAGCCTTGCGTTGTCGTGCATTAGCCTTGCCTCGCCTGACCGTGCCTTGCCTTGCGTTACGCTTTCTTTGCCTTGCCGTGCATTGCCTAGTCCTGCGTTGTCGTGCCTTAGCCTTGTTTCCCCTTACCGTGCCGTTCCTTCCGTTACCCTTGCCTTCCCTTGCTTTCCCTTGCCTTTCTTTCCTTCCGTTACTCTTTCCTTGCCTTGCCGAGCACTGCCTAGCCTTGCGTTGTCGTGCCTTAGCCTTGCCTCGCCTGACCGTGCATTGCCTTGCGTTACTCTTTCCTTGCCTTGCCGTGCATTGCCTAGCCTTGCGTTGTCGTGCATTAGCCTTGCCTCGCCTGACCGTGCCTTGCCTTGCGTTACCCTTTCCTTGCCTTGCCGTGCATTGCCTAGCCGTGCTTTTTCGTGCATTAGCGTTGCCTCGCCTGACCGTGCCTTGCCTTGCGTTACCCTTTCCTTGCCTTGCCGTGCATTGCCTAGTCCTGCGTTGTCGTGCCTTAGGCTTGTTTCCCCTTAACGTGCCGTTCCGTCCGTTGCCCTTGCCTACCCTTGCTTTCCCTTGCCTTCCTTGCCTTCCGTTACTCTTTACTTACCTTCCGTGCATTGCCTAGCCTTGCGTTGTCGTGCCTTAGCCTTGCGTCGCCTGACCGTGCCTTGCCTTGCGTTACCCTTTCTTTGCCTTGCCGTGCATTGCCTAGTCCTGCGTTGTCGTGCCTTAGCCTTGTTTCCCCGTACCGTGCCGTTCCTTCCGTTAGCCTTGCCTTCCCTTGCTTTCCCTTGCCTTTCTTTCCTTCCGTTACTCTTTCCTTGCCTAGCCGTGCACTGCCTAGCCGTGCGTTGTCGTGCCTTAGCCTTGTTTCCCCTTGCTGTGCCGTTCCTTACGTTACACTTGCCTTGCCTTTCTTTGCCTTGCCTTCCTTTCCTTCCGTTACTCTTTCCTTGCCTAGCTGTGCACTGCCTAGCCTTGCGTTGTCGTGCATTAGCCTTCCCTTGCCTAACCGTACCTTGCCTTGCGTTACCCTTTCCTTGCCTTGCCGTGCACTGCCTAGCCTTGCGTTGTCGTGCCTTACCCTTGTTTCCCCTTGCCGTGCCGTGCCTTTTGTTACACTTGCCTTGCCTTGCATTGCTTTGCCTTCCTTTCCTTCCGTTACTCTTTCCTTGCCTAGCCGTGCATTGCCTAGCCTTGCGTTGTCGTGCATTAGCCTTGCCTCGCCTGACCGTGCCTTGCCTTGCGTTACCCTTTCCTTCCCTTGCCGTGCATTGCCTAGCCGTGCGTTGTCTTGCCTTAGCCTTGTTTCCCCTTGCTGTGCCGTTTCTTCCGTTACACGTGCCTTGCCTTACTTTGCCTTGCCTTCCTTTCCTTCCCTTTCCTTGCCTAGCCGTGCACTGCCTAGCCGTGCGTTGTCGTGCCTTAGCCTTGTTTCCGCTTACCGTGCCGTTCCTTCCTTTACCTTTGCCTTCCCTTGCCTTCCTTGCCTTCCGTTACTCTTTGCTTGCCTTCCGTGCATTGCCTAGCCTTACGTTATCCTGCCTTAGCCTTGCCTCGCCTGACCGTGCCTTGCCTTGCGTTACCCTTTCCTTGCCTTGCCGTGCATTGCCTAGTCCTGCGTTGTCGTGCCTTAGCCTTGTTTCCCCTTACCGTGCCGTTCCTTCCGTTACCCTTGCCTTCCCTTGCTTTCCCTTGCCTTTCTTTCCTTCCGTTACTCTTTCCTTGCCTTCCCGAGCACTGCCTAGACTTGCGTTGTCGTGCATTAGCCTTGCCTCGCCTGACCGTGCCTTGCCTTGCGTTATGCTTTCCTTGCCTTGCCGTGCATTGCCTAGCCCTGCATTGTCGTGCATTAGCCTTGCCTTTCCTCACCGTGCCTTGCCTTGCGTTACCCTTTCCTTGCTTGGCCGTGCATTGCCTAGCCGTGCGTTGCCGTGCCTTACCCTTGTTTCCCCTTGCCGTGCCTTGCCTTTTGTTACACTTGCCTTGCCTTGCTTTGCCTTGCCTTCCTCTCCTTCCGTTACTCTTTCCTTGCCTAGCCGTGCATTGCCTAGCCTTGCGTTGTCGTGCCTTAGCCTTGCCTCGCCTGACCGTGCATTGCCTTGCGTTACTCTTTCCTTGCCTTGCCGTGCATTGCCTAGCCTTGCGTTGTCGTGCATTAGCCTTGCCTCGCCTGACCGTGCCTTGCCTTGCGTTACCCTTTCCTTGCCTTGCCGTGCATTGCCTAGCCGTGCTTTTTCGTGCATTAGCGTTGCCTCGCCTGACCGTGCCTTGCCTTGCGTTACCCTTTCCTTGCCTTGCCGTGCATTGCCTAGTCCTGCGTTGTCGTGCCTTAGGCTTGTTTCCCCTTAACGTGCCGTTCCGTCCGTTGCCCTTGCCTACCCTTGCTTTCCCTTGCCTTCCTTGCCTTCCGTTACTCTTTACTTACCTTCCGTGCATTGCCTAGCCTTGCATTGTCGTGCCTTAGCCTTGCGTCGCCTGACCGTGCCTTGCTTTGCGTTACCCTTTCTTTGCCTTGCCGTGCATTGCCTAGTCCTGCGTTGTCGTGCCTTAGCCTTGTTTCCCCGTACCGTGCCGTTCCTTCCGTTAGCCTTGCCTTCCCTTGCTTTCCCTTGCCTTTCTTTCCTTCCGTTACTCTTTCCTTGCCTAGCCGTGCACTGCCTAGCCGTGCGTTGTCGTGCCTTAGCCTTGTTTCCCCTTGCTGTGCCGTTCCTTCCGTTACACTTGCCTTGCCTTTCTTTGCCTTGCCTTCCTTTCCTTCCGTTACTCTTTCCTTGCCTAGCCGTGCACTGCCTAGCCTTGCGTTGTCGTGCATTAGCCTTCCCTTGCCTCACCGTACCTTGCCTTGCGTTACCCTTTCCTTGCCTTGCTGTGCACTGCCTAGCCTTGCGTTGTCGTGCCTTACCCTTGTTTCCCCTTGCCGTGCCGTGCCTTTTGTTACACTTGCCTTGCCTTGCTTTGCTTTGCCTTCCTTTCCTTCCGTTACTCTTTCCTTGCCTAGCCGTGCATTGCCTAGCCTTGCGTTGTCGTGCATTAGCCTTGCCTCGCCTGACCGTGCCTTGCCTTGCGTTACCCTTTCCTTCCCTTGCCGTGCATTGCCTAGCCGTGCGTTGTCTTGCCTTAGCCTTGTTTCCCCTTGCTGTGCCGTTTCTTCCGTTACACTTGCCTTGCCTTACTTTGCCTTGCCTTCCTTTCCTTCCGTTACTCTTTCCTTGCCTAGCCGTGCACTGCCTAGCCTTGCGTTGTCGTGCCTTAGCCTTGGCTCGCCTGACCGTGCCTTGCCTTGCGTTACCCTTTCCTTGCCTTGCCGTGCATTGCCTAGCCCTGCATTGTCGTGTATTAGCCTTGCCTTTCCTCACCGTGCCTTGCCTTGCGTTACCCTTTCCTTGCTTGGCCGTGCACTGCCTAGACGTGCGTTGCCGTGCCTTACCCTTGTTTCCCCTTGCCGTGCCTTGCCTTTTGTTACACTTGCCTTGCCTTGCTTTGCCTTGCCTTCCTCTCCTTCCGTTACTCTTTCCTTGCCTAGCCGTGCATTGCCTAGCCTTGCGTTGTCGTGCATTAACCTTGCCTCGCCTGACCTTGCCTTGCCTTGCGTTACGCTTTCTTTGCCTTGCCGTGCATTGCCTAGTCCTGCGTTGTCGTGCCTTAGCCTTGTTTCCCCTTACCGTGCCGTTCCTTCCGTTACCCTTGCCTTCCCTTGCTTTCCCTTGCCTTTCTTTCCTTCCGTTACTCTTTCCTTGCCTTGCCGAGCACTGCCTAGCCTTGCGTTGTCGTGCATTAGCCTTGCCTCGCCTGACCGTGCATTGCCTTGCGTTACCCTTTCCTTGCCTTGCCGTGCATTGCCTAGCCTTGCGTTGTCGTGCATTAGCCTTGCCTCGCCTGACCGTGCCTTGCCTTGCGTTACCCTTTCCTTGCCTTGCCGTGCATTGCCTAGCCGTGCTTTTTCGTGCATTAGCGTTGCCTCGCCTGACCGTGCCTTGCCTTGCATTACCCTTTCCTTGCCTTGCCGTGCATTGCCTAGTCCTGCGTTGTCGTGCCTTAGGCTTGTTTCCCCTTAACGTGCCGTTCCGTCCGTTGCCCTTGCCTACCCTTGCTTTCCCTTGCCTTCCTTGCCTTCCGTTACTCTTTACTTACCTTCCGTGCATTGCCTAGCCTTGCGTTGTCGTGCCTTAGCCTTGCGTCGCCTGACCGTGCCTTGCCTTGCGTTACCCTTTCTTTGCCTTGCTGTGCATTGCCTAGTCCTGCGTTGTCGTGCCTTAGCCTTGTTTCCCCGTACCGTGCCGTTCCTTCCGTTAGCCTTGCCTTCCCTTGCTTTCCCTTGCCTTTCTTTCCTTCCGTTACTCTTTCCTTGCCTAGCCGTGCACTGCCTAGCCGTGCGTTGTCGTGCCTTAGCCTTGTTTCCCCTTGCTGTGCCGTTCCTTCCGTTACACTTGCCTTGCCTTTCTTTGCCTTGCCTTCCTTTCCTTCCGTTACTCTTTCCTTGCCTAGCCGTGCATTGCCTAGCCTTGCGTTGTCGTGCATTAGCCTTGCCTCGCCTGACCGTGCCTTGCCTTGCGTTACCCTTTCCTTGCCTTGCCGTGCACTGCCTAGCCTTGCGTTGTCGTGCCTTACCCTTGTTTCCCCTTGCCGTGCCGTGCCTTTTGTTACACTTGCCTTGCCTTGCATTGCTTTGCCTTCCTTTCCTTCCGTTACTCTTTCCTTTCCTAGCCGTGCATTGCCTAGCCTTGCGTTGTCGTGCATTAGCCTTGCCTCGCCTGACCGTGCCTTGCCTTGCGTTACCCTTTCCTTCCCTTGCCGTGCATTGCCTAGCCGTGCGTTGTCTTGCCTTAGCCTTGTTTCCCCTTGCTGTGTCGTTTCTTCCGTTACACGTGCCTTGCCTTACTTTGCCTTGCCTTCCTTTCCTTCCCTTTCCTTGCCTAGCCGTGCACTGCCTAGCCGTGCGTTGTCGTGCCTTAGCCTTGTTTCCGCTTACCGTGCCGTTCCTTCCTTTACCTTTGCCTTCCCTTGCCTTCCTTGCCTTCCGTTACTCTTTGCTTGCCTTCCGTGCATTGCCTAGCCTTGCGTTGTCCTGCCTTAGCCTTGCCTCGCCTGACCGTGCCTTGCCTTGCGTTACCCTTTCCTTGCCTTTCCGTGCATTGCCTAGTCCTGCGTTGTCGTGCCTTAGCCTTGTTTCCCCTTACCGTGCCGTTCCTTCCGTTACCCTTGCCTTCCCTTGCTTTCCCTTGCCTTTCTTTCCTTCCGTTACTCTTTCCTTGCCTTGCCGAGCACTGCCTAGCCTTGCGTTGTCGTGCATTAGCCTTGCCTCGCCTGACCGTGCCCTGCCTTGCGTTATGCTTTCCTTGCCTTGCCGTGCATTGCCTAGCCCTGCATTGTCGTGCATTAGCCTTGCCTTTCCTCACCGTGCCTTGCCTTGCGTTACCCTTTCCTTGCTTGGCCGTGCATTGCCTAGCCGTGCGTTGCCGTGCCTTACCCTTGTTTCCCCTTGCCGTGCCTTGCCTTTTGTTACACTTGCCTTGCCTTGCTTTGCCTTGCCTTCCTCTCCTTCCGTTACTCTTTCCTTGCCTAGCCGTGCATTGCCTAGCCTTGCGTTGTCGTGCCTTAGCCTTGCCTCGCCTGACCGTGCATTGCCTTGCGTTACTCTTTCCTTGCCTTGCCGTGCATTGCCTAGCCTTGCGTTGTCGTGCATTAGCCTTGCCTCGCCTGACCGTGCCTTCCCTTGCGTTACCCTTTCCTTGCCTTGCCGTGCATTGCCTAGCCGTGCTTTTTCGTGCATTAGCGTTGCCTCGCCTGACCGTGCCTTGCCTTGCGTTACCCTTTCCTTGCCTTGCCGTGCATTGCCTAGTCCTGCGTTGTCGTGCCTTAGGCTTGTTTCCCCTTAACGTGCCGTTCCGTCCGTTGCCCTTGCCTACCCTTGCTTTCCCTTGCCTTCCTTGCCTTCCGTTACTCTTTACTTACCTTCCGTGCATTGCCTAGCCTTGCGTTGTCGTGCCTTAGCCTTGCGTCGCCTGACCGTGCCTTGCCTTGCGTTACCCTTTCTTTGCCTTGCCGTGCATTGCCTAGTCCTGCGTTGTCGTGCCTTAGCCTTGTTTCCCCGTTCCGTGCCGTTCCTTCCGTTAGCCTTGCCTTCCCTTGCTTTCCCTTGCCTTTCTTTCCTTCCGTTACTCTTTCCTTGCCTAGCCGTGCACTGCCTAGCCGTGCGTTGTCGTGCCTTAGCCTTGTTTCCCCTTGCTGTGCCGTTCCTTCCGTTACACTTGCCTTGCCTTTCTTTGCCTTGCCTTCCTTTCCTTCCGTTACTCTTTCCTTGCCTAGCCGTGCATTGCCTAGCCTTGCGTTGTCGTGCATTAGCCTTGCCTCGCCTGACCGTGCCTTGCCTTGCGTTATGCTTTCCTTGCCTTGCCGTGCATTGCCTAGCCCTGCATTGTCGTGCATTAGCCTTGCCTTTCCTCACCGTGCCTTGCCTTGCGTTACCCTTTCCTTGCTTGGCCGTGCATTGCCTAGCCGTGCGTTGCCGTGCCTTACCCTTGTTTCCCCTTGCCGTGCCTTGCCTTTTGTTACACTTGCCTTGCCTTGCTTTGCCTTGCCTTCCTCTCCTTCCGTTACTCATTCCTTGCCTAGCCGTGCATTGCCTAGCCTTGCGTTGTCGTGCATTAGCCTTGCCTCGCCTGACCTTGCCTTGCCTTGCGTTACCCTTTCTTTGCCTTGCCGTGCATTGCCTAGTCCTGCGTTGTCCTGCCTTAGCCTTGTTTCCCCTTACCGTGCCGTTCCTTCCGTTACCCTTGCCTTCCCTTGCTTTCCCTTGCCTTTCTTTCCTTCCGTTACTCTTTCCTTGCCTTGCCGAGCACTGCCTAGCCTTGCGTTGTCGTGCATTAGCCTTGCCTCGCCTGACCGTGCATTGCCTTGCGTTACCCTTTCCTTGCCTTGCCGTGCATTGCCTAGCCTTGCGTTGTCGTGCATTAGCCTTGCCTCGCCTGACCGTGCCTTGCCTTGCGTTACCCTTTCCTTGCCTTGCCGTGCATTGCCTAGCCGTGCTTTTTCGTGCATTAGCGTTGCCTCGCCTGACCGTGCCTTGCCTTGCGTTACCCTTTCCTTGCCTTGCCGTGCATTGCCTAGTCCTGCGTTGTCGTGCCTTAGGCTTGTTTCCCCTTAACGTGCCGTTCCGTCCGTTGCCCTTGCCTACCCTTGCTTTCCCTTGCCTTCCTTGCATTCCGTTACTCTTTACTTACCTTCCGTGCATTGCCTAGCCTTGCGTTGTCGTGCCTTAGCCTTGCGTCGCCTGACCGTGCCTTGCCTTGCGTTACCCTTTCTTTGCCTTGCCGTGCATTGCCTAGTCCTGCGTTGTCGTGCCTTAGCCTTGTTTCCCCGTACCGTGCCGTTCCTTCCGTTAGCTTTGACTTCCCTTGCTTTCCCTTGCCTTTCTTTCCTTCCGTTACTCTTTCCTTGCCTAGCCGTGCACTGCCTAGCCGTGCGTTGTCGTGCCTTAGCCTTGTTTCCCCTTGCTGTGCCGTTCCTTCCGTTACACTTGCCTTGCCTTTCTTTGCCTTGCCTTCCTTTCCTTCCGTTACTCTTTCCTTGCCTAGCCGTGCATTGCCTAGCCTTGCGTTGTCGTGCATTAGCCTTGCCTCGCCTGACCGTGCCTTGCCTTGCGTTACCCTTTCCTTTCCTTGCCGTGCATAGCCTAGTCCTGAGTTGTCGTGCCTTAGCCTTGTTTCCGCTTACCGTGCCGTTCCTTCCGTTACCCTTGCCTTCCCTTGCTTTCCCTTGCCTTTCTTTCCTTCCGTTACTCTTTCCTTGCCTTGCCGAGCACTGCCTAGCCTTGCGTTGTCGTGCATTAGCCTTGCCTCGCCTGACCGTGCCTTGCCTTGCGTTATGCTTTCCTTCCCTTGCCGTGCATTGCCTAGCCCTGCATTGTCGTGCATTAGCCTTGCCTTTCCTCACCGTGCCTTGCCTTGCGTTACCCTTTCCTTGCTTGCCGTGCATTGCCTAGCCGTGCGTTGTCTTGCCTTAGCCTTGTTTCCCCTTGCTGTGCCGTTTCTTCCGTTACACTTGCCTTGCCTTACTTTGCCTTGCCTTCCTTTCCTTCCGTTACTCTTTCCTTGCCTTGCCGTGCACTGCCTAGCCTTGCGTTGTCGTGCATTAGCCTTGTTTCCCCTTGCCGTGCCGTGCCTTTTGTTACACTTGCCTTGCCTTGCTTTGCTTTGCCTTCCTTTCCTTCCGTTACTCTTTCCTTGCCTAGCCGTGCATTGCCTAGCCTTGCGTTGTCGTGCATTAGCCTTGCCTCGCCTGACCGTGCCTTGCCTTGCGTTACCCTTTCCTTCCTTGCCGTGCATTGCCTAGCCGTGCGTTGTCTTGCCTTAGCCTTGTTTCCCCTTGCTGTGCCGTTTCTTCCGTTACACTTGCCTTGCCTTACTTTGCCTTGCCTTCCTTTCCTTCCGTTACTCTTTCCTTGCCTAGCCGTGCACTGCCTAGCCTTGCGTTGTCGTGCCTTAGCCTTGGCTCGCCTGACCGTGCCTTGCCTTGCGTTATGCTTTCCTTGCCTTGCCGTGCATTGCCTAGCCCTGCAATGTCGTGCATTAGCCTTGCCTTTCCTCACCGTGCCTTGCCTTGCGTTACCCTTTCCTTGCTTGGCAGTGCATTGCCTAGCCGTGCGTTGCCGTGCCTTACCCTTGTTTCCCCTTGCCGTGCCTTGCCTTTGGTTACACTTGCCTTGCCTTGCTTTGCCTTGCCTTCCTCTCCTTCCGTTACTCTTTCCTTGCCTAGCCGTGCATTGCCTAGCCTTGCGTTGTCGTGCATTAGCCTTGCCTCGCCTGACCTTGCCTTGCCTGCGTTACCCTTTCTTTGCCTTGCCGTGCATTGCCTAGTCCTGCGTTGTCCTCCCTTAGCCTTGTTTCCCCTTACCGTGCCGTTCCTTCCGTTACCCTTGCCGTCCCTTGCTTTCCCTTGCCTTTCTTTCCTTCCGTTACTCTTTCCTTGCCTTGCCGAGCACTGCCTAGCCTTGCGTTGTCGTGCATTAGCCTTGCCTCGCCTGACCGTGCATTGCCTTGCGTTACCATTTCCTTGCCTTGCCGTGCATTGCCTAGGCTTGCGTTGTCGTGCATTAGCCTTGCCTCGCCTGACCGTGCCTTGCCTTGCGTTACCCTTTCCTTACCTTGCCGTGCATTGCCTAGCCGTGCTTTTTCGTGCATTAGCCTTGCCTCGCCTGACCGTGCCTTGCCTTGCGTTACCCTTTCCTTGCCTTGCCGTGCATTGCCTAGTCCTGCGTTGTCGTGCCTTAGGCTTGTTTCCCCTTAACGTGCCGTTCCGTCCGTTGCCCTTGCCTACCCTTGCTTTCCCTTGCCTTCCTTGCCTTCCGTTACTCTTTACTTACCTTCCGTGCATTGCCTAGCCTTGCGTTGTCGTGCCTTAGCCTTGCGTCGCCTGACCGTGCCTTGCCTTGCGTTACCCTTTCTTTGCCTTGCCGTGCATTGCCTAGTCCTGCGTTGTCGTGCCTTAGCCTTGTTTCCCCGTACCGTGCCGTTCCTTCCGTTAGCCTTGCCTTCCCTTGCTTTCCCTTGCCTTTCTTTCCTTCCGTTACTCTTTCCTTGCCTAGCCGTGCACTGCCTAGCCGTGCGTTGTCGTGCCTTAGCCTTGTTTCCCCTTGCTGTGCCGTTCCTTCCGTTACACTTGCCTTGCCTTTCTTTGCCTTGCCTTCCTTTCCTTCCGTTACTCTTTCCTTGCCTAGCTGTGCACTGCCTAGCCTTGCGTTGTCGTGCATTAGCCTTCCCTTGCCTCACCGTACCTTGTCTTGCGTTACCCTTTCCTTGCCTTGCCGTGCACTGCCTAGCCTTGCGTTGTCGTGCCTTACCCTTGTTTCCCCTTGCCGTGCCGTGCCTTTTGTTACACTTGCCTTGCCTTGCATTGCTTTGCCTTCCTTTCCTTCCGTTACTCTTTCCTTGCCTAGCCGTGCATTGCCTAGCCTTGCGTTGTCGTGCATTAGCCTTGCCTCGCCTGACCGTGCCTTGCCTTGCGTTACCCTTTCCTTCCCTTGCCGTGCATTGCCTAGCCGTGCGTTGTCTTGCCTTAGCCTTGATTCCCCTTGCTGTGCCGTTTCTTCCGTTACACGTGCCCTGCCTTACTTTGCCTTGCCTTCCTTTCCTTCCCTTTCCTTGCCTAGCCGTGCACTGCCTAGCCGTGCGTTGTCGTGCCTTAGCCTTGTTTCCGCTTACCGTGCCGTTCCTTCCTTTACCTTTGCCTTCCCTTGCCTTCCTTGCCTTCCGTTACTCTTTGCTTGCCTTCCGTGCATTGCCTAGCCTTGCGTTGTCCTGCCTTAGCCTTGCCTCGCCTGACCGTGCCTTGCCTTGCGTTACCCTTTCCTTGCCTTGCCGTGCATTGCCTAGTCCTGCGTTGTCGTGCCTTAGCCTTGTTTCCCCTTACCGTGCCGTTCCTTCCGTTACCCTTGCCTTCCCTTGCTTTCCCTTGCCTTTCTTTCCTTCCGTTACTCTTTCCTTGCCTTGCCGAGCACTGCCTAGCCTTGCGTTGTCGTGCATTAGCCTTGCCTCGCCTGACCGTGCATTGCCTTGCGTTACCCTTTCCTTGCCTTGCCGTGCATTGCCTAGCCTTGCGTTGTCGTGCATTAGCCTTGCCTCGCCTGACCGTGCCTTGCCTTGCGTTACCCTTTCCTTGCCTTGCCGTGCATTGCCTAGCCGTGCTTTTTCGTGCATTAGCGTTGCCTCGCCTGACCGTGCCTTGCCTTGCATTACCCTTTCCTTGCCTTGCCGTGCATTGCCTAGTCCTGCGTTGTCGTGCCTTAGGCTTGTTTCCCCTTAACGTGCCGTTCCGTCCGTTGCCCTTGCCTACCCTTGCTTTCCCTTGCCTTCCTTGCCTTCCGTTACTCTTTACTTCCCTTCCGTGCATTGCCTAGCCTTGCTTTGTCGTGCCTTAGCCTTGCGTCGCCTGACCGTGCCTTGCCTTGCGTTACCCTTTCTTTGCCTTGCTGTGCATTGCCTAGTCCTGCGTTGTCGTGCCTTAGCCTTGTTTCCCCGTACCGTGCCGTTCCTTCCGTTAGCCTTGCCTTCCCTTGCTTTCCCTTACCTTTCTTTCCTTCCGATACTCTTTCCTTGCCTAGCCGTGCACTGCCTAGCCGTGCGTTGTCGTGCCTTAGCCTTGTTTCCCCTTGCTGTGCCGTTCCTTCCGTTTCACTTGCCTTGCCTTTCTTTGCCTTGCCTTCCTTTCCTTCCGTTACTCTTTCCTTGCCTAGCCGTGCATTGCCTAGCCTTGCGTTGTCGTGCATTAGCCTTGCCTCGCCTGACCGTGCCTTGCCTTGCGTTACCCTTTCCTTGCCTTGCCGTGCACTGCCTAGCCTTGCGTTGTCGTGCCTTACCCTTGTTTCCCCTTGCCGTGCCGTGCCTTTTGTTACACTTGCCTTGCCTTGCATTGCTTTGCCTTCCTTTCCTTCCGTTACTCTTTCCTTTCCTAGCCGTGCATTGCCTAGCCTTGCGTTGTCGTGCATTAGCCTTGCCTCGCCTGACCGTTCCTTGCCTTGCGTTACCCTTTCCTTCCCTTGCCGTGCATTGCCTAGCCGTGCGTTGTCTTGCCTTAGCCTTGTTTCCCCTTGCTGTGTCGTTTCATCCGTTACACGTGCCTTGCCTTACTTTGCCTTGCCTTCCTTTCCTTCCCTTTCCTTGCCTAGCCGTGCACTGCCTAGCCGTGCGTTGTCGTGCCTTACCCTTGTTTCCGCTTACCGTGCCGTTCCTTCCTTTACCTTTGCCTTCCCTTGCCTTCCTTGCCTTCCGTTACTCTTTGCTTGCCTTCCGTGCATTGCCTAGCCTTGCGTTGTCCTGCCTTAGCCTTGCCTCGCCTGACCGTGCCTTGCCTTGCGTTACCCTTCCCTTGCCTTGCCGTGCATTGCCTAGTCCTGCGTTGTCGTGCCTTAGCCTTGTTTCCCCTTACCGTGCCGTTCCTTCCGTTACCCTTGCCTTCCCTTGCTTTCCCTTGCCTTTCTTTCCTTCCGTTACTCTTTCCTTGCCTTGCCGAGCACTGCCTAGCCTTGCGTTGTCGTGCATTAGCCTTGCCTCGCCTGACCGTGCATTGCCTTGCGTTACCCTTTCCTTGCCTTGCCGTGCATTGCCTAGCCTTGCGTTGTCGTGCATTAGCCTTGCCTCGCCTGACCGTGCCTTGCCTTGCGTTATGCTTTCCTTGCCTTGCCGTGCATTGCCTAGCCCTGCATTGTCGTGCATTAGCCTTGCCTTTCCTCACCGTGCCTTGCCTTGCGTTACCCTTTCCTTGCTTGGCCGTGCATTGCCTAGCCGTGCGTTGCCGTGCCTTACCCTTGTTTCCCCTTGCCGTGCCTTGCCTTTTGTTACACTTGCCTTGCCTTGCTTTGCCTTGCCTTCCTCTCCTTCCGTTACTCTTTCCTTGCCTAGCCGTGCATTGCCTAGCCTTGCGTTGTCGTGCCTTAGCCTTGCCTCGCCTGACCGTGCATTGCCTTGCGTTACCCTTTCTTTGCCTTGCCGTGCATTGCCTAGTCCTGCGTTGTCGTGCCTTAGCCTTGTTTCCCCGTACCGTGCCGTTCCTTCCGTTAGCCTTGCCTTCCCTTGCTTTCCCTTGCCTTTCTTTCCTTCCGTTACTCTTTCCTTGCCTAGCCGTGCACTGCCTAGCCGTGCGTTGTCGTGCCTTAGCCTTGTTTCCCCTTGCTGTGCCGTTCCTTCCGTTACACTTGCCTTGCCTTTCTTTGCCTTGCCTTCCTTTCCTTCCGTTACTCTTTCCTTGCCTAGCCGTGCATTGCCTAGCCTTGCGTTGTCGTGCATTAGCCTTGCCTCGCCTGACCGTGCCTTGCCTTGCGTTATGCTTTCCTTGCCTTGCCGTGCATTGCCTAGCCCTGCAATGTCGTGCATTAGCCTTGCCTTTCCTCACCGTGCCTTGCCTTGCGTTACCCTTTCCTTGCTTGGCAGTGCATTGCCTAGCCGTGCGTTGCCGTGCCTTACCCTTGTTTCCCCTTGCCGTGCCTTGCCTTTGGTTACACTTGCCTTGCCTTGCTTTGCCTTGCCTTCCTCTCCTTCCGTTACTCTTTCCTTGCCTAGCCGTGCATTGCCTAGCCTTGCGTTGTCGTGCATTAGCCTTGCCTCGCCTGACCTTGCCTTGCCTGCGTTACCCTTTCTTTGCCTTGCCGTGCATTGCCTAGTCCTGCGTTGTCCTCCCTTAGCCTTGTTTCCCCTTACCGTGCCGTTCCTTCCGTTACCCTTGCCTTCCCTTGCTTTCCCTTGCCTTTCTTTCCTTCCGTTACTCTTTCCTTGCCTTGCCGAGCACTGCCTAGCCTTGCGTTGTCGTGCATTAGCCTTGCCTCGCCTGACCGTGCATTGCCTTGCGTTACCATTTCCTTGCCTTGCCGTGCATTGCCTAGGCTTGCGTTGTCGTGCATTAGCCTTTCCTCGCCTGACCGTGCCTTGCCTTGCGTTACCCTTTCCTTACCTTGCCGTGCATTGCCTAGCCGTGCTTTTTCGTGCATTAGCCTTGCCTCGCCTGACTGTGCCTTGCCTTGCGTTACCCTTTCCTTGCCTTGCCGTGCATTGCCTAGTCCTGCGTTGTCGTGCCTTAGGCTTGTTTCCCCTTAACGTGCCGTTCCTCCGTTCCCTTGCCTTCCCTTGCTTTCCCTTGCCTTTCTTTCCTTCCCGTTACTCTTTACTTACCTTCCGTGCATTGCCTAGCCTTGCGTTGTCGTGCCTTAGCCTTGCGTCGCCTGACCGTGCCTTGCCTTGCGTTACCCTTTCTTTGCCTTGCCGTGCATTGCCTAGTCCTGCGTTGTCGTGCCTTAGCCTTGTTTCCCCGTACCGTGCCGTTCCTTCCGTTAGCCTTGCCTTCCCTTGCTTTCCCTTGCCTTTCTTTCCTTCCGTTACTCTTTCCTTGCCTAGCCGTGCACTGCCTAGCCGTGCGTTGTCGTGCCTTAGCCTTGTTTCCCCTTGCTGTGCCGTTCCTTCCGTTACACTTGCCTTGCCTTTCTTTGCCTTGCCTTCCTTTCCTTCCGTTACTCTTTCCTTGCCTAGCTGTGCACTGCCTAGCCTTGCGTTGTCGTGCATTAGCCTTCCCTTGCCTCACCGTACCTTGCCTTGCGTTACCCTTTCCTTGCCTTGCCGTGCACTGCCTAGCCTTGCGTTGTCGTGCCTTACCCTTGTTTCCCCTTGCCGTGCCGTGCCTTTTGTTACACTTGCCTTGCCTTGCATTGCTTTGCCTTCCTTTCCTTCCGTTACTCTTTCCTTGCCTAGCCGTGCATTGCCTAGCCTTGCGTTGTCGTGCATTAGCCTTGCCTCGCCTGACCGTGCCTTGCCTTGCGTTACCCTTTCCTTCCCTTGCCATGCATTGCCTAGCCGTGCGTTGTCTTGCCTTAGCCTTGATTCCCCTTGCTGTGCCGTTTCTTCCGTTACACGTGCCTTGCCTTACTTTGCCTTGCCTTCCTTTCCTTCCCTTTCCTTGCCTAGCCGTGCACTGCCTAGCCGTGCGTTGTCGTGCCTTAGCCTTGTTTCCGCTTACCGTGCCGTTCCTTCCTTTACCTTTGCCTTCCCTTGCCTTCCTTGCCTTCCGTTACTCTTTGCTTGCCTTCCGTGCATTGCCTAGCCTTGCGTTGTCCTGCCTTAGCCTTGCCTCGCCTGACCGTGCCTTGCCTTGCGTTACCCTTTCCTTGCCTTGCCGTGCATTGCCTAGTCCTGCGTTGTCGTGCCTTAGCCTTGTTTCCCCTTACCGTGCCGTTGCTTCCGTTACCCTTGCCTTCCCTTGCTTTCCCTTGCCTTTCTTTCCTTCCGTTACTCTTTCCTTGCGTTGCCGAGCACTGCCTAGCCTTGCGTTGTCGTGCATTAGCCTTGCCTCGCCTGACCGTGCATTGCCTTGCGTTACCCTTTCCTTGCCTTGCCGTGCATTGCCTAGCCTTGCGTTGTCGTGCATTAGCCTTGCCTCGCCTGACCGTGCCTTGCCTTGCGTTACCCTTTCCTTGCCTTGCCGTGCATTGCCTAGCCGTGCTTTTTCGTGCATTAGCGTTGCCTCGCCTGACCGTGCCTTGCCTTGCATTACCCTTTCCTTGCCTTGCCGTGCATTGCCTAGTCCTGCGTTGTCGTGCCTTAGGCTTGTTTCCCCTTAACGTGCCGTTCCGTCCGTTGCCCTTGCCTACCCTTGCTTTCCCTTGCCTTCCTTGCCTTCCGTTACTCTTTACTTCCCTTCCGTGCATTGCCTAGCCTTGCGTTGTCGTGCCTTAGCCTTGCGTCGCCTGACCGTGCCTTGCCTTGCGTTACCCTTTCTTTGCCTTGCTGTGCATTGCCTAGTCCTGCGTTGTCGTGCCTTAGCCTTGTTTCCCCGTACCGTGCCGTTCCTTCCGTTAGCCTTGCCTTCCCTTGCTTTCCCTTGCCTTTCTTTCCTTCCGTTACTCTTTCCTTGCCTAGCCGTGCACTGCCTAGCCGTGCGTTGTCGTGCCTTAGCCTTGTTTCCCCTTGCTGTGCCGTTCCTTCCGTTTCACTTGCCTTGCCTTTCTTTGCCTTGCCTTCCTTTCCTTCCGTTACTCTTTCCTTGCCTAGCCGTGCATTGCCTAGCCTTGCGTTGTCGTGCATTAGCCTTGCCTCGCCTGACCGTGCCTTGCCTTGCGTTACCCTTTCCTTGCCTTGCCGTGCACTGCCTAGCCTTGCGTTGTCGTGCCTTACCCTTGTTTCCCCTTGCCGTGCCGTGCCTTTTGTTACACTTGCCTTGCCTTGCATTGCTTTGCCTTCCTTTCCTTCCGTTACTCTTTCCTTTCCTAGCCGTGCATTGCCTAGCCTTGCGTTGTCGTGCATTAGCCTCGCCTCGCCTGACCGTGCCTTGCCTTGCGTTACCCTTTCCTTCCCTTGCCGTGCATTGCCTAGCCGTGCGTTGTCTTGCCTTAGCCTTGTTTCCCCTTGCTGTGTCGTTTCTTCCGTTACACGTGCCTTGCCTTACTTTGCCTTGCCTTCCTTTCCTTCCCTTTCCTTGCCTAGCCGTGCACTGCCTAGCCGTGCGTTGTCGTGCCTTAGCCTTGTTTCCGCTTACCGTGCCGTTCCTTCCTTTACCTTTGCCTTCCCTTGCCTTCCTTGCCTTCCGTTACTCTTTGCTTGCCTTCCGTGCATTGCCTAGCCTTGCGTTGTCCTGCCTTAGCCTTGCCTCGCCTGACCGTGCCTTGCCTTGCGTTACCCTTTCCTTGCCTTGCCGTGCATTGCCTAGTCCTGCGTTGTCGTGCCTTAGCCTTGTTTCCCCTTACCGTGCCGTTCCTTCCGTTACCCTTGCCTTCCCTTGCTTTCCCTTGCCTTTCTTTCCTTCCGTTACTCTTTCCTTGCCTTGCCGAGCACTGCCTAGCCTTGCGTTGTCGTGCATTAGCCTTGCCTCGCCTGACCGTGCATTGCCTTGCGTTACCCTTTCCTTGCCTTGCCGTGCATTGCCTAGCCTTGCGTTGTCGTGCATTAGCCTTGCCTCGCCTGACCGTGCCTTGCCTTGCGTTATGCTTTCCTTGCCTTGCCGTGCATTGCCTAGCCCTGCAATGTCGTGCATTAGCCTTGCCTTTCCTCACCGTGCCTTGCCTTGCGTTACCCTTTCCTTGCTTGGCAGTGCATTGCCTAGCCGTGCGTTGCCGTGCCTTACCCTTGTTTCCCATTGCCGTGCCTTGCCTTTGGTTACACTTGCCTTGCCTTGCTTTGCCTTGCCTTCCTCTCCTTCCGTTACTCTTTCCTTGCCTAGCCGTGCATTGCCTAGCCTTGCGTTGTCGTGCATTAGCCTTGCCTCGCCTGACCTTGCCTTGCCTGCGTTACCCTTTCTTTGCCTTGCCGTGCATTGCCTAGTCCTGCGTTGTCCTCCCTTAGCCTTGTTTCCCCTTACCGTGCCGTTCCTTCCGTTACCCTTGCCTTCCCTTGCTTTCCCTTGCCTTTCTTTCCTTCCATTACTCTTTCCTTGCCTTGCCGAGCACTGCCTAGCCTTGCGTTGTCGTGCATTAGCCTTGCCTCGCCTGACCGTGCATTGCCTTGCGTTACCATTTCCTTGCCTTGCCGTGCATTGCCTAGGCTTGCGTTGTCGTGCATTAGCCTTGCCTCGCCTGACCGTGCCTTGCCTTGCGTTACCCTTTCCTTACCTTGCCGTGCATTGCCTAGCCGTGCTTTTTCGTGCATTAGCCTTGCCTCGCCTGACCGTGCCTTGCCTTGCGTTACCCTTTCCTTGCCTTGCCGTGCATTGCCTAGTCCTGCGTTGTCGTGCCTTAGGCTTGTTTCCCCTTAACGTGCCGTTCCGTCCGTTGCCCTTGCCTACCCTTGCTTTCCCTTGCCTTCCTTGCCTTCCGTTACTCTTTACTTACCTTCCGTGCATTGCCTAGCCTTGCGTTGTCGTGCCTTAGCCTTGCGTCGCCTGACCGTGCCTTGCCTTGCGTTACCCTTTCTTTGCCTTGCCGTGCATTGCCTAGTCCTGCGTTGTCGTGCCTTAGCCTTGTTTCCCCGTACCGTGCCGTTCCTTCCGTTAGCCTTGCCTTCCCTTGCTTTCCCTTGCCTTTCTTTCCTTCCGTTACTCTTTCCTTGCCTAGCCGTGCACTGCCTAGCCGTGCGTTGTCGTGCCTTAGCCTTGTTTCCCCTTGCTGTGCCGTTCCTTCCGTTACACTTGCCTTGCCTTTCTTTGCCTTGCCTTCCTTTCCTTCCGTTACTCTTTCCTTGCCTAGCTGTGCACTGCCTAGCCTTGCGTTGTCGTGCATTAGCCTTCCCTTGCCTCACCGTACCTTGCCTTGCGTTACCCTTTCCTTGCCTTGCCGTGCACTGCCTAGCCTTGCGTTGTCGTGCCTTACCCTTGTTTCCCCTTGCCGTGCCGTGCCTTTTGTTACACTTGCCTTGCCTTGCATTGCTTTGCCTTCCTTTCCTTCCGTTACTCTTTCCTTGCCTAGCCGTGCATTGCCTAGCCTTGCGTTGTCGTGCATTAGCCTTGCCTCGCCTGACCGTGCCTTGCCTTGCGTTACCCTTTCCTTCCCTTGCCGTGCATTGCCTAGCCGTGCGTTGTCTTGCCTTAGCCTTGATTCCCCTTGCTGTGCCGTTTCTTCCGTTACACGTGCCTTGCCTTACTTTGCCTTGCCTTCCTTTCCTTCCCTTTCCTTGCCTAGCCGTGCACTGCCTAGCCGTGCGTTGTCGTGCCTTAGCCTTGTTTCCGCTTACCGTGCCGTTCCTTCCTTTACCTTTGCCTTCCCTTGCCTTCCTTGCCTTCCGTTACTCTTTGCTTGCCTTCCGTGCATTGCCTAGCCTTGCGTTGTCGTGCATTAGCCTTGCCTCGCCTGACCGTGCCTTGCCTTGCGTTACGCTTTCTTTGCCTTGCCGTGCATTGCCTAGTCCTGCGTTGTCGTGCCTTAGCCTTGTTTCCCCTTACCGTGCCGTTCCTTCCGTTACCCTTGCCTTCCCTTGCTTTCCCTTGCCTTTCTTTCCTTCCGTTACTCGTTCCTTGCCTTGCCGAGCACTGCCTAGCCTTGCGTTGTCGTGCATTAGCCTTGCCTCGCCTCACCGTGCATTGCCTTGCGTTACTCTTTCCTTGCCTTGCCGTGCATTGCCTAGCCTTGCGTTGTCGTGCATTAGCCTTGCCTCGCCTGACCGTGCCTTGCCTTGCGTTACCCTTTCCTTGCCTTGCCGTGCATTGCCTAGCCGTGCTTTTTCGTGCATTAGCGTTGCCTCGCCTGACCGTGCCTTCCCTTGCGTTACCCTTTCCTTGCCTTGCCGTGCTTTGCCTAGTCCTGCGTTGTCGTGCCTTAGGCTTGTTTCCCCTTAACGTGCCGTTCCGTCCGTTGCCCTTGCCTACCCTTGCTTTCCCTTGCCTTCCTTGCCTTCCGTTACTCTTTACTTACCTTCCGTGCATTGCCTAGCCTTGCGTTGTCGTGCCTTAGCCTTGCGTCGCCTGACCGTGCCTTGCCTTGCGTTACCCTTTCCTTGCTTGGCCGTGCATTGCCTAGCCGTGCGTTGCCGTGCCTTACCCTTGTTTCCCCTTGCCGTGCCTTGCCTTTTGTTACACTTGCCTTGCCTTGCTTTGCCTTGCCTTCCTCTCCTTCCGTTACTCTTTCCTTGCCTAACCGTGCATTGCCTACCCTTGCGTTGTCGTGCATTAGCCTTGCCTCGCCTGACCGTGCCTTGCCTTGCGTTACCCTTTCTTTGCCTTGCCGTGCATTGCCTAGTCCGGCGTTGTCGTGCCTTAGCCTTGTTTCCCCTTACCGTGCCGTTCCTTCCGTTACGCTTGCCTTCCCTTGCTTTCCCTTGCCTTTCTTTCCTTCCCTTACTCTTTCCTTGCCTTGCCGAGCACTTCCTAGCCTTGCGTTGTCGTGCATTAGCCTTGCCTCGCCTGACCGTGCCTTGCCTTGCGTTATGCTTTCCTTGCCTTGCCGTGCATTGCCTAGCCCTGCATTGTCGTGCATTAGCCTTGCCTTTCCTCACCGTGCCTTGCCTTGCGTTACCCTTTCCTTGCTTGGCCGTGCATTGCCTAGCCGTGCGTTGCCGTGCCTTACCCTTGTTTCCCCTTGCCGTGCCTTGCCTTTTGTTACACTTGCCTTGCCTTGCTTTGCCTTGCCTTCCTCTCCTTCCGTTACTCTTTCCTTGCCTAGCCGTGCATTGCCTAGCCTTGCGTTGTCGTGCATTAGCCTTGCCTCGCCTGACCGTGCCTTGCCTTGCGTTACCCTTTCTTTGCCTTGCCGTGCATTGCCTAGTCCTGCGTTGTCGTGCCTTAGCCTTGTTTCCCCTTACCGTGCCGTTCCTTCCGTTACCCTTGCCTTCCCTTGCTTTCCCTTGCCTTTCTTTCCTTCCGTTACTCTTTCCTTGCCTTGCCGAGCACTGCCTAGCCTTGCGTTGTCGTGCATTAGCCTTGCCTCGCCTGACCGTGCCTTGCCTTGCGTTATGCTTTCCTTGCCTTGCCGTGCATTGCCTAGCCCTGCATTGTAGTGCATTAGCCTTACCTTTCCTCACCGTGCCTTGCCTTGCGTTACCCTTTCCTTGCTTGGCCGTGCATTGCCTAGCCGTGCGTTGCCGTGCCTTACCCTTGTTTCCCCTTGCCGTGCCTTGCCTTTTGTTACACTTGCCTTGCCTTGCTTTGCCTTGCCGTCCTCTCCTTCCGTTACTCTTTCCTTGCCTAGCCGTGCATTGCCTAGCCTTGCGTTGTCGTGCATTAGCCTTGCCTCGCCTGACCGTGCCTTGCCTTGCGTTACCCTTTCCTTCCCTTGCCGTTCATTGCCTAGCCGTGTGTTGTCTTGCCTTAGCCTTGTTTCCCCTTGCTGTGCCGTTTCTTCCGTTACACTTGCCTTGCCTTACTTTGCCTTGCCTTCCTTTCCTTCCGTTACTCTTTCCTTGCCTAGCCGTGCACTGCCTAGCCTTGCGTTGTCGTGCCTTAGCCTTGGCTCGCCTGACCGTGCCTTGCCTTGCGTTACCCTTTCCTTGCTTGGCCGTGCATTGCCTAGCCGTGCGTTGCCGTGCCTTACCCTTGTTTCCCCTTGCCGTGCCTTGCCTTTTGTTACACTTGCCTTGCCTTGCTTTGCCTTGCCTTCCTCTCCTTCCGTTACTCTTTCCTTGCCTAGCCGTGCATTGCCTACCCTTGCGTTGTCGTGCATTAGCCTTGCCTCGCCTGACCGTGCCTTGCCTTGCGTTACCCTTTCTTTGCCTTGCCGTGCATTGCCTAGTCCTGCGTTGTCGTGACTTAGCCTTGTTTCCCCTTACCGTGCCGTTCCTTCCGTTACCCTTGCCTTCCCTTGCTTTCCCTTGCCTTTCTTTCCTTCCCTTACTCTTTCCTTGCCTTGCCGAGCACTGCCTAGCCTTGCGTTGTCGTGCATTAGCCTTGCCTCGCCTGACCGTGCCTTGCCTTGCGTTATGCTTTCCTTGCCTTGCCGTGCATTGCCTAGCCCTGCATTGTCGTGCATTAGCCTTGCCTTTCCTCACCGTGCCTTGCCTTGCGTTACCCTTTCCTTGCTTGGCCGTGCATTGCCTAGCCGTGCGTTGCCGTGCCTTACCCTTGTTTCCCCTTGCCGTGCCTTGCCTTTTGTTACACTTGCCTTGCCTTGCTTTGCCTTGCCTTCCTCTCCTTCCGTTACTCTTTCCTTGCCTAGCCGTGCATTGCCTAGCCTTGCGTTGTCGTGCATTAGCCTTGCCTCGCCTGACCGTGCCTTGCCTTGCGTTACCCTTTCTTTGCCTTGCCGTGCATTGCCTAGTCCTGCGTTGTCGTGCCTTAGCCTTGTTTCCCCTTACCGTGCCGTTCCTTCCGTTACCCTTGCCTTCCCTTGCTTTCCCTTGCCTTTCTTTCCTTCCGTTACTCTTTCCTTGCCTTGCCGAGCACTGCCTAGCCTTGCGTTGTCGTGCATTAGCCTTGCCTCGCCTGACCGTGCCTTGCCTTGCGTTATGCTTTCCTTGCCTTGCCGTGCATTGCCTAGCCCTGCATTGTAGTGCATTAGCCTTGCCTTTCCTCACCGTGCCTTGCCTTGCGTTACCCTTTCCTTGCTTGGCCGTGCATTGCCTAGCCGTGCGTTGCCGTGCCTTACCCTTGTTTCCCCTTGCCGTGCCTTGCCTTTTGTTACACTTGCCTTGCCTTGCTTTGCCTTGCCTTCCTCTCCTTCCGTTACTCTTTCCTTGCCTAGCCGTGCATTGCCTAGCCTTGCGTTGTCGTGCATTAGCCTTGCCTCGCCTGACCGTGCCTTGCCTTGCGTTACCCTTTCCTTCCCTTGCCGTGCATTGCCTAGCCGTGCGTTGTCTTGCCTTAGCCTTGTTTCCCCTTGCTGTGCCGTTTCTTCCGTTACACTTGCCTTGCCTTACTTTGCCTTGCCTTCCTTTCCTTCCGTTACTCTTTCCTTGCCTAGCCGTGCACTGCCTAGCCTTGCGTTGTCGTGCCTTAGCCTTGGCTCGCCTGACCGTGCCTTGCCTTGCGTTACCCTTTCCTTGCTTGGCCGTGCATTGCCTAGCCGTGCGTTGCCGTGCCTTACCCTTGTTTCCCCTTGCCGTGCCTTGCCTTTTGTTACACTTGCCTTGCCTTGCTTTGCCTTGCCTTCCTCTCCTTCCGTTACTCTTTCCTTGCCTAGCCGTGCATTGCCTAGCCTTGCGTTGTCGTGCATTAGCCTTGCCTCGCCTGACCGTGCCTTGCCTTGCGTTACCCTTTCTTTGCCTTGCCGTGCATTGCCTAGTCCTGCGTTGTCGTGCCTTAGCCTTGTTTCCCCTTACCGTGCCGTTCCTTCCGTTACCCTTGCCTTCCCTTGCTTTCCCTTGCCTTTCTTTCCTTCCGTTACTCTTTCCTTGCCTTGCCGAGCACTGCCTAGCCTTGCGTTGTCGTGCATTAGCCTTGCCTCGCCTGACCGTGCATTGCCTTGCGTTACCCTTTCCTTGCCTTGCCGGGCATTGCCTAGTCCTGCGTTGTCGTGCCTTAGGCTTGTTTCCCCTTAACGTGCCGTTCCGTCCGTTGCCCTTGCCTACCCTTGCTTTCCCTTGCCTTCCTTGCCTTCCGTTACTCTTAACTTACCTTCCGTGCATTGCCTAGCCTTGCGTTGTCGTGCCTTAGCCTTGCGTCGCCTGACCGTGCCTTGCCTTGCGTTACCCTTTCTTTGCCTTGCCGTGCATTGCCTAGTCCTGCGTTGTCGTGCCTTAGCCTTGTTTCCCCTTACCGTGCCGTTCCTTCCGTTAGCCTTGCCTTCCCTTGCTTTCCCTTGCCTTTCTTTCCTTCCCTTACTCTTTCCTTGCCTTGCCGAGCACTGCCTAGCCTTGCGTTGTCGTGCATTAGCCTTGCCTCGCCTGACCGTGCCTTGCCTTGCGTTATGCTTTCCTTGCCTTGCCGTGCATTGCCTAGCCCTGCATTGTCGTTCATTAGCCTTGCCTTTCCTCACCGTGCCTTGCCTTGCGTTACCCTTTCCTTGCTTGGCCGTGCATTGCCTAGCCGTGTGTTGCCGTGCCTTACCCTTGTTTCCCCTTGCCGTGCCTTGCCTTTTGTTACACTTGCCTTGCCTTGCTTTGCCTTGCCTTCCTCTCCTTCCGTTACTCTTTCCTTGCCTAGCCGTGCATTGCCTAGCCTTGCGTTGTCGTGCATTAGCCTTGCCTCCCCTGACCGTGCCTTGCCTTGCGTTACCCTTTCTTTGCCTTGCCGTGCATTGCCTAGTCCTGCGTTGTCGTGCCTTAGCCTTGTTTCCCCTTACCGTGCCGTTCCTTCCGTTACCCTTGCCTTCCCTTGCTTTCCCTTGCCTTTCTTTCCTTCCGTTACTCTTTCCTTGCCTTGCCGAGCACTGCCTAGCCTTGCGTTGTCGTGCATTAGCCTTGCCTCGCCTGACCGTGCCTTGCCTTGCGTTATGCTTTCCTTGCCTTGCCGTGCATTGCCTAGCCCTGCATTGTAGTGCATTAGCCTTGCCTTTCCTCACCGTGCCTTGCCTTGCGTTACCCTTTCCTTGCTTGGCCGTGCATTGCCTAGCCGTGCGTTGCCGTGCCTTACCCTTGTTTCCCCTTGCCGTGCCTTGCCTTTTGTTACACTTGCCTTGCCTTGCTTTGCCTTGCCTTCCTCTCCTTCCGTTACTCTTTCCTTGCCTAGCCGTGCATTGCCTAGCCTTGCGTTGTCGTGCATTAGCCTTGCCTCGCCTGACCGTGCCTTGCCTTGCGTTACCCTTTCTTTGCCTTGCCGTGCATTGCCTAGTCCTGCGTTGTCGTGCCTTAGCCTTGTTTCCCCTTACCGTGCCGTTCCTTCCGTTACCCTTGCCTTCCCTTGCTTTCCCTTGCCTTTCTTTCCTTCCGTTACTCTTTCCTTGCCTTGCCGAGCACTGCCTAGCCTTGCGTTGTCGTGCATTAGCCTTGCCTCGCCTGACCGTGCCTTGCCTTGCGTTATGCTTTCCTTGCCTTGCCGTGCATTGCCTAGCCCTGCATTGTAGTGCATTAGCCTTGCCTTTCCTCACCGTGCCTTGCCTTGCGTTTCCCTTTCCTTGCTTGGCCGTGCATTGCCTAGCCGTGCGTTGCCGTGCCTTACCCTTGTTTCCCCTTGCCGTGCCTTGCCTTTTGTTACACTTGCCTTGCCTTGCTTTGCCTTGCCTTCCTCTCCTTCCGTTACTCTTTCCTTGCCTAGCCGTGTATTGCCTAGCCTTGCGTTGTCGTGCATTAGCCTTGCCTCGCCTGACCGTGCCTTGCCTTGCGTTACCCTTTCTTTGCCTTGCCGTGCATTGCCTAGTCCTGCGTTGTCGTGCCTTAGCCTTGTTTCCCCTTACCGTGCCGTTCCTTCCGTTACCCTTGCCTTCCCTTGCTTTCCCTTGCCTTTCTTTCCTTCCGTTACTCTTTCCTTGCCTTGCCGAGCACTGCCTAGCCTTGCGTTGTCGTGCATTAGCCTTGCCTCGCCTGACCGTGCATTGCCTTGCGTTACCCTTTCCTTGCCTTGCCGGGCATTGCCTAGTCCTGCGTTGTCGTGCCTTAGGCTTGTTTCCCCTTAACGTGCCGTTCCGTCCGTTGCCCTTGCCTACCCTTGCTTTCCCTTGCCTTCCTTGCCTTCCGTTACTCTTAACTTACCTTCCGTGCATTGCCTAGCCTTGCGTTGTCGTGCCTTAGCCTTGCGTCGCCTGACCGTGCCTTGCCTTGCGTTACCCTTTCTTTGCCTTGCCGTGCATTACCTAGTCCTGCGTTGTCGTGCCTTAGCCTTGTTTCCCCGTACCGTGCCGTTCCTTCCGTTAGCCTTGCCTTCCCTTGCTTTCCCTTGCCTTTCTTTCCTTCCGTTACTCTTTCCCTGCCTAGCCGTGCACTGCCTAGCCGTGCGTTGTCGTGCCTTAGCCTTGTTTCCCCTTGCTGTGCCGTTCCTTCCGTTACACTTGCCTTGCCTTTCTTTGCCTTGCCTTCCTTTCCTTCCGTTACTCTTTCCTTGCCTAGCCGTGCATTGCCTAGCCTTGCGTTGTCGTGCATTAGCCTTGCCTCGCCTGACCGTGCCTTGCCTTGCGTTACCCTTTCCTTGCCTTGCCTTGCATTGCCTAGTCCTGAGTTGTCGTGCCTTAGCCTTGTTTCCGCTTACCGTGCCGTTCCTTCCTTTACCTTTGCCTTCCCTTGCCTTCCTTGCCTTCCGTTACTCTTTGCTTGCCTTCCGTGCATTGCCTAGCCTTGCGTTGTCCAGCCTTAGCCTTGCCTCGCCTGACCGTGCCTTGCCTTGCGTTACCCTTTCCTTGCCTTGCCGTGCATTGCCTAATCCTGCGTTGTCGTGCCTTAGCCTTGTTTCCCCTTACCGTGCCGTTCCTTCCGTTACCCTTGCCTTCCCTTGCTTTCCCTTGCCTTTCTTTCCTTCCGTTACTCTTTCCTTGCCTTGCCGAGCACTGCCTAGCCTTGCGTTGTCGTGCATTAGCCTTGCCTCGCCTGACCGTGCCTTGCCTTGCGTTACCCTTTCCTTGCTTGGCCGTGCATTGCCTAGCCGTGCGTTGCCGTGCCTTACCCTTGTTTCCCCTTGCCGTGCCTTGCCTTTTGTTACACTTGCCTTGCCTTGCTTTGCCTTGCCTTCCTCTCCTTCCGTTACTCTTTCCTTGCCTAGCCGTGCATTGCCTAGCCTTGCGTTGTCGTGCATTAGCCTTGCCTCGCCTGACCGTGCCTTGCCTTGCGTTACGCTTTCTTTGCCTTGCCGTGCATTGCCTAGTCCTGCGTTGTCGTGCCTTAGCCTTGTTTCCCCTTACCGTGCCGTTCCTTCCGTTACCCTTGCCTTCCCTTGCTTTCCCTTGCCTTTCTTTCCTTCCGTTACTCTTTCCTTGCCTTGCCGAGCACTGCCTAGCCTTGCGTTGTCGTGCCTTAGCCTTGCCTCGCCTGACCGTGCATTGCCTTGCGTTACTCTTTCCTTGCCTTGCCGTGCATTGCCTAGCCTTGCGTTGTCGTGCATTAGCCTTGCCTCGCCTGACCGTGCCTTGCCTTGCGTTACCCTTTCCTTGCCTTGCCGTGCATTTCCTAGCCGTGCTTTTTCGTGCATTAGCGTTGCCTCGCCTGACCGTGCCTTGCCTTGCGTTACCCTTTCCTTGCCTTGCCGTGCATTGCCTAGTCCTGCGTTGTCGTGCCTTAGGCTTGTTTCCACTTAACGTGCCGTTCCGTCCGTTGCCCTTGCCTACCCTTGCTTTCCCTTGCCTTCCTTGCCTTCCGTTACTCTTTACTTACCTTCCGTGCATTGCCTAGCCTTGCGTTGTCGTGCCTTAGCCTTGCGTCGCCTGACCGTGCCTTGCCTTGCGTTACCCTTTCTTTGCCTTGCCGTGCATTGCCTAGTCCTGCGTTGTCGTGCCTTAGCCTTGTTTCCCCGTACCGTGCCGTTCCTTCCGTTAGCCTTGCCTTCCCTTGCTTTCCCTTGCCTTTCTTTCCTTCCGTTACTCTTTCCTTGCCTAGCCGTGCACTGCCTAGCCGTGCGTTGTCGTGCCTTAGCCTTGTTTCCCCTTGCTGTGCCGTTCCTTCCGTTACACTTGCCTTGCCTTTCTTTGCCTTGCCTTCCTTTCCTTCCGTTACCCTTTCCTTGCCTAGCCGTGCACTGCCTAGCCTTGCGTTGTCGTGCATTAGCCTTCCCTTGCCTGACCGTGCCTTGCCTTGCGTTACCCTTTCCTTCCCTTGCCGTGCATTGCCTAGCCGTGCGTTGTCTTGCCTTAGCCTTGTTTCCCCTTGCTGTGCCGTTTCTTCCGTTACACATGCCTTGCCTTACTTTGCCTTGCCTTCCTTTCCTTCCCTTTCCTTGCCTAGCCGTGCACTGCCTAGCCGTGCGTTGTCGTGCCTTAGCCTTGTTTCCCCTTACCGTGCCGTTCCTTCCTTTACCTTTGCCTTCCCTTGCCTTCCTTGCCTTCCGTTACTCTTTGCTTGCCTTCCGTGCATTGCCTAGCCTTGCGTTGTCCTGCCTTAGCCTTGCCTCGCCTGACCGTGCCTTGCCTTGCGTTACCCTTTCCTTGCCTTGCCGTGCATTGCCTAGTCCTGCGTTGTCGTGCCTTAGCCTTGTTTCCCCTTATCGTGCCGTTCCTTCCGTTACCCTTGCCTTCCCTTGCTTTCCCTTGCCTTTCTTTCCTTCCGTTACTCTTTCCTTGCCTTCCCGAGCACTGCCTAGCCTTGCGTTGTCGTGCATTAGCCTTGCCTCGCCTGACCGTGCCTTGCCTTGCGTTATGCTTTCCTTGCCTTGCCGTGCATTGCCTAGCCCTGCATTGTCGTGCATTAGCCTTGCCTTTCCTCACCGTGCCTTGCCTTGCGTTACCCTTTCCTTGCTTGGCCGTGCATTGCCTAGCCGTGCGTTGCAGTGCCTTACCCTTGTTTCCCCTTGCCGTGCCTTGCCTTTTGTTACACTTGCCTTGCCTTGCTTTCCCTTGCCTTCCTCTCCTTCCGTTACTCTTTCCTTGCCTAGCCGTGCATTGCCTAGCCTTGCGTTGTCGTGCCTTAGCCTTGCCTCGCCTGACCGTGCATTGCCTTGCGTTACTCTTTCCTTGCCTTGCCGTGCATTGCCTAGCCTTGCGTTGTCGTGCATTAGCCTTGCCTCGCCTGACCGTGCCTTGCCTTGCGTTACCCTTTCCTTGCCTTGCCGTGCATTGCCTAGCCGTGCTTTTTCGTGAATTAGCGTTGCCTCGCCTGACCGTGCCTTGCCTTGCGTTACCCTTTCCTTGCCTTGCCGTGCATTGCCTAGTCCTGCGTTGTCGTGCCTTAGGCTTGTTTCCCCTTAACGTGCCGTTCCGTCCGTTGCCCTTGCCTACCCTTGCTTTCCCTTGCCTTCCTTGCCTTCCGTTACTCTTTACTTACCTTCCGTGCATTGCCTAGCCTTGCGTTGTCGTGCCTTAGCCTTGCGTCGCCTGACCGTGCCTTGCCTTGTGTTACCCTTTCTTTGCCTTGCCGGGCATTGCCTAGTCCTGCGTTGTCGTGCCTTAGCCTTGTTTCCCCGTACCGTGCCGTTCCTTCCGTTAGCCTTGCCTTCCCTTGCTTTCCCTTGCCTTTCTTTCCTTCCGTTACTCTTTCCTTGCCTAGCCGTGCACTGCCTAGCCGTGCGTTGTCGTGCCTTAGCCTTGTTTCCCCTTGCTGTGCCGTTCCTTCCGTTACACTTGCCTTGCCTTTCTTTGCCTTGCCTTCCTTTCCTTCCGTTACCCTTTCCTTGCCTAGCCGTGCACTGCCTAGCCTTGCGTTGTCGTGCATTAGCCTTCCCTTGCCTCACCGTACCTTGCCTTGCGTTACCCTTTCCTTGCCTTGCTGTGCACTGCCTAGCCTTGCGTTGTCGTGCCTTACCCTTGTTTCCCCTTGCCGTGCCGTGCCTTTTGTTACACTTGCCTTGCCTTGCTTTGCTTTGCCTTCCTTTCCTTCCGTTACTCTTTCCTTGCCTAGCCGTGCATTGCCTAGCCTTGCGTTGTCGTGCATTAGCCTTGCCTCGCCTGACGGTGCCTTGCCTTGCGTTACCCTTTCCTTCCCTTGCCGTGCATTGCCTAGCCGTGCGTTGTCTTGCCTTAGCCTTGTTTCCCCTTGCTGTGCCGTTTCTTCCGTTACACTTGCCTTGCCTTACTTTGCCTTGCCTTCCTTTCCTTCCGTTACTCTTTACTTGCCTAGCCGTGCACTGCCTAGCCTTGCGTTGTCGTGCCTTAGCCTTGGCTCGCCTGACCGTGCCTTGCCTTGCGTTACCCTTTCCTTGCTTGGCCGTGCATTGCCTAGCCGTGCGTTGCCGTGCCTTACCCTTGTTTCCCCTTGCCGTGCCTTGCCTTTTGTTACACTTGCCTTGCCTTGCTTTGCCTTTCCTTACTCTCCTTCCGTTACTCTTTCCTTGCCTAGCCGTGCATTGCCTAGCCTTGCGTTGTCGTGCATTAGCCTTGCCTCGCCTGACCGTGCCTTGCCTTGCGTTACCCTTTCTTTGCCTTGCCGTGCATTGCCTAGTCCTGCGTTGTCGTGCCTTAGCCTTGTTTCCCCTTACCGTGCCGTTCCTTCCGTTACCCTTGCCTTCCCTTGCTTTCCCTTGCCTTTCTTTCCTTCCCTTACTCTTTCCTTGCCTTGCCGAGCACTGCCTAGCCTTGCGTTGTCGTGCATTAGCCTTGCCTCGCCTGACCGTGCCTTGCCTTGCGTTACCCTTTCCTTGCCTTGCCGTGCATTGCCTAGTCCTGCGTTGTCGTGCCTTAGGCTTGTTTCCCCTTAACGTGCCGTTCCGTCCGTTGCCCTTGCCTACCCTTGCTTTCCCTTGCCTTCCTTGCCTTCCGTTACTCTTTCCTTGCCTTGCCGAGCACTGCCTAGCCTTGCGTTGTCGTGCATTAGCCTTGCCTCGCCTGACCGTGCATTGCCTTGCGTTACCCTTTCCTTGCCTTGCCGGGCATTGCCTAGTCCTGCGTTGTCGTGCCTTAGGCTTGTTTCCCCTTAACGTGCCGTTCCGTCCTTTGCCCTTGCCTACCCTTGCTTTCCCTTGCCTTCCTTGCCTTCCGTTACTCTTAACTTACCTTCCGTGCATTGCCTAGCCTTGCGTTGTCGTGCCTTAGCCTTGCGTCGCCTGACCGTGCCTTGCCTTGCGTTACCCTTTCTTTGCCTTGCCGTGCATTGCCTAGTCCTGCGTTGTCGTGCCTTAGCCTTGTTTCCCCGTACCGTGCCGTTCCTTCCGTTAGCCTTGCCTTCCCTTGCTTTCCCTTGCCTTTCTTTCCTTCCGTTACTCTTTCCCTGCCTAGCCGTGCACTGCCTAGCCGTGCGTTGTCGTGCCTTAGCCTTGTTTCCCCTTGCTGTGCCGTTCCTTCCGTTACACTTGCCTTGCCTTTCTTTGCCTTGCCTTCCTTTCCTTCCGTTACTCTTTCCTTGCCTAGCCGTGCATTGCCTAGCCTTGCGTTGTCGTGCATTAGCCTTGCCTCGCCTGACCGTGCCTTGCCTTGCGTTACCCTTTCCTTGCCTTGCCTTGCATTGCCTAGTCCTGAGTTGTCGTGCCTTAGCCTTGTTTCCGCTTACCGTGCCGTTCCTTCCTTTACCTTTGCCTTCCCTTGCCTTCCTTGCCTTCCGTTACTCTTTGCTTGCCTTCCGTGCATTGCCTAGCCTTGCGTTGTCCTGCCTTAGCCTTGCCTCGCCTGACCGTGCCTTGCCTTGCGTTACGCTTTCCTTGCTTGGCCGTGCATTGCCTAGCCGTGCGTTGCCGTGCCTTACCCTTGTTTCCCCTTGCCGTGCCTTGCCTTTTGTTACACTTGCCTTGCCTTGCTTTGCCTTGCCTTCCTCTCCTTCCGTTACTCTTTCCTTGCCTAGCCGTGCATTGCCTAGCCTTGCGTTGTCGTGCATTAGCCTTGCCTCGCCTGACCGTGCCTTGCCTTGCGTTACGCTTTCTTTGCCTTGCCGTGCATTGCCTAGTCCTGCGTTGTCGTGCCTTAGCCTTGTTTCCCCTTACCGTGCCGTTCCTTCCGTTACCCTTGCCTTCCCTTGCTTTCCCTTGCCTTTCTTTCCTTCCGTTACTCTTTCCTTGCCTTGCCGAGCACTGCCTAGCCTTGCGTTGTCGTGCCTTAGCCTTGCCTCGCCTGACCGTGCATTGCCTTGCGTTACTCTTTCCTTGCCTTGCCGTGCATTGCCTAGCCTTGCGTTGTCGTGCATTAGCCTTGCCTCGCCTGACCGTGCCTTGCCTTGCGTTACCCTTTCCTTGCCTTGCCGTGCATTGCCTAGCCGTGCTTTTTCGTGCATTAGCGTTGCCTCGCCTGACCGTGCCTTGCCTTGCGTTACCCTTTCCTTGCCTTGCCGTGCATTGCCTAGTCCTGCGTTGTCGTGCCTTAGGCTTGTTTCCCCTTAACGTGCCGTTCCGTCCGTTGCCCTTGCCTACCCTTGCTTTCCCTTGCCTTCCTTGCCTTCCGTTACTCTTTACTTACCTTCCGTGCATTGCCTAGCCTTGCGTTGTCGTGCCTTAGCCTTGCGTCGCCTGACCGTGCCTTGCCTTGCGTTACCCTTTCTTTGCCTTGCCGTGCATTGCCTAGTCCTGCGTTGTCGTGCCTTAGCCTTGTTTCCCCGTACCGTGCCGTTCCTTCCGTTAGCCTTGCCTTCCCTTGCTTTCCCTTGCCTTTCTTTCCTTCCGTTACTCTTTCCTTGCCTAGCCGTGCACTGCCTAGCCGTGCGTTGTCGTGCCTTAGCCTTGTTTCCCCTTGCTGTGCCGTTCCTTCCGTTACACTTGCCTTGCCTTTCTTTGCCTTGCCTTCCTTTCCTTCCGTTACTCTTTCCTTGCCTAGCTGTGCACTGCCTAGCCTTGCGTTGTCGTGCATTAGCCTTCCCTTGCCTAACCGTACCTTGCCTTGCGTTACCCTTTCCTTGCCTTGCCGTGCACTGCCTAGCCTTGCGTTGTCGTGCCTTACCCTTGTTTCCCCTTGCCGTGCCGTGCCTTTTGTTACACTTGCCTTGCCTTGCATTGCTTTGCCTTCCTTTCCTTCCGTTACTCTTTCCTTGCCTAGCCGTGCATTGCCTAGCCTTGCGTTGTCGTGCATTAGCCTTGCCTCGCCTGACCGTGCCTTGCCTTGCGTTACCCTTTCCTTCCCTTGCCGTGCATTGCCTAGCCGTGCGTTGTCTTGCCTTAGCCTTGTTTCCCCTTGCTGTGCCGTTTCTTCCGTTACACGTGCCTTGCCTTACTTTGCCTTGCCTTCCTTTCCTTCCCTTTCCTTGCCTAGCCGTGCACTGCCTAGCCGTGCGTTGTCGTGCCTTAGCCTTGTTTCCGCTTACCGTGCCGTTCCTTCCTTTACCTTTGCCTTCCCTTGCCTTCCTTGCCTTCCGTTACTCTTTGCTTGCCTTCCGTGCATTGCCTAGCCTTACGTTGTCCTGCCTTAGCCTTGCCTCGCCTGACCGTGCCTTGCCTTGCGTTACCCTTTCCTTGCCTTGCCGTGCATTGCCTAGTCCTGCGTTGTCGTGCCTTAGCCTTGTTTCCCCTTACCGTGCCGTTCCTTCCGTTACCCTTGCCTTCCCTTGCTTTCCCTTGCCTTTCTTTCCTTCCCTTATTCTTTCCTTGCCTTGCCGAGCACTGCCTAGCCTTGCGTTGTCGTGCATTAGCCTTGCCTCGCCTGACCGTGCCTTGCCTTGCGTTATGCTTTCCTTGCCTTGCCGTGCATTGCCTAGCCCTGCATTGTCGTGCATTAGCCTTGCCTTTCCTCACCGTGCCTTGCCTTGCGTTACCCTTTCCTTGCTTGGCCGTGCATTGCCTAGCCGTGCGTTGCCGTGCCTTACCCTTGTTTCCCCTTGCCGTGCCTTGCCTTTTGTTACACTTGCCTTGCCTTGCTTTGCCTTGCCTTCCTCTCCTTCCGTTACTCTTTCCTTGCCTAGCCGTGCATTGCCTAGCCTTGCGTTGTCGTGCATTAGCCTTGCCTCGCCTGACCTTGCCTTGCCTTGCGTTACCCTTTCTTTGCCTTGCCGTGCATTGCCTAGTCCTGCATTGTCGTGCCTTAGCCTTGTTTCCCCTTACCGTGCCGTTCCTTCCGTTACCCTTGCCTTCCCTTGCTTTCCCTTGCCTTTATTTCCTTCCGTTACTCTTTCCTTGCCTTGCCGAGCACTGCCTAGCCTTGCGTTGTCGTGCATTAGCCTTGCCTCGCCTGACCGTGCATTGCCTTGCGTTACCCTTTCCTTGCCTTGCCGTGCATTGCCTAGCCTTGCGTTGTCGTGCATTAGCCTTGCCTCGCCTGACCGTGCCTTGCCTTGCGTTACCCTTTCCTTGCCTTGCCGTGCATTGCCTAGTCCTGCGTTGTCGTGCCTTAGGCTTGTTTCCCCTTAACGTGCCGTTCCGTCCGTTGCCCTTGCCTACCCTTGCTTTCCCTTGCCTTCCTTGCCTTCCGTTACTCTTTCCTTGCCTTGCCGAGCACTGCCTAGCCTTGCGTTGTCGTGCATTAGCCTTGCCTCGCCTGACCGTGCATTGCCTTGCGTTACCCTTTCCTTGCCTTGCCGGGCATTGCCTAGTCCTGCGTTGTCGTGCCTTAGGCTTGTTTCCCCTTAACGTGCCGTTCCGTCCTTTGCCCTTGCCTACCCTTGCTTTCCCTTGCCTTCCTTGCCTTCCGTTACTCTTAACTTACCTTCCGTGCATTGCCTAGCCTTGCGTTGTCGTGCCTTAGCCTTGCGTCGCCTGACCGTGCCTTGCCTTGCGTTACCCTTTCTTTGCCTTGCCGTGCATTGCCTAGTCCTGCGTTGTCGTGCCTTAGCCTTGTTTCCCCGTACCGTGCCGTTCCTTCCGTTAGCCTTGCCTTCCCTTGCTTTCCCTTGCCTTTCTTTCCTTCCGTTACTCTTTCCCTGCCTAGCCGTGCACTGCCTAGCCGTGCGTTGTCGTGCCTTAGCCTTGTTTCCCCTTGCTGTGCCGTTCCTTCCGTTACACTTGCCTTGCCTTTCTTTGCCTTGCCTTCCTTTCCTTCCGTTACTCTTTCCTTGCCTAGCCGTGCATTGCCTAGCCTTGCGTTGTCGTGCATTAGCCTTGCCTCGCCTGACCGTGCCTTGCCTTGCGTTACCCTTTCCTTGCCTTGCCTTGCATTGCCTAGTCCTGAGTTGTCGTGCCTTAGCCTTGTTTCCGCTTACCGTGCCGTTCCTTCCTTTACCTTTGCCTTCCCTTGCCTTCCTTGCCTTCCGTTACTCTTTGCTTGCCTTCCGTGCATTGCCTAGCCTTGCGTTGTCCTGCCTTAGCCTTGCCTCGCCTGACCGTGCCTTGCCTTGCGTTACGCTTTCCTTGCTTGGCCGTGCATTGCCTAGCCGTGCGTTGCCGTGCCTTACCCTTGTTTCCCCTTGCCGTGCCTTGCCTTTTGTTACACTTGCCTTGCCTTGCTTTGCCTTGCCTTCCTCTCTTTCCGTTACTCTTTCCTTGCCTAGCCGTGCATTTCCTAGCCTTGCGTTGTCGTGCATTAGCCTTGCCTCGCCTGACCGTGCCTTGCCTTGCGTTACGCTTTCTTTGCCTTGCCGTGCATTGCCTAGTCCTGCGTTGTCGTGCCTTAGCCTTGTTTCCCCTTACCGTGCCGTTCCTTCCGTTACCCTTGCCTTCCCTTGCTTTCCCTTGCCTTTCTTTCCTTCCGTTACTCTTTCCTTGCCTTGCCGAGCACTGCCTAGCCTTGCGTTGTCGTGCATTAGCCTTGCCTCGCCTGACCGTGCATTGCCTTGCGTTACCCTCTCCTTGCCTTGCCGTGCATTGCCTAGCCGTGCGTTGTCTTGCCTTAGCCTTGTTTCCCCTTGCTGTGCCGTTCCTTCCGTTACACTTGCCTTGCCTTACTTTGCCTTGCCTTCCTTTCCTTCCGTTACTCTTTCCTTGCCTAGCCGTGCACTGCCTAGACTTGCGTTGTCGTGCCTTAGCCTTGCCTCGCCTGACCGTGCCTTGCCTTGCGTTACCCTTTCCTTGCCTTGCCGTGCATTGCCTAGCCGAGCGTTGTCGTGCATTAGCCTTGCCTCGCCTGACCGTGCCTTGCCTTGCGTTACCCTTTCTTTGCCTTGCCGTGCATTGCCTAGTCCTGCGTTGTCGTGCCTTAGCCTTGTTTCCCCTTACCGTGCCGTTCCTTCCGTTACCCTTGCCTTCCCTTGCTTTGCCTTGCCTTTCTTTCCTTCCGTTACTCTTTCCTTGCCTTGCCGAGCACTGCCTAGCCTTGCGTTGTCGTGCATTAGCCTTGCCTCGCCTGACCGTGCATTGCCTTGCGTTACCCTTTCCTTCCCTTGCCGTGCATTGCCTAGTCCTGAGTTTTCGTGCCTTAGCCTTGTTTCCGCTTACCGTGCCGTTCCTTCCTTTACCTTTGCCTTCCCTTGCCTTCCTTGCCTTCCATTACTCTTTGCTTGCCTTCCGTGCATTGCCTAGCCTTGCGTTGTCCTGCCTTAGCCTTGCCTCGCCTGACCGTGCCTTGCCTTGCGTTACCCTTTCCTTGCCTTGCCGTGCATTGCCTAGCCGTGCGTTGTCTAGCCTTAGCCTTGTTGCCCCTTGCCGTGACGTGCCTTTTGTTACACTTGACTTGCCTGGCTTTCCCTTGCCTTTCGTTCCTTCCGTTACTCTTTCCTTGCCTTGCCGTGCACTGCCTAGCCTTGCGTTGTCGTGCATTAGCCTTGCCTCGCCTGACCGTGCCTTGCCTTGCGTTACCCTTTCCTTGCCTTGCCGTGCATTGCCTAGCCCTGCATTGTCGTGCATTAGCCTTGCCTTGCCTCACCGTGCCTTGCCTTGCGTTACCCTTTCCTTGCCTGGCCGTGCATTGCCTAGCAGTGCGTTGCCGTGCCTTAGCCTTGTTTCCCCTTGCCGTGACGTGCCTTTTGTTACACTTGCCTTGCCTTGCTTTGCCTTGCCTTCCTTTGCTTCCGTTACTCTTTCCTTGCCTAGCCGTGCACTGCCTAGCCTTGCGTTGTCTTGCATTAGCCTTGCCTCGCCTGACCGTGCATTGCCTTGCGTTACCCTTTCCTTGCCTTGCCGTGCATTGCCTAGCCTTGCGTTGTCGTGCATTAGCCTTGCCTCGCCTGACCGTGCCTTGCCTTGCGTTACCCTTTCCTTGCCTTGCCGTGCATTGCCTAGCCGTGCTTTTTCGTGCATTAGCGTTGCCTCGCCTGACCGTGCCTTGCCTTGCGTTACCCTTTCCTTGCCTTGCCGTGCATTGCCTAGTCCTGCGCTGTCGTGCCTTAGGCTTGTTTCCCCTTAACGTGCCGCTCCGTCCGTTGCCCTTGCCTACCCTTGCTTTCCCTTGCTTTCCTTGCCTTCCGTTACTCTTTACTTACCTTCCGTGCATTGCCTAGCCTTGCGTTGTCGTGCATTAGCCTTGCCTCGCCTGACCGTGCCTTGCCTTGCGTTACCCTTTCCTTCCTTTGCCGTGCATTGCCTAGCCGTGCGTTGTCTTGCCTTAGCCTTGTTTCCCCTTGCTGTGCCGTTTGTTCCGTTACACTTGCCTTGCCTTACTTTTCCTTGCCTTCCTTTCCTTCCGTTACTCTTTCCTTGCCTAGCCGTGCATTGCCTAGTCCTGCGTTGTCGTGCCTTAGCCTTGTTTCCCCTTACCGTGCCGTTCCTTCCGTTACCCTTGCCTTCCCTTGCTTTCCCTTGCCTTTCTTTCCTTCCGTTACTCTTTCCTTGCCTTTCCGAACACTGCCTAGCCTTGCGTTGTCGTGCATTAGCCTTGCCTCGCCTGACCGTGCCTTGCCTTGCGTTATGCTTTCCTTGCCTTGCCGTGCATTGCCTAGCCCTGCATTGTCGTGCATTAGCCTTGCCTTTCCTCACCGTGCCTTGCCTTGCGTTACCCTTTCCTTGCTTGGCCGTGCATTGCCTAGCCGTGCGTTGCCGTGCCTTAGCCTTGTTTCCCCTTGCCGTGACGTGCCTTTTCTTACACTTGCCTTGACTTGCTTTGCCTTGCCTTCCTTTGCTTATGTTACTCTTTCCTTGCCTAGCCGTGCACTGCCTAGCCGTGCTTTTTCGTGCATTAGCGTTGCCTCGCCTGACCGTGCCTTGCCTTGCGTTACCCTTTCCTTGCCTTGCCGTGCATTGCCTAGTCCTGCGTTGTCGTGCCTTTGGCTTGTTTCCACTTAACGTGCCGTTCCGTCCGGTGCCCTTGCCTACCCTTGCTTTCCCTTGCCTTCCTTGCCTTCCGTTACTCTTTACTTAACTTCCGTGCATTGCCTAGCCTTGCGTTGTCGTGCCTTAGCCTTGCGTCGCCTGACCGTGCCTTGCCTTGCGTTACCCTTTCTTTGCCTTGCCGTGCATTGCCTAGTCCTGCGTTGTCATGCCTTAGCCTTGTTTCCCCGTACCGTGCCGTTCCTTCCGTTAGCCTTGCCTTCCCTTGCTTTCCCTTGCCTTTCTTTCCTTCCGTTACTCTTTCCTTGCCTAGCCGTGCACTGCCTAGCCGTGCGTTGTCGTGCCTTAGCCTTGTTTCCCCTTGCTGTGCCGTTCCTTCCGTTACACTTGCCTTGCCTTTCTTTGCCTTGCCTTCCTTTCCTTCCGTTACTCTTTCCTTGCCTAGCCGTGCACTGCCTAGCCTTGCGTTTTCGTGCATTAGCCTTCCCTTGCCTCACCGTACCTTGTCTTGCGTTACCCTTTCCTTGCCTTGCCGTGCACTGCCTAGCCTTGCGTTGTCGTGCCTTACCCTTGTTTCCCCTTGCCGTGCCGTGCCTTTTGTTACACTTGCCTTGCCTTGCTTTGCTTTGCCTTCCTTTCCTTCCGTTACTCTTTCCTTGCCTAGCCGTGCATTGCCTAGCCTTGCGTTGTCGTGCATTAGCATTGCCTCGCCTGACCGTGCCTTGCCTTGCGTTACCCTTTCCTTCCCTTGCCGTGCATTGCCTAGCCGTGCGTTGTCTTGCCTTAGCCTTGTTTCCCCTTGCTGTGCCGTTTCTTCCGTTACACTTGCCTTGCCTTATTTTGCCTTCCCTTCCTTTCCTTCCGATACTCTTTCCTTGCCTTGCCGTGCACTGCCTAGCCTTGCGTTGTCGTGCCGTAGCCTTGGCTCGCCTGACCGTGCCTTGCCTTGCGTTACCCTTTCCTTGCCTTGCCGTGCATTGCCTAGCCGAGCGTTTTCGTGCATTAGCCTTCCCTTGCCTCACCGTGCCTTGCTTTGCGTTACCCTTTCCTTGCCTTGCCATGCATTGCCTAGCCGTGCGTTGCCGTGCCTTACCCTTGTTTCCCCGTGCCGTGGCTTGCCTTTTGTTACACTTGCCTTGCCTTGCTTTGCCTTGCCTTCCTCTCCTTCCGTTACTCTTTCCTTGCCTAGCCGTGCATTGCCTAGCCTTGCGTTGTCGTGCATTAGCCTTGCCTCGCCTGACCGTGCCTTGCCTTGCGTTACCCTTTCTTTGCCTTGCCGTGCATTGCCTAGTCCTGCGCTGTCGTGCCTTAGCCTTGTTTCCCCTTACCGTGCCGTTCCTTCCGTTACCCTTGCCTTCCCTTGCTTTCCCTTGCCTTTCTTTCCTTCCGTTACTCTTTCCTTGCCTTGCCGAGCACTGCCTAGCCTTGCGTTGTCGTGCATTAGCCTTGCCTCGCCTGACCGTGCATTGCCTTGCGTTACCCTTTCCTTGCATTGCCGTGCATTGCCTAGCCTTGCGTTGTCCTGCCTTAGCCTTGCCTCGCCTGACCGTGCCTTGCCTTGCGTTACCCTTTCCTTGCCTTGCCGTGCATTGCCTAGCCCTGCATTGTCGTGCATTAGCCTTGCCTTGCCTCACCGTGCCTTGCCTTGCGTTACCCTTTCCTTGCCTGGCCGTGCATTGCCTAGCAGTGCGTTGCCGTGCCTTAGCCTTGTTTCCCCTTGCCGTGACGTGCCTTTTCTTACACTTGCCTTGCCTTGCTTTGCCTTGCCTTCCTTTGCTTATGTTACTCTTTCCTTGCCTAGCCGTGCACTGCCTAGCCGTGCTTTTTCGTGCATTAGCGTTGCCTCGCCTGACCGTGCCTTGCCTTGCGTTACCCTTTCCTTGCCTTGCCGTGCATTGCCTAGTCCTGCGTTGTCGTGCCTTTGGCTTGTTTCCACTTAACGTGCCGTTCCGTCCGGTGCCCTTGCCTACCCTTGCTTTCCCTTGCCTTCCTTGCCTTCCGTTACTCTTTACTTAACTTCCGTGCATTGCCTAGCCTTGCGTTGTCGTGCATTAGCCTTGCCTCGCCTGACCGTGCATTGCCTTGCGTTACCCTTTCCTTGCATTGCCGTGCATTGCCTAGCCTTGCGTTGTCCTGCCTTAGCCTTGCCTCGCCTGACCGTGCCTTGCCTTGCGTTACCCTTTCCTTGCCTTGCCGTGCATTGCCTAGCCCTGCATTGTCGTGCATTAGCCTTGCCTTGCCTCACCGTGCCTTGCCTTGCGTTACCCTTTCCTTGCCTGGCCGTGCATTGCCTAGCAGTGCGTTGCCGTGCCTTAGCCTTGTTTCCCCTTGCCGTGACGTGCCTTTTCTTACACTTGCCTTGCCTTGCTTTGCCTTGCCTTCCTTTGCTTATGTTACTCTTTCCTTGCCTAGCCGTGCACTGCCTAGCCGTGCTTTTTCGTGCATTAGCGTTGCCTCGCCTGACCGTGCCTTGCCTTGCGTTACCCTTTCCTTGCCTTGCCGTGCATTGCCTAGTCCTGCGTTGTCGTGCCTTAGGCTTGTTTCCCCTTAACGTGCCGTTCCGTCCGTTGCCCTTGCCTACCCTTGCTTTCCCTTGCCTTCCTTTCCTTCCGTTACTCTTTCCTTGCCTAGCCGTGCACTGCCTAGCCTTTCATTGTCGTGCCTTACCCTTGTTTCCCCTTGCCGTGCCGTGCCTTTTGTTACACTTGCCTTGCCTTGCTTTGCTTTGCCTTCCTTTCCTTCCGTTACTCTTTCCTTGCCTAGCCGTGCATTGCCTAGCCTTGCGTTGTCGTGCATTAGCCTTGCCTCGCCTGACCGTGCCTTGCCTTGCGTTACCCTTTCCTTCCCTTGCCGTGCATTGCCTAGCCGTGCGTTGTCTTGCCTTAGCCTTGTTTCCCCTTGCTGTGCCGTTTCTTCCGTTACACTTGCCTTGCCTTACTTTGCCTTGCCTTCCTTTCCTTCCGTTACTCTTTTCTTGCCTAGCCGTGCACTGCCTAGACTTGCGTTGTCGTGCCTTAGCCTTGGCTCGCCTGACAGTGCCTTGCCTTGCGTGACCCTTTCCTTGCCTTGCCGTGCATTGCCTAGCCGAGCGTTGTCGTGCATTAGCCTTCCCTTGCCTCACCGTGCATTGCCTTGCGTTACCCTTTCCTTCCCTTGCCGTGCATTGCCTAGTCCTGAGTTGTCGTGCCTTAGCCTTGTTTCCGCTTACCGTGCCGTTCCTTTCTTTACCTTTGCCTTCCCTTGCCTTCCTTGCCTTCCGTTACTCTTTGCTTGCCTTCCGTGCGTTGCCTAGCCTTGCGTTGTCCTGCCTTAGCCTTGCCTCGCCTGACCGTTCCTTGCCTTGCGTTACCCTTTCCTTGCCTTGCCGTGCATTGCCTAATCCTGCGTTGTCGTGCCTTAGCCTTGTTTCCCCTTACCGTGCCGTTCCTTCCGTTACCCTTCCCTTCCCTTGCTTTCCGTTGCCTTTCTTTCCTTCCGTTACTCTTTCCTTGCCTTGCCGAGCACTGCCTAGCCTTGCGTTGTCGTGCATTAGCCTTGCCTCGCCTGACCGTGCCTTGCCTTGCGTTATGCTTTCCTTGCCTTGCCGTGCACTGCCTAGACTTGCGTTGTCGTGCCTTAGCCTTGGCTCGCCTCACCGTGCCTTGCCTTGCGTTACCCTTTCCTTGCTTGGCCGTGCATTGCCTAGCCGTGCGTTGCCGTGCCTTACCCTTGTTTCCCCTTGCCGTGCCTTGCCTTTTGTTACACTTGCCTTGCCTTGCTTTGCCTTGCCTTCCTCTCCTTCCGTTACTCTTTCCTTGCCTAGCCGTGCATTGCCTAGCCTTGCGTTGTCGTGCATTAGCCTTGCCTCGCCTGACCGTGCCTTGCCTTGCGTTACCCTTTCTTTGCCTTGCCGTGCATTGCCTAGTCCTGCGTTGTCTTGCCTTAGCCTTGTTTCCCCTTACCGTGCCGTTCCTTCCGTTACCCTTGCCTTCCCTTGCTTTCCCTTGCCTTTCTTTCCTTCCGTTACTCTTTACTTACCTTCCGTGCATTGCCTAGCCTTGCGTTGTCGTGCCTTAGACTTGCGTCGCCTGACCGTGCCTTGCCTTGCGTTACCCTTTCTTTGCCTTGCCGTGCATTGCCTAGTCCTGCGTTGTCGTGCCTTAGCCTTGTTTCCCCGTACCGTACCGTTCCTTCCGTTAGCCTTGCCTTCCCTTGCTTTCCCTTGCCTTTCTTTCCTTCCGTTACTCTTTCCTTGCCTAGCCGTGCACTGCCTAGCCGTGCGTTGTCGTGCCTTAGCCTTGTTTCCCCTTGCTGTGCCGTTCCTTCCGTTACACTTGCCTTGCCTTTCTTTGCCTTGCCTTCCTTTCCGTCCGTTACTCTTTCCTTGCCTAGCCGTGCATTGCCTAGCCTTGCGTTGTCGTGCATTAGCCTTGCCTCGCCTGACCGTGCCTTGCCTTGCGTTACCCTTTCCTTGCCTTGCCTTGCATTGCCTAGTCCTGAGTTGTCGTGCCTTAGCCTTGTTTCCGCTTACCGTGCCGTTCCTTCCTTTACCTTTGCCTTCCCTTGCCTTCCTTGCCTTCCGTTACTCTTTGCTTGCCTTCCGTGCATTGCCTAGCCTTGCGTTGTCCTGCCTTAGCCTTGCCTCGCCTGACCGTGCCTTGCCTTGCGTTACCCTTTCCTTGCCTTGCCGTGCATTGCCTAATCCTGCGTTGTCGTGCCTTAGCCTTGTTTCCCCTTACCGTGCCGTTCCTTCCGTTACCCTTGCCTTCCCTTGCTTTCCCTTGCCTTTCTTTCCTTCCGTTACTCTTTCCTTGCCTTGCCGAGCACTGCCTAGCCTTGCGTTGTCGTGCATTAGCGTTGCCTCGCCTGACCGTGCCTTGCCTTGCGTTATGCTTTCCTTACCTTGCCGTGCATTGCCTAGCCCTGCATTGTCGTGCATTAGCCTTGCCTTTCCTCACCGTGCCTTGCCTTGCGTTACCCTTTCCTTGCTTGGCCGTGCATTGCCTAGCCGTGCGTTGCCGTGCCTTACCCTTGTTTCCCCTTGCCGTGCCTTGCCTTTTGTTACACTTGCCTTGCCTTGCTTTGCCTTGCCTTCCTCTCCTTCCGTTACTCTTTCCTTGCCTAGCCGTGCATTGCCTAGCCTTGCGTTGTCGTGCATTAGCCTTGCCTCGCCTGAACGTGCCTTGCCTTGCGTTACGCTTTCTTTGCCTTGCCGTGCATTGCCTAGTCCTGCGTTGTCGTGCCTTAGCCTTGTTTCCCCTTACCGTGCCGTTCCTTCCGTTACCCTTGCCTTCCCTTGCTTTCCCTTGCCTTTCTTTCCTTCCGTTACTCTTTCCTTTCCTTGCCGAGCACTGCCTAGCCTTGCGTTGTCGTGCCTTAGCCTTGCCTCGCCTGACCGTGCATTGCCTTGCGTTACTCTTTCCTTGCCTTGCCGTGCATTGCCTAGCCTTGCGTTGTCGTGCATTAGCCTTGCCTCGCCTGACCGTGCCTTGCCTTGCGTTACCCTTTCCTTGCCTTGCCTTGCATTGCCTAGTCCTGAGTTGTCGTGCCTTAGCCTTGTTTCCCCTTACCGTGCCGTTCCTTCCGTTAGCCTTGCCTTCCCTTGCCTTCCTTGCCTTCCGTTACTCTTTACTTACCTTCCGTGCATTGCCTAGCCTTGCGTTGTCGTGCCTTAGCCTTGCGTCGCCTGACCGTGCCTTGCCTTGCGTTACCCTTTCTTTGCCTTGCCGTGCATTGCCTAGTCCTGCGTTGTCGTGCCTTAGCCTTGTTTCCCCGTACCGTGCCGTTCCTTCCGTTAGCCTTGCCTTCCCTTGCTTTCCCTTGCCTTTCTTTCCTTCCGTTACTCTTTCCTTGCCTAGCCGTGCACTGCCTAGCCGTGCGTTGTCGTGCCTTAGCCTTGTTTCCCCTTGCTGTGCCGTTCCTTCCGTTACACTTGCCTTGCCTTTCTTTGCCTTGCCTTCCTTTCCTTCCGTTACCCTTTCCTTGCCTAGCCGTGCACTGCCTAGCCTTGCGTTGTCGTGCATTAGCCTTCCCTTGCCTCACCGTACCTTGCCTTGCGTTACCCTTTCCTTGCCTTGCTGTGCACTGCCTAGCCTTGCGTTGTCGTGCCTTACCCTTGTTTCCCCTTGCCGTGCCGTGCCTTTTGTTACACTTGCCTTGCCTTGCTTTGCTTTGCCTTCCTTTCCTTCCGTTACTCTTTCCTTGCCTAGCCGTGCATTGCCTAGCCTTGCGTTGTCGTGCATTAGCCTTGCCTCGCCTGAAGGTGCCTTGCCTTGCGTTACCCTTTCCTTCCCTTGCCGTGCATTGCCTAGCCGTGCGTTGTCTTGCCTTAGCCTTGTTTCCCCTTGCTGTGCCGTTTCTTCCGTTACACTTGCCTTGCCTTACTTTGCCTTGCCTTCCTTTCCTTCCGTTACTCTTTACTTGCCTAGCCGTGCACTGCCTAGCCTTGCGTTGTCGCGCCTTAGCCTTGGCTCGCCTGACCGTGCCTTGCCTTGCGTTACCCTTTCCTTGCTTGGCCGTGCATTGCCTAGCCGTGCGTTGCCGTGCCTTACCCTTGTTTCCCCTTGCCGTGCCTTGCCTTTTGTTACACTTGCCTTGCCTTGCTTTGCCTTTCCTTACTCTCCTTCCGTTACTCTTTCCTTGCCTAGCCGTGCATTGCCTAGCCTTGCGTTGTCGTGCATTAGCCTTGCCTCGCCTGACCGTGCCTTGCCTTGCGTTACCCTTTCTTTGCCTTGCCGTGCATTGCCTAGTCCTGCGTTGTCGTGCCTTAGCCTTGTTTCCCCTTACCGTGCCGTTCCTTCCGTTACCCTTGCCTTCCCTTGCTTTCCCTTGCCTTTCTTTCCTTCCCTTACTCTTTCCTTGCCTTGCCGAGCACTGCCTAGCCTTGCGTTGTCGTGCATTAGCCTTGCCTCGCCTGACCGTGCCTTGCCTTGCGTTACCCTTTCCTTGCCTTGCCGTGCATTGCCTAGTCCTGCGTTGTCGTGCCTTAGGCTTGTTTCCCCTTAACGTGCCGTTCCGTCCGTTGCCCTTGCCTACCCTTGCTTTCCCTTGCCTTCCTTGCCTTCCGTTACTCTTTCCTTGCCTTGCCGAGCACTGCCTAGCCTTGCGTTGTCGTGCATTAGCCTTGCCTCGCCTGACCGTGCATTGCCTTGCGTTACCCTTTCCTTGCCTTGCCGGGCATTGCCTAGTCCTGCGTTGTCGTGCCTTAGGCTTGTTTCCCCTTAACGTGCCGTTCCGTCCTTTGCCCTTGCCTACCCTTGCTTTCCCTTGCCTTCCTAGCCTTCCGTTACTCTTAACTTACCTTCCGTGCATTGCCTAGCCTTGCGTTGTCGTGCCTTAGCCTTGCGTCGCCTGACCGTGCCTTGCCTTGCGTTACCCTTTCTTTGCCTTGCCGTGCATTGCCTAGTCCTGCGTTGTCGTGCCTTAGCCTTGTTTCCCCGTACCGTGCCGTTCCTTCCGTTAGCCTTGCCTTCCCTTGCTTTCCCTTGCCTTTCTTTCCTTCCGTTACTCTTTCCCTGCCTAGCCGTGCACTGCCTAGCCGTGCGTTGTCGTGCCTTAGCCTTGTTTCCCCTTGCTGTGCCGTTCCTTCCGTTACACTTGCCTTGCCTTTCTTTGCCTTGCCTTCCTTTCCTTCCGTTACTCTTTCCTTGCCTAGCCGTGCATTGCCTAGCCTTGCGTTGTCGTGCATTAGCCTTGCCTCGCCTGACCGTGCCTTGCCTTGCGTTACCCTTTCCTTGCCTTGCCTTGCATTGCCTAGTCCTGAGTTGTCGTGCGTTAGCCTTGTTTCCGCTTACCGTGCCGTTCCTTCCTTTACCTTTGCCTTCCCTTGCCTTCCTTGCCTTCCGTTACTCTTTGCTTGCCTTCCGTGCATTGCCTAGCCTTGCGTTGTCCTGCCTTAGCCTTGCCTCGCCTGACCGTGCCTTGCCTTGCGTTACGCTTTCCTTGCTTGGCCGTGCATTGCCTAGCCGTGCGTTGCCGTGCCTTACCCTTGTTTCCCCTTGCCGTGCCTTGCCTTTTGTTACACTTGCCTTGCCTTGCTTTGCCTTGCCTTCCTCTCCTTCCGTTACTCTTTCCTTGCCTAGCCGTGCATTGCCTAGCCTTGCGTTGTCGTGCATTAGCCTTGCCTCGCCTGACCGTGCCTTGCCTTGCGTTACGCTTTCTTTGCCTTGCCGTGCATTGCCTAGTCCTGCGTTGTCGTGCCTTAGCCTTGTTTCCCCTTACCGTGCCGTTCCTTCCGTTACCCTTGCCTTCCCTTGCTTTCCCTTGCCTTTCTTTCCTTCCGTTACTCTTTCCTTGCCTTGCCGAGCACTGCCTAGCCTTGCGTTGTCGTGCCTTAGCCTTGCCTCGCCTGACCGTGCATTGCCTTGCGTTACTCTTTCCTTGCCTTGCCGTGCATTGCCTAGCCTTGCGTTGTCGTGCATTAGCCTTGCCTCGCCTGACCGTGCCTTGCCTTGCGTTACCCTTTCCTTGCCTTGCCGTGCATTGCCTAGCCGTGCTTTTTCGTGCATTAGCGTTGCCTCGCCTGACCGTGCCTTGCCTTGCGTTACCCTTTCCTTGCCTTGCCGTGCATTGCCTAGTCCTGCGTTGTCGTGCCTTAGGCTTGTTTCCCCTTAACGTGCCGTTCCGTCCGTTGCCCTTGCCTACCCTTGCTTTCCCTTGCCTTCCTTGCCTTCCGTTACTCTTTACTTACCTTCCGTGCATTGCCTAGCCTTGCGTTGTCGTGCCTTAGCCTTGCGTCGCCTGACCGTGCCTTGCCTTGCGTTACCCTTTCTTTGCCTTGCCGTGCATTGCCTAGTCCTGCGTTGTCGTGCCTTAGCCTTGTTTCCCCGTACCGTGCCGTTCCTTCCGTTAGCCTTGCCTTCCCTTGCTTTCCCTTGCCTTTCTTTCCTTCCGTTACTCTTTCCTTGCCTAGCCGTGCACTGCCTAGCCGTGCGTTGTCGTGCCTTAGCCTTGTTTCCCCTTGCTGTGCCGTTCCTTCCGTTACACTTGCCTTGCCTTTCTTTGCCTTGCCTTCCTTTCCTTCCGTTACTCTTTCCTTGCCTAGCTGTGCACTGCCTAGCCTTGCGTTGTCGTGCATTAGCCTTCCCTTGCCTAACCGTACCTTGCCTTGCGTTACCCTTTCCTTGCCTTGCCGTGCACTGCCTAGCCTTGCGTTGTCGTGCCTTACCCTTGTTTCCCCTTGCCGTGCCGTGCCTTTTGTTACACTTGCCTTGCCTTGCATTGCTTTGCCTTCCTTTCCTTCCGTTACTCTTTCCTTGCCTAGCCGTGCATTGCCTAGCCTTGCGTTGTCGTGCATTAGCCTTGCCTCGCCTAACCGTGCCTTGCCTTGCGTTACCCTTTCCTTCCCTTGCCGTGCATTGCCTAGCCGTGCGTTGTCTTGCCTTAGCCTTGTTTCCCCTTGCTGTGCCGTTTCTTCCGTTACACGTGCCTTGCCTTACTTTGCCTTGCCTTCCTTTCCTTCCCTTTCCTTGCCTAGCCGTGCACTGCCTAGCCGTGCGTTGTCGTGCCTTAGCCTTGTTTCCGCTTACCGTGCCGTTCCTTCCTTTACCTTTGCCTTCCCTTGCCTTCCTTGCCTTCCGTTACTCTTTGCTTGCCTTCCGTGCATTGCCTAGCCTTACGTTGTCCTGCCTTAGCCTTGCCTCGCCTGACCGTGCCTTGCCTTGCGTTACCCTTTCCTTGCCTTGCCGTGCATTGCCTAGTCCTGCGTTGTCGTGCCTTAGCCTTGTTTCCCCTTACCGTGCCGTTCCTTCCGTTACCCTTGCCTTCCCTTGCTTTCCCTTGCCTTTCTTTCCTTCCCTTACTCTTTCCTTGCCTTGCCGAGCACTGCCTAGCCTTGCGTTGTCGTGCATTAGCCTTGCCTCGCCTGACCGTGCCTTGCCTTGCGTTATGCTTTCCTTGCCTTGCCGTGCATTGCCTAGCCCTGCATTGTCGTGCATTAGCCTTGCCTTTCCTCACCGTGCCTTGCCTTGCGTTACCCTTTCCTTGCTTGGCCGTGCATTGCCTAGCCGTGCGTTGCCGTGCCTTACCCTTGTTTCCCCTTGCCGTGCCTTGCCTTTTGTTACACTTGCCTTGCCTTGCTTTGCCTTGCCTTCCTCTCCTTCCGTTACTCTTTCCTTGCCTAGCCGTGCATTGCCTAGCCTTGCGTTGTCGTGCATTAGCCTTGCCTCGCCTGACCTTGCCTTGCCTTGCGTTACCCTTTCTTTGCCTTGCCGTGCATTGCCTAGTCCTGCATTGTAGTGCCTTAGCCTTGTTTCCCCTTACCGTGCCGTTCCTTCCGTTACCCTTGCCTTCCCTTGCTTTCCCTTGCCTTTATTTCCTTCCGTTACTCTTTCCTTGCCTTGCCGAGCACTGCCTAGCCTTGCGTTGTCGTGCATTAGCCTTGCCTCGCCTGACCGTGCATTGCCTTGCGTTACCCTTTCCTTGCCTTGCCGTGCATTGACTAGCCTTGCGTTGTCGTGCATTAGCCTTGCCTCGCCTGACCGTGCCTTGCCTTGCGTTACCCTTTCCTTGCCTTGCCGTGCATTGCCTAGTCCTGCGTTGTCGTGCCTTAGGCTTGTTTCCCCTTAACGTGCCGTTCCGTCCGTTGCCCTTGCCTACCCTTGCTTTCCCTTGCCTTCCTTGCCTTCCGTTACTCTTTCCTTGCCTTGCCGAGCACTGCCTAGCCTTGCGTTGTCGTGCATTAGCCTTGCCTCGCCTGACCGTGCATTGCCTTGCGTTACCCTTTCCTTGCCTTGCCGGGCATTGCCTAGTCCTGCGTTGTCGTGCCTTAGGCTTGTTTCCCCTTAACGTGCCGTTCCGTCCTTTGCCCTTGCCTACCCTTGCTTTCCCTTGCCTTCCTTGCCTTCCGTTACTCTTAACTTACCTTCCGTGCATTGCCTAGCCTTGCGTTGTCGTGCCTTAGCCTTGCGTCGCCTGACCGTGCCTTGCCTTGCGTTACCCTTTCTTTGCCTTGCCGTGCATTGCCTAGTCCTGCGTTGTCGTGCCTTAGCCTTGTTTCCCCGTACCGTGCCGTTCCTTCCGTTAGCCTTGCCTTCCCTTGCTTTCCCTTGCCTTTCTTTCCTTCCGTTACTCTTTCTCTGCCTAGCCGTGCACTGCCTAGCCGTGCGTTGTCGTGCCTTAGCCTTGTTTCCCCTTGCTGTGCCGTTCCTTCCGTTACACTTGCCTTGCCTTTCTTTGCCTTGCCTTCCTTTCCTTCCGTTACTCTTTCCTTGCCTAGCCGTGCATTGCCTAGCCTTGCGTTGTCGTGCATTAGCCTTGCCTCGCCTGACCGTGCCTTGCCTTGCGTTACCCTTTCCTTGCCTTGCCTTGCATTGCCTAGTCCTGAGTTGTCGTGCCTTAGCCTTGTTTCCGCTTACCGTGCCGTTCCTTCCTTTACCTTTGCCTTCCCTTGCCTTCCTTGCCTTCCGTTACTCTTTGCTTGCCTTCCGTGCATTGCCTAGCCTTGCGTTGTCCTGCCTTAGCCTTGCCTCGCCTGACCGTGCCTTGCCTTGCGTTACGCTTTCCTTGCTTGGCCGTGCATTGCCTAGCCGTGCGTTGCCGTGCCTTACCCTTGTTTCCCCTTGCCGTGCCTTGCCTTTTGTTACACTTGCCTTGCCTTGCTTTGCCTTGCCTTCCTCTCCTTCCGTTACTCTTTCCTTGCCTAGCCGTGCATTGCCTAGCCTTGCGTTGTCGTGCATTAGCCTTGCCTCGCCTGACCGTGCCTTGCCTTGCGTTACGCTTTCTTTGCCTTGCCGTGCATTGCCTAGTCCTGCGTTGTCGTGCCTTAGCCTTGTTTCCCCTTACCGTGCCGTTCCTTCCGTTACCCTTGCCTTCCCTTGCTTTCCCTTGCCTTTCTTTCCTTCCGTTACTCTTTCCTTGCCTTGCCGAGCACTGCCTAGCCTTGCGTTGTCGTGCATTAGCCTTGCCTCGCCTGACCGTGCATTGCCTTGCGTTACCCTCTCCTTGCCTTGCCGTGCATTGCCTAGCCGTGCGTTGTCTTGCCTTAGCCTTGTTTCCCCTTGCTGTGCCGTTCCTTCCGTTACACTTGCCTTGCCTTACTTTGCCTTGCCTTCCTTTCCTTCCGTTACTCTTTCCTTGCCTAGCCGTGCACTGCCTAGACTTGCGTTGTCGTGCCTTAGCCTTGCCTCGCCTGACCGTGCCTTGCCTTGCGTTACCCTTTCCTTGCCTTGCCGTGCATTGCCTAGCCGAGCGTTGTCGTGCATTAGCCTTGCCTCGCCTGACCGTGCCTTGCCTTGCGTTACCCTTTCTTTGCCTTGCCGTGCATTGCCTAGTCCTGCGTTGTCGTGCCTTAGCCTTGTTTCCCCTTACCGTGCCGTTCCTTCCGTTACCCTTGCCTTCCCTTGCTTTGCCTTGCCTTTCTTTCCTTCCGTTACTCTTTCCTTGCCTTGCCGAGCACTGCCTAGCCTTGCGTTGTCGTGCATTAGCCTTGCCTCGCCTGACCGTGCATTGCCTTGCGTTACCCTTTCCTTCCCTTGCCGTGCATTGCCTAGTCCTGAGTTTTCGTGCCTTAGCCTTGTTTCCGCTTACCGTGCCGTTCCTTCCTTTACCTTTGCCTTCCCTTGCCTTCCTTGCCTTCCATTACTCTTTGCTTGCCTTCCGTGCATTGCCTAGCCTTGCGTTGTCCTGCCTTAGCCTTGCCTCGCCTGACCGTGCCTTGCCTTGCGTTACCCTTTCCTTGCCTTGCCGTGCATTGCCTAGCCGTGCGTTGTCTAGCCTTAGCCTTGTTGCCCCTTGCCGTGACGTGCCTTTTGTTACACTTGACTTGCCTGGCTTTCCCTTGCCTTTCGTTCCTTCCGTTACTCTTTCCTTGCCTTGCCGTGCACTGCCTAGCCTTGCGTTGTCGTGCATTAGCCTTGCCTCGCCTGACCGTGCCTTGCCTTGCGTTACCCTTTCCTTGCCTTGCCGTGCATTGCCTAGCCCTGCATTGTCGTGCATTAGCCTTGCCTTGCCTCACCGTGCCTTGCCTTGCGTTACCCTTTCCTTGCCTGGCCGTGCATTGCCTAGCAGTGCGTTGCCGTGCCTTAGCCTTGTTTCCCCTTGCCGTGACGTGCCTTTTGTTACACTTGCCTTGCCTTGCTTTGCCTTGCCTTCCTTTGCTTCCGTTACTCTTTCCTTGCCTAGCCGTGCACTGCCTAGCCTTGCGTTGTCTTGCATTAGCCTTGCCTCGCCTGACCGTGCATTGCCTTGCGTTACCCTTTCCTTGCCTTGCCGTGCATTGCCTAGCCTTGCGTTGTCGTGCATTAGCCTTGCCTCGCCTGACCGTGCCTTGCCTTGCGTTACCCTTTCCTTGCCTTGCCGTGCATTGCCTAGCCGTGCTTTTTCGTGCATTAGCGTTGCCTCGCCTGACCGTGCCTTGCCTTGCGTTACCCTTTCCTTGCCTTGCCGTGCATTGCCTAGTCCTGCGCTGTCGTGCCTTAGGCTTGTTTCCCCTTAACGTGCCGCTCCGTCCGTTGCCCTTGCCTACCCTTGCTTTCCCTTGCTTTCCTTGCCTTCCGTTACTCTTTACTTACCTTCCGTGCATTGCCTAGCCTTGCGTTGTCGTGCCTTAGCCTTGCGTCGCCTGACCGTGCCTTGCCTTGCGTTACCCTTTCTTTGCCTTTCCGTGCATTGCCTAGTCCTGCGTTGTCGTGCCTTAGCCTTGTTTCCCCGTACCGTGCCGTTCCTTCCGTTAGCCTTGCCTTCCCTTGCTTTCCCTTGCCTTTCTTGCCTTCCGTTACTCTTTCCTTGCCTAGCCGTGCACTGCCTAGCCGTGCGTTGTCGTGCCTTTGCCTTGTTTCCCCTTGCTGTGCCGTTCCTTCCGTTACACTTGCCTTGCCTTTCTTTGCCTTGCCTTCCTTTCCTTCCGTTACTCTTTCCTTGCCTAGCCGTGCACTGCCTAGCCTTGCGTTGTCGTGCATTAGCCTTCCCTTGCCTCACCGTACCTTGCCTTGCGTTACACTTTCCTTGCCTTGCCGTGCACTGCCTAGCCTTGCGTTGTCGTGCCTTACCCTTGTTTCCCCTTGCCGTGCCGTGCCTTTTGTTACACTTGCCTTGCCTTGCTTTGCTTTGCCTTCCTTTCCTTCCGTTACTCTTTCCTTGCCTAGCCGTGCATTGCCTAGCCTTGCGTTGTCGTGCATTAGCCTTGCCTCGCCTGACCGTGCCTTGCCTTGCGTTACCCTTTCCTTCCCTTGCCGTGCATTGCCTAGCCGTGCGTTGTCTTGCCTTAGCCTTGTTTCCCCTTGCTGTGCCGTTTGTTCCGTTACACTTGCCTTGCCTTACTTTTCCTTGCCTTCCTTTCCTTCCGTTACTCTTTCCTTGCCTAGCCGTGCATTGCCTAGTCCTGCGTTGTCGTGCCTTAGCCTTGTTTCCCCTTACCGTGCCGTTCCTTCCGTTACCCTTGCCTTCCCTTGCTTTCCCTTGCCTTTCTTTCCTTCCGTTACTCTTTCCTTGCCTTTCCGAACACTGCCTAGCCTTGCGTTGTCGTGCATTAGCCTTGCCTCGCCTGACCGTGCCTTGCCTTGCGTTATGCTTTCCTTGCCTTGCCGTGCATTGCCTAGCCCTGCATTGTCGTGCATTAGCCTTGCCTTTCCTCACCGTGCCTTGCCTTGCGTTACCCTTTCCTTGCTTGGCCGTGCATTGCCTAGCCGTGCGTTGCCGTGCCTTAGCCTTGTTTCCCCTTGCCGTGACGTGCCTTTTCTTACACTTGCCTTGACTTGCTTTGCCTTGCCTTCCTTTGCTTATGTTACTCTTTCCTTGCCTAGCCGTGCACTGCCTAGCCGTGCTTTTTCGTGCATTAGCGTTGCCTCGCCTGACCGTGCCTTGCCTTGCGTTACCCTTTCCTTGCCTTGCCGTGCATTGCCTAGTCCTGCGTTGTCGTGCCTTTGGCTTGTTTCCACTTAACGTGCCGTTCCGTCCGGTGCCCTTGCCTACCCTTGCTTTCCCTTGCCTTCCTTGCCTTCCGTTACTCTTTACTTAACTTCCGTGCATTGCCTAGCCTTGCGTTGTCGTGCCTTAGCCTTGCGTCGCCTGACCGTGCCTTGCCTTGCGTTACCCTTTCTTTGCCTTGCCGTGCATTGCCTAGTCCTGCGTTGTCATGCCTTAGCCTTGTTTCCCCGTACCGTGCCGTTCCTTCCGTTAGCCTTGCCTTCCCTTGCTTTCCCTTGCCTTTCTTTCCTTCCGTTACTCTTTCCTTGCCTAGCCGTGCACTGCCTAGCCGTGCGTTGTCGTGCCTTAGCCTTGTTTCCCCTTGCTGTGCCGTTCCTTCCGTTACACTTGCCTTGCCTTTCTTTGCCTTGCCTTCCTTTCCTTCCGTTACTCTTTCCTTGCCTAGCCGTGCACTGCCTAGCCTTGCGTTTTCGTGCATTAGCCTTCCCTTGCCTCACCGTACCTTGTCTTGCGTTACCCTTTCCTTGCCTTGCCGTGCACTGCCTAGCCTTGCGTTGTCGTGCCTTACCCTTGTTTCCCCTTGCCGTGCCGTGCCTTTTGTTACACTTGCCTTGCCTTGCTTTGCTTTGCCTTCCTTTCCTTCCGTTACTCTTTCCTTGCCTAGCCGTGCATTGCCTAGCCTTGCGTTGTCGTGCATTAGCATTGCCTCGCCTGACCGTGCCTTGCCTTGCGTTACCCTTTCCTTCCCTTGCCGTGCATTGCCTAGCCGTGCGTTGTCTTGCCTTAGCCTTGTTTCCCCTTGCTGTGCCGTTTCTTCCGTTACACTTGCCTTGCCTTATTTTGCCTTCCCTTCCTTTCCTTCCGATACTCTTTCCTTGCCTTGCCGTGCACTGCCTAGCCTTGCGTTGTCGTGCCGTAGCCTTGGCTCGCCTGACCGTGCCTTGCCTTGCGTTACCCTTTCCTTGCCTTGCCGTGCATTGCCTAGCCGAGCGTTTTCGTGCATTAGCCTTCCCTTGCCTCACCGTGCCTTGCTTTGCGTTACCCTTTCCTTGCCTTGCCATGCATTGCCTAGCCGTGCGTTGCCGTGCCTTACCCTTGTTTCCCCGTGCCGTGGCTTGCCTTTTGTTACACTTGCCTTGCCTTGCTTTGCCTTGCCTTCCTCTCCTTCCGTTACTCTTTCCTTGCCTAGCCGTGCATTGCCTAGCCTTGCGTTGTCGTGCATTAGCCTTGCCTCGCCTGACCGTGCCTTGCCTTGCGTTACCCTTTCTTTGCCTTGCCGTGCATTGCCTAGTCCTGCGCTGTCGTGCCTTAGCCTTGTTTCCCCTTACCGTGCCGTTCCTTCCGTTACCCTTGCCTTCCCTTGCTTTCCCTTGCCTTTCTTTCCTTCCGTTACTCTTTCCTTGCCTTGCCGAGCACTGCCTAGCCTTGCGTTGTCGTGCATTAGCCTTGCCTCGCCTGACCGTGCATTGCCTTGCGTTACCCTTTCCTTGCATTGCCGTGCATTGCCTAGCCTTGCGTTGTCCTGCCTTAGCCTTGCCTCGCCTGACCGTGCCTTGCCTTGCGTTACCCTTTCCTTGCCTTGCCGTGCATTGCCTAGCCCTGCATTGTCGTGCATTAGCCTTGCCTTGCCTCACCGTGCCTTGCCTTGCGTTACCCTTTCCTTGCCTGGCCGTGCATTGCCTAGCAGTGCGTTGCCGTGCCTTAGCCTTGTTTCCCCTTGCCGTGACGTGCCTTTTCTTACACTTGCCTTGCCTTGCTTTGCCTTGCCTTCCTTTGCTTATGTTACTCTTTCCTTGCCTAGCCGTGCACTGCCTAGCCGTGCTTTTTCGTGCATTAGCGTTGCCTCGCCTGACCGTGCCTTGCCTTGCGTTACCCTTTCCTTGCCTTGCCGTGCATTGCCTAGTCCTGCGTTGTCGTGCCTTTGGCTTGTTTCCACTTAACGTGCCGTTCCGTCCGGTGCCCTTGCCTACCCTTGCTTTCCCTTGCCTTCCTTGCCTTCCGTTACTCTTTACTTAACTTCCGTGCATTGCCTAGCCTTGCGTTGTCGTGCCTTAGCCTTGCGTCGCCTGACCGTGCCTTGCCTTGCGTTACCCTTTCTTTGCCTTGCCTTGCATTGCCTAGTCCTGCGTTGTCATGCCTTAGCTTCGTTTCCCCGTACCGTGCCGTTCCTTCCGTTAGCCTTGCCTTCCCTTGCTTTCCCTTGCCTTTCTTTCCTTCCGTTACTCTTTCCTTGCCTAGCCGTGCACTGCCTAGCCGTGCGTTGTCGTGCCTTAGCCTTGTTTCCCCTTGCTGTGCCGTTCCTTCCGTTACACTTGCCTTGCCTTTCTTTGACTTGCCTTCCTTTCCTTCCGTTACTCTTTCCTTGCCTAGCCGTGCACTGCCTAGCCTTGCGTTGTCGTGCATTAGCCTTCCCTTGCCTCACCGTACCTTGTCTTGCGTTACCCTTTCCTTGCCTTGCCGTGCACTGCCTAGCCTTGCGTTGTCGTGCCTTACCCTTGTTTCCCCTTGACGTGCCGTGCCTTTTGTTACACTTGCCTTGCCTTGCTTTGCTTTGCCTCCCTTTCCTTACGTTACTCTTTCCTTGCCTAGCCGTGCATTGCCTAGCCTTGCGTTGTCGTGCATTAGCATTGCCTCGCCTGACCGTGCCTTGCCTTGCGTTACCCTTTCCTTCCCTTGCCGTGCATTGCCTAGCCGTGCGTTGTCTTGCCTTAGCCTTGTTTCCCCTTGCTGTGCCGTTTCTTCCGTTACACTTGCCTTGCCTTATTTTGCCTTCCCTTCCTTTCCTTCCGTTACTCTTTCCTTGCCTAGCCGTGCACTGCCTAGCCTTGCCTTGTCGTGCCGTAGCCTTGGCTCGCCTGACCGTGCCTTGCCTTGCGCGTTACCCTTTCCTTGCCTTGCCGTGCATTGCCTAGCCGAGCGTTTTCGTGCATTAGCCTTCCCTTGCCTCACCGTGCCTTGCTTTGCGTTACCCTTTCCTTGCCTTGCCATGCATTGCCTAGCCGTGCGTTGCCGTGCCTTACCCTTGTTTCCCCGTGCCGTGGCTTGCCTTTTGTTACACTTGCCTTGCCTTGCTTTGCCTTGCCTTCCTCTCCTTCCGTTACTCTTTCCTTGCCTAGCCGTGCATTGCCTAGCCTTGCGTTGTCGTGCATTAGCCTTGCCTCGCCTGACCGTGCCTTGCCTTGCGTTACCCTTTCTTTGCCTTGCCGTGCATTGCCTAGTCCTGCGTTGTCGTGCCTTAGCCTTGTTTCCCCTTACCGTGCCGTTCCTTCCGTTACCCTTGCCTTCCCTTGCTTTCCCTTGCCTTTCTTTCCTTCCGTTACTCTTTCCTTGCCTTGCCGAGCACTGCCTAGCCTTGCGTTGTCGTGCATTAGCCTTGCCTCGCCTGACCGTGCATTGCCTTGCGTTACTCTTTCCTTGCCTTGCCGTGCATTGCCTAGCCTTGCGTTGTCGTGCATTAGCCTTGCCTCGCCTGACCGTGCCTTGCCTTGCGTTACCCTTTCCTTGCCTTGCCGTGCATTGCCTAGCCGTGCTTTTTCGTGCATTAGCGTTGCCTCGCCTGACCGTGCCTTGCCTTGCGTTACCCTTTCCTTGCCTTGCCGTGCATTGCCTAGTCCTGCGTTGTCGTGCCTTAGGCTTGTTTCCCCTTAACGTGCCGTTCCGTCCGTTGCCCTTGCCTACCCTTGCTTTCCCTTGCCTTCCTTGCCTTCCGTTACTCTTTACTTACCTTCCGTGCATTGCCTAGCCTTGCGTTGTCGTGCCTTAGCCTTGCGTCGCCTGACCGTGCCTTGCCTTGCGTTACCCTTTCTTTGCCTTGCCGTGCATTGCCTAGTCCTGCGTTGTCGTGCCTTAGCCTTGTTTCCCCGTACCGTGCCGTTCCTTCCGTTAGCCTTGCCTTCCCTTGCTTTCCCTTGCCTTTCTTTCCTTCCGTTACTCTTTCCTTGCCTAGCCGTGCACTGCCTAGCCTTTCATTGTCGTGCCTTACCCTTGTTTCCCCTTGCCGTGCCGTGCCTTTTGTTACACTTGCCTTGCCTTGCTTTGCTTTGCCTTCCTTTCCTTCCGTTACTCTTTCCTTGCCTAGCCGTGCATTGCCTAGCCTTGCGTTGTCGTGCATTAGCCTTGCCTCGCCTGACCGTGCCTTGCCTTGCGTTACCCTTTCCTTCCCTTGCCGTGCATTGCCTAGCCGTGCGTTGTCTTGCCTTAGCCTTGTTTCCCCTTGCTGTGCCGTTTCTTCCGTTACACTTGCCTTGCCTTACTTTGCCTTGCCTTCCTTTCCTTCCGTTACTCTTTTCTTGCCTAGCCGTGCACTGCCTAGACTTGCGTTGTCGTGCCTTAGCCTTGGCTCGCCTGACAGTGCCTTGCCTTGCGTGACCCTTTCCTTGCCTTGCCGTGCATTGCCTAGCCGAGCGTTGTCGTGCATTAGCCTTCCCTTGCCTCACCGTGCATTGCCTTGCGTTACCCTTTCCTTCCCTTGCCGTGCATTGCCTAGTCCTGAGTTGTCGTGCCTTAGCCTTGTTTCCGCTTACCGTGCCGTTCCTTTCTTTACCTTTGCCTTCCCTTGCCTTCCTTGCCTTCCGTTACACTTTGCTTGCCTTCCGTGCGTTGCCTAGCCTTGCGTTGTCCTGCCTTAGCCTTGCCTCGCCTGACCGTTCCTTGCCTTGCGTTACCCTTTCCTTGCCTTGCCGTGCATTGCCTAATCCTGCGTTGTCGTGCCTTAGCCTTGTTTCCCCTTACCGTGCCGTTCCTTCCGTTACCCTTCCCTTCCCTTGCTTTCCGTTGCCTTTCTTTCCTTCCGTTACTCTTTCCTTGCCTTGCCGAGCACTGCCTAGCCTTGCGTTGTCGTGCATTAGCCTTGCCTCGCCTGACCGTGCCTTGCCTTGCGTTATGCTTTCCTTGCCTTGCCGTGCACTGCCTAGACTTGCGTTGTCGTGCCTTAGCCTTGGCTCGCCTCACCGTGCCTTGCCTTGCGTTACCCTTTCCTTGCTTGGCCGTGCATTGCCTAGCCGTGCGTTGCCGTGCCTTACCCTTGTTTCCCCTTGCCGTGCCTTGCCTTTTGTTACACTTGCCTTGCCTTGCTTTGCCTTGCCTTCCTCTCCTTCCGTTACTCTTTCCTTGCCTAGCCGTGCATTGCCTAGCCTTGCGTTGTCGTGCATTAGCCTTGCCTCGCCTGACCGTGCCTTGCCTTGCGTTACCCTTTCTTTGCCTTGCCGTGCATTGCCTAGTCCTGCGTTGTCGTGCCTTAGCCTTGTTTCCCCTTACCGTGCCGTTCCTTCCGTTACCCTTGCCTTCCCTTGCTTTCCCTTGCCTTTCTTTCCTTCCGTTACTCTTTACTTACCTTCCGTGCATTGCCTAGCCTTGCGTTGTCGTGCCTTAGACTTGCGTCGCCTGACCGTGCCTTGCCTTGCGTTACCCTTTCTTTGCCTTGCCGTGCATTGCCTAGTCCTGCGTTGTCGTGCCTTAGCCTTGTTTCCCCGTACCGTACCGTTCCTTCCGTTAGCCTTGCCTTCCCTTGCTTTCCCTTGCCTTTCTTTCCTTCCGTTACTCTTTCCTTGCCTAGCCGTGCACTGCCTAGCCGTGCGTTGTCGTGCCTTAGCCTTGTTTCCCCTTGCTGTGCCGTTCCTTCCGTTACACTTGCCTTGCCTTTCTTTGCCTTGCCTTCCTTTCCGTCCGTTACTCTTTCCTTGCCTAGCCGTGCATTGCCTAGCCTTGCGTTGTCGTGCATTAGCCTTGCCTCGCCTGACCGTGCCTTGCCTTGCGTTACCCTTTCCTTGCCTTGCCTTGCATTGCCTAGTCCTGAGTTGTCGTGCCTTAGCCTTGTTTCCGCTTACCGTGCCGTTCCTTCCTTTACCTTTGCCTTCCCTTGCCTTCCTTGCCTTCCGTTACTCTTTGCTTGCCTTCCGTGCATTGCCTAGCCTTGCGTTGTCCTGCCTTAGCCTTGCCTCGCCTGACCGTGCCTTGCCTTGCGTTACCCTTTCCTTGCCTTGCCGTGCATTGCCTAATCCTGCGTTGTCGTGCCTTAGCCTTGTTTCCCCTTACCGTGCCGTTCCTTCCGTTACCCTTGCCTTCCCTTGCTTTCCCTTGCCTTTCTTTCCTTCCGTTACTCTTTCCTTGCCTTGCCGAGCACTGCCTAGCCTTGCGTTGTCGTGCATTAGCGTTGCCTCGCCTGACCGTGCCTTGCCTTGCGTTATGCTTTCCTTACCTTGCCGTGCATTGCCTAGCCCTGCATTGTCGTGCATTAGCCTTGCCTTTCCTCACCGTGCCTTGCCTTGCGTTACCCTTTCCTTGCTTGGCCGTGCATTGCCTAGCCGTGCGTTGCCGTGCCTTACCCTTGTTTCCCCTTGCCGTGCCTTGCCTTTTGTTACACTTGCCTTGCCTTGCTTTGCCTTGCCTTCCTCTCCTTCCGTTACTCTTTCCTTGCCTAGCCGTGCATTGCCTAGCCTTGCGTTGTCGTGCATTAGCCTTGCCTCGCCTGAACGTGCCTTGCCTTGCGTTACGCTTTCTTTGCCTTGCCGTGCATTGCCTAGTCCTGCGTTGTCGTGCCTTAGCCTTGTTTCCCCTTACCGTGCCGTTCCTTCCGTTACCCTTGCCTTCCCTTGCTTTCCCTTGCCTTTCTTTCCTTCCGTTACTCTTTCCTTTCCTTGCCGAGCACTGCCTAGCCTTGCGTTGTCGTGCCTTAGCCTTGCCTCGCCTGACCGTGCATTGCCTTGCGTTACTCTTTCCTTGCCTTGCCGTGCATTGCCTAGCCTTGCGTTGTCGTGCATTAGCCTTGCCTCGCCTGACCGTGCCTTGCCTTGCGTTACCCTTTCCTTGCCTTGCCTTGCATTGCCTAGTCCTGAGTTGTCGTGCCTTAGCCTTGTTTCCCCTTACCGTGCCGTTCCTTCCTTTACCTTTGCCTTCCCTTGCCTTCCTTGCCTTCCGTTACTATTTGCTTGCCTTCCGTGCATTGCCTAGCCTTGCGTTGTCCTGCCTTAGCCTTGCCTCGCCTGACCGTGCCTTGCCTTGCGTTACCCTTTCCTTGCCTTGCCGTGCATTGCCTAATCCTGCGTTGTCGTGCCTTAGCCTTGTTTCCCCTTACCGTGCCGTTCCTTCCGTTACCCTTGCCTTCCCTTGCTTTCCCTTGCCTTTCTTTCCTTCCGTTACTCTTTCCTTGCCTTGCCGAGCACTGCCTAGCCTTGCGTTGTCGTGCATTAGCCTTGCCTCGCCTGACCGTGCCTTGCCTTGCGTTATGCTTTCCTTACCTTGCCGTGCATTGCCTAGCCCTGCATTGTCGTGCATTAGCCTTGCCTTTCCTCACCGTGCCTTGCCTTGCGTTACCCTTTCCTTGTTTGGCCGTGCATTGCCTAGCCGTGCGTTGCCGTGCCTTACCCTTGTTTCCCCTTGCCGTGCCTTGCCTTTTGTTACACTTGCCTTGCCTTGCTTTGCCTTGCCTTCCTCTCCTTCCGTTACTCTTTCCTTGCCTAGCCGTGCATTGCCTAGCCTTGCGTTGTCGTGCATTAGCCTTTCCTCGCCTGAACGTGCCTTGCCTTGCGTTACGCTTTCTTTGCCTTGCCGTGCATTGCCTAGTCCTGCGTTGTCGTGCCTTAGCCTTGTTTCCCCTTACCGTGCCGTTCCTTCCGTTACCCTTGCCTTCCCTTGCTTTCCCTTGCCTTTCTTTCCTTCCGTTACTCTTTCCTTGCCTTGCCGAGCACTGCCTAGCCTTGCGTTGTCGTGCCTTAGCCTTGCCTCGCCTGACCGTGCATTGTCTTGCGTTACTCTTTCCTTGCCTTGCCGTGCATTGCCTAGCCTTGCGTTGTCGTGCATTAGCCTTGCCTCGCCTGACCGTGCCTTGCCTTGCGTTACCCTTTCCTTGCCTTGCCGTGCATTGCCTAGCCGTGCTTTTTCGTGCATTAGCTTTGCCTCGCCTGACCGTGCCTTGCCTTGCGTTACCCTTTCCTTGCCTTGCCGTGCATTGCCTAGTCCTGCGTTGTCGTGCTTTAGGCTTGTTTCCCCTTAACGTGCCGTTCCGTCCGTTGCCCTTGCCTACCCTTGCTTTCCCTTGCCTTCCTTGCCTTCCGTTACTCTTTACTTACCTTCCGTGCATTGCCTAGCCTTGCGTTCTCGTGCCTTAGCCTTGCGTCGCCTGACCCTGCCTTGCCTTGCGTTACCCTTTCTTTGCCTTGCCGTGCATTGCCTAGTCCTGCGTTGTCGTGCCTTAGCCTTGTTTCCCCGTACCGCGCCGTTCCTTCCGTAAGCCTTGCCTTCCCTTGCTTTCCCTTGCCTTTCTTTCCTTCCGTTAATCTTTCCTTGCCTAGCCGTGCACTGCCTAGCCTTGCGTTGTCGTTCCTTAGCCTTGTTTCCCCTTGCTGTGCCGTTCCTTCCGTTACACTTGCCTTGCCTTTCTTTGCCTTGCCTTCCTTTCCTTCCGTTACTCTTTCCATGCCTAGCTGTGCACTGCCTAGCCTTGCGTTGTCGTGCATTAGCCTTGCCTCGCCTGACCGTGCCTTGCCTTGCGTTACCCTTTCCTTCCCTTGCCGTGCATTGCCTAGCCGTGCGTTGTCTTGCCTTAGCCTTGTTTCCCCTTGCTGTGCCGTTTCTTCCGTTACACGTGCCTTGCCTTACTTTGCCTTGCCTTCCTTTCCTTCCCTTTCCTTGCCTAGCCGGGCACTGCCTAGCCGTGCGTTGTCGTGCCTTAGCCTTGTTTCCGCTTACCGTGCCGTTCCTTCCTTTACCTTTGCCTTCCCTTGCCTTCCTTGCCTTCCGTTACTCTTTGCTTGCCTTCCGTGCATTGCCTAGCCTTGCGTTGTCCTGCCTTAGCCTTGCCTCGCCTGACCGTGCCTTGCCTTGCGTTACCCTTTCCTTGCCTTGCCGTGCATTGCCTAGTCCTGCGTTGTCGTGCCTTAGCCTTGTTTCCCCTTACCGTGCCGTTCCTTCCGTTACCCTTGCCTTCCCTTGCTTTCCCTTGCCTTTCTTTCCTTCCGTTACTCTTTCCTTGCCTTGCCGAGAACTGCCTAGCCTTGCGTTGTCGTGCATTAGCCTTGCCTCGCCTGACCGTGCCTTGCCTTGCGTTATGCTTTCCTTGCCTTGCCGTGCATTGCCTAGCCCTGCATTGTCGTGCATTAGCCTTGCCTTTCCTCACCGTGCCTTGCCTTGCGTTACCCTTTCCTTGCTTGGCCGTGCATTGCCTAGCCGTGCGTTGCCGTGCCTTACCCTTGTTTCCCCTTGCCGTGCCTTGCCTTTTATTACACTTGCCTTGCCTTGCTTTGCCTTGCCTTCCTCTCCTTCCGTTACTCTTTCCTTGCCTAGCCGTGCATTGCCTAGCCTTGCGTTGTCGTGCCTTAGCCTTGCCTCGCCTGACCGTGCATTGCCTTGCGTTACCCTTTCCTTGCCTTGCCGTGCATTGCCTAGCCTTGCGTTGTCGTGCATTAGCCTTGCCTCGCCTGACCGTGCCTTGCCTTGCGTTACCCTTTCCTTGCCTTGCCGTGCATTGCCTAGCCGTGCTTTTTCGTGCATTAGCGTTGCCTCGCCTGACCGTGCCTTGCCTTGCGTTACCCTTTCCTTGCCTTGCCGTGCATTGCCTAGTCCTGCGTTGTCGTGCCTTAGGCTTGTTTCCCCTTAACGTGCCGTTCCGTCCGTTGCCCTTGCCTACCCTTGCTTTCCCTTGCCTTCCTTGCCTTCCGTTACTCTTTACTTACCTTCCGTGCATTGCCTAGCCTTGCGTTGTCGTGCCTTAGCCTTGCGTCGCCTGACCGTGCCTTGCCTTGCGTTACCCTTTCTTTGCCTTGCCGTGCATTGCCTAGTCCTGCGTTGTCGTGCCTTAGCCTTGTTTCCCCGTACCGTGCCGTTCCTTCCGTTAGCCTTGCCTTCCCTTGCTTTCCCTTGCCTTTCTTTCCTTCCGTTACTCTTTCCTTGCCTAGCCGTGCACTGCCTAGCCTTTCGTTGTCGTGCCTTACCCTTGTTTCCCCTTGCCGTGCCGTGCCTTTTGTTACACTTGCCTTGCCTTGCTTTGCTTTGCCTTCCTTTCCTTCCGTTACTCTTTCCTTGCCTAGCCGTGCATTGCCTAGCCTTGCGTTGTCGTGCTTTAGCCTTGCCTCGCCTGACCGTGCCTTGCCTTGCGTTACCCTTTCCTTCCCTTGCCGTGCATTGCCTAGCCGTGCGTTGTCTTGCCTTAGCCTTGTTTCCCCTTGCTGTGCCGTTTCTTCCGTTACACTTGCATTGCCTTACTTTGCCTTGCCTTCCTTTCCTTCCGTTACTCTTTCCTTGCCTAGCCGTGCACTGCCTAGACTTGCGTTGTCGTGCCTTAGCCTTGGCTCGCCTGACAGTGCCTTGCCTTGCGTGACCCTTTCCTTGCCTTGCCGTGCATTGCCTAGCCGAGCGTTGTCGTGCATTAGCCTTCCCTTGCCTCACCGTGCATTGCCTTGCGTTACCCTTTCCTTCCCTTGCCGTGCATTGCCTAGTCCTGAGTTGTCGTGCCTTAGCCTTGTTTCCGCTTACCGTGCCGTTCCTTCCTTTACCTTTGCCTTCCCTTGCCTTCCTTGCCTTCCGTTACTCTTTGCTTGCCTTCCGTGCATTGCCTAGCCTTGCGTTGTCCTGCCTTAGCCTTGCCTCGCCTGACCGTTCCTTGCCTTGCGTTACCCTTTCCTTGCCTTGCCGTGCATTGCCTAATCCTGCGTTGTCGTGCCTTAGCCTTGTTTCCCCTTACCGTGCCGTTCCTTCCGTTACCCTTCCCTTCCCTTGCTTTCCGTTGCCTTTCTTTCCTTCCGTTACTCTTTCCTTGCCTTGCCGAGCACTGCCTAGCCTTGCGTTGTCGTGCATTAGCCTTGCCTCGCCTGACCGTGCCTTGCCTTGCGTTATGCTTTCCTTGCCTTGCCGTGCACTGCCTAGACTTGCGTTGTCGTGCCTTAGCCTTGGCTCGCCTCACCGTGCCTTGCCTTGCGTTACCCTTTCCTTGCTTGGCCGTGCATTGCCTAGCCGTGCGTTGCCGTGCCTTACCCTTGTTTCCCCTTGCCGTGCCTTGCCTTTTGTTACACTTGCCTTGCCTTGCTTTGCCTTGCCTTCCTCTCCTTCCGTTACTCTTTCCTTGCCTAGCCGTGCATTGCCTAGCCTTGCGTTGTCGTGCATTAGCCTTGCCTCGCCTGACCGTGCCTTGCCTTGCGTTACCCTTTCTTTGCCTTGCCGTGCATTGCCTAGTCCTGCGTTGTCGTGCCTTAGCCTTGTTTCCCCTTACCGTGCCGTTCCTTCCGTTACCCTTGCCTTCCCTTGCTTTCCCTTGCCTTTCTTTCCTTCCGTTACTCTTTACTTACCTTCCGTGCATTGCCTAGCCTTGCGTTGTCGTGCCTTAGCCTTGCGTCGCCTGACCGTGCCTTGCCTTGCGTTACCCTTTCTTTGCCTTGCCGTGCATTGCCTAGTCCTGCGTTGTCGTGCCTTAGCCTTGTTTCCCCTTACCGTGCCGTTCCTTCCGTTAGCCTTGCCTTCCCTTGCTTTCCCTTGCCTTTCTTTCCTTCCGTTACTCTTTCCTTGCCTAGCCGTGCACTGCCTAGCCGTGCGTTGTCGTGCCTTAGCCTTGTTTCCCCTTGCTGTGCCGTTCCTTCCGTTACACTTGCCTTGCCTTTCTTTGCCTTGCCTTCCTTTCCGTCCGTCACTCTTTCCTTGCCTAGCCGTGCATTGCCTAGCCTTGCGTTGTCGTGCATTAGCCTTGCCTCGCCTGACCGTGCCTTGCCTTGCGTTACCCTTTCCTTGCCTTGCCTTGCATTGCCTAGACCTGAGTTGTCGTGCCTTAGCCTTGTTTCCGCTTACCGTGCCGTTCCTTCCTTTACCTTTGCCTTCCCTTGCCTTCCTTGCCTTCCATTACTCTTTGCTTGCCTTCCGTGCATTGCCTAGCCTTGCGTTGTCCTGCCTTAGCCTTGCCTCGCCTGACCGTGCCTTGCCTTGCGTTACCCTTTCCTTGCCTTGCCGTGCATTGCCTAATCCTGCGTTGTCGTGCCTTAGCCTTGTTTCCCCTTACCGTGCCGTTCCTTCCGTTACCCTTGCCTTCCCTTGCTTTCCCTTGCCTTTCTTTCCTTCCGTTACTCTTTCCTTGCCTTGCCGAGCACTGCCTAGCCTTGCGTTGTCGTGCATTAGCCTTGCCTCGCCTGACCGTGCCTTGCCTTGCGTTATGCTTTCCTTACCTTGCCGTGCATTGCCTAGCCCTGCATTGTCGTGCATTAGCCTTGCCTTTCCTCACCGTGCCTTGCCTTGCGTTACCCTTTCCTTGCTTGGCCGTGCATTGCCTAGCCGTGCGTTGCCGTGCCTTACCCTTGTTTCCCCTTGCCGTGCCTTGCCTTTTGTTACACTTGCCTTGCCTTGCTTTGCCTTGCCTTCCTCTCCTTCCGTTACTCTTTCCTTGCCTAGCCGTGCATTGCCTAGCCTTGCGTTGTCGTGCATTAGCCTTGCCTCTCCTGAACGTGCCTTGCCTTGCGTTACGCTTTCTTTGCCTTGCCGTGCATTGCCTAATCCTGCGTTGTCGTGCCTTAGCCTTGTTTCCCCTTACCGTGCCGTTCCTTCCGTTACCCTTGCCTTCCCTTGCTTTCCCTTGCCTTTCTTTCCTTCCGTTACTCTTTCCTTGCCTTGCCGAACACTGCCTAGCCCTGCGTTGTCGTGCCTTAGCCTTGTTTCCCCTTACCGTGCATTGCCTTGCGTTACTCTTTCCTTGCCTTGCCGTGCATTGCCTAGCCTTGCGTTGTCGTGCATTAGCCTTGACTCGCCTGACCGTGCCTTGCCTTGCGTTACCCTTTCCTTGCCTTGCCTTGCATTGCCTAGTCCTGAGTTGTCGTGCCTTAGCCTTGTTTCCGCTTACCGTGCCGTTCCTTCCTTTACCTTTGCCTTCCCTTGCCTTCCTTGCCTTCCGTTACTCTTTGCTTGCCTTCCGTGCATTGCCTAGCCTTGCGTTGTCCTGCCTTAGCCTTGCCTCGCCTGACCGTGCCTTGCCTTGCGTTACCCTTTCCTTGCCTTGCCGTGCATTGCCTAATCCTGCGTTGTCGTGCCTTAGCCTTGTTTCCCCTTACCGTGCCGTTCCTTCCGTTACCCTTGCCTTCCCTTGCTTTCCCTTGCCTTTCTTTCCTTCCGTTACTCTTTCCTTGCCTTGCCGAGCACTGCCTAGCCTTGCGTTGTCGTGCATTAGCCTTGCCTCGCCTGACCGTGCCTTGCCTTGCGTTATGCTTTCCTTACCTTGCCGTGCATTGCCTAGCCCTGCATTGTCGTGCATTAGCCTTGCCTTTCCTCACCGTGCCTTGCCTTGCGTTACCCTTTCCTTGCCTTGCCGTGCATTGCCTAGCCGTGCTTTTTCGTGCATTAGCGTTGCCTCGCCTGACCGTGCCTTGCCTTGCGTTACCCTTTCCTTGCCTTGCCGTGCACTGCCTAGCCTTGCGTTGTCGTGCCTTACCCTTGTTTCCCCTTGCCGTGCCGTGCCTTTTGTTACACTTGCCTTGCCTTGCATTGCTTTGCCTTCCTTTCCTTCCGTTACTCTTTCCTTGCCTAGCCGTGCATTGCCTAGCCTTGCGTTGTCGTGCATTAGCCTTGCCTCGCCTGACCGTGCCTTGCCTTGCGTTACCCTTTCCTTCCCTTGCCGTGCATTGCCTAGCCGTGCGTTGTCTTGCCTTAGCCTTGTTTCCCCTTGCTGTGCCGTTTCTTCCGTTACACGTGCCTTGCCTTACTTTGCCTTGCCTTCCTTTCCTTCCCTTTCCTTGCCTAGCCGGGCACTGCCTAGCCGTGCGTTGTCGTGCCTTAGCCTTGTTTCCGCTTACCGTGCCGTTCCTTCCTTTACCTTTGCCTTCCCTTGCCTTCCTTGCCTTCCGTTACTCTTTGCTTGCCTTCCGTGCATTGCCTAGCCTTGCGTTGTCCTGCCTTAGCCTTGCCTCGCCTGACCGTGCCTTGCCTTGCGTTACCCTTTCCTTGCCTTGCCGTGCATTGCCTAGTCCTGCGTTGTCGTGCCTTAGCCTTGTTTCCCCTTACCGTGCCGTTCCTTCCGTTACCCTTGCCTTCCCTTGCTTTCCCTTGCCTTTCTTTCCTTCCGTTACTCTTTCCTTGCCTTGCCGAGAACTGCCTAGCCTTGCGTTGTCGTGCATTACCCTTGCCTCGCCTGACCGTGCCTTGCCTTTCGTTATGCTTTCCTTGTCTTGCCGTGCATTGCCTAGCCCTGCATTGTCGTGCATTAGCCTTGCCTTTCCTCACCGTGCCTTGCCTTGCGTTACCCTTTCCTTGCTTGGCCGTGCATTGCCTAGCCGTGCGTTGCCGTGCCTTACCCTTGTTTCCCCTTGCCGTGCCTTGCCTTTTATTACACTTGCCTTGCCTTGCTTTGCCTTGCCTTCCTCTCCTTCCGTTACTCTTTCCTTGCCTAGCCGTGCATTGCCTAGCCTTGCGTTGTCGTGCCTTAGCCTTGCCTCGCCTGACCGTGCATTGCCTTGCGTTACTCTTTCCTTGCCTTGCCGTGCATTGCCTAGCCTTGCGTTGTCGTGCATTAGCCTTGCCTCGCCTGACCGTGCCTTGCCTTGCGTTACCCTTTCCTTGCCTTGCCGTGCATTGCCTAGCCGTGCTTTTTCGTGCATTAGCGTTGCCTCGCCTGACCGTGCCTTGCCTTGCGTTACCCTTTCCTTGCCTTGCCTTGCATTGCCTAGTCCTGAGTTGTCGTGCCTTAGCCTTGTTTCCGCTTACCGTGCCGTTCCTTCCTTTACCTTTGCCTTCCCTTGCCTTCCTTGCCTTCCGTTACTCTTTGCTTGCCTTCCGTGCATTGCCTAGCCTTGCGTTGTCCTGCCTTAGCCTTGCCTCGCCTGACCGTGCCTTGCCTTGCGTTACCCTTTCCTTGCCTTGCCGTGCATTGCCTAATCCTGCGTTGTCGTGCCTTAGCCTTGTTTCCCCTTACCGTGCCGTTCCTTCCGTTACCCTTGCCTTCCCTTGCTTTCCCTTGCCTTTCTTTCCTTCCCTTACTCTTTCCTTGCCTTGCCGAGCACTGCCTAGCCTTGTGTTGTCGTGCATTAGCCTTACCTCGCCTGACCGTGCCTTGCTTTGCGTTATGTTTTCCTTGCCTTGCCGTGCATTGCCTAGCCCTGCATTGTCGTGCATTAGCCTTGCCTTTCCTCACCGTGCCTTGCCTTGCGTTACCCTTTCCTTGCTTGGCCGTGCATTGCCTAGCCGTGCGTTGCCGTGCCTTACCCTTGTTTCCCCTTGCCGTGCCTTGCCTTTTATTACACTTGCCTTGCCTTGCTTTGCCTTGCCTTCCTCTACTTCCGTTACTCTTTCCTTGCCTAGCCGTGCATTGCCTTGCGTTACCCTTTCCTTGCCTTGCTGTGCATTGCCTAGCCTTGCGTTGTCGTGCATTAGCCTTGCCTCGCCTGACCGTGCCTTGCCTTACGTTACCCTTTCCTTGCCTTGCCGTGCATTGCCTAGCCGTGCTTTTTCGTGCATTAGCGTTGCCTCGCCTGACCGTGCCTTGCCTTGCGTTACCCTTTCCTTGCCTTGCCGTGCATTGCCTAGTCCTGCGTTGTCGTGCCTTAGGCTTGTTTCCCCTTAACGTGCCGTTCCGTCCGTTGCCCTTGCCTTCCCTTGCTTTCCCTTGCCTTCCTTGCCTTCCGTTACTCTTTACTTACCTTCCGTGCATTGCCTAGCCTTGCGTTGTCGTGCCTTAGCCTTGCGTCGCCTGACCGTGCCTTGCCTTGCGTTACCCTTTCTTTGCCTTGCGTGCATTGCCTAGTCCTGCGTTGTCGTGCCTTAGCCTTGTTTCCCCGTACCGTGCCGTTCCTTCCGTTAGCCTTGCCTTCCCTTGCTTTCCCTTGCCTTTCTTTCCTTCCGTTACTCTTTCCTTGCCTAGCCGTGCACTGCCTAGCCGTGCGTTGTCGTGCCTTAGCCTTGTTTCCCCTTGCTGTGCCGTTCCTTCCGTTACACTTGCCTTGCCTTTCTTTGCCTTGCCTTCCTTTCCTTCCGTTACTCTTTCCTTGCCTAGCTGTGCACTGCCTAACCTTGCGTTGTCGTGCATTAGCCTTCCCTTGCCTCACCGTACTTTGCCTTGCGTTACCCTTTCCTTGCCTTGCCGTGCACTGCCTAGCCTTGCGTTGTCGTGCCTTACCCTTGTTTCCCCTTGCCGTGCCGTGCCTTTTGTTACACTTGCCTTGCCTTGCATTGCTTTGCCTTCCTTTCCTTCCGTTACTCTTTCCTTGCCTAGCCGTGCATTGCCTAGCCTTGCGTTGTCGTGCATTAGCCTTGCCTCGCCTGACCGTGCCTTGCCTTGCGTTACCCTTTCCTTCCCTTGCCGTGCATTGCCTAGCCGTGCGTTGTCTTGCCTTAGCCTTGTTTCCCCTTGCTGTGCCGTTTGTTCCGTTACACGTGCCTTGCCTTACTTTGCCTTGCCTTCCTTTCCTTCCCTTTCCTTGCCTAGCCGTGCACTGCCTAGCCGTGCGTTGTCGTGCCTTAGCCTTGTTTCCGCTTACCGTGCCGTTCCTTCCTTTACCTTTGCCTTCCCTTGCCTTCCTTGCCTTCCGTTACTCTTTGCTTGCCTTCCGTGCATTGCCTAGCCTTGCGTTGTCCTGCCTTAGCCTTGCCTCGCCTAACCGTGCCTTGCCTTGCGTTACCCTTTCCTTGCCTTGCCGTGCATTGCCTAGTCCTGCGTTGTCGTGCCTTAGCCTTGTTTCCCCGTACCGTGCCGTTCCTTCCGTTAGCCTTGCCTTCCCTTGCTTTCCCTTGCCTTTCTTTCCTTCCGTTACTCTTTCCTTGCCTAGCCGTGCACTGCCTAGCCGTGCGTTGTCGTGCCTTAGCCTTGTTTCCCCTTGCTGTGCCGTTCCTTCCGTTACACTTGCCTTGCCTTTCTTTGCCTTGCCTTCCTTTCCTTCCGTTACTCTTTCCTTGCCTAGCTGTGCACTGCCTAGCCTTGCGTTGTCGTGCATTAGCCTTCCCTTGCCTCACCGTACTTTGCCTTGCGTTACCCTTTCCTTGCCTTGCCGTGCACTGCCTAGCCTTGCGTTGTCGTGCCTTACCCTTGTTTCCCCTTGCCGTGCCGTGCCTTTTGTTACACTTGCCTTGCCTTGCATTGCTTTGCCTTCCTTTCCTTCCGTTACTCTTTCCTTGCCTAGCCGTGCATTGCCTAGCCTTGCGTTGTCGTGCATTAGCCTTGCCTCGCCTGACCGTGCCTTGCCTTGCGTTACCCTATCCTTCCCTTGCCGTGCATTGCCTAGCCGTGCGTTGTCTTGCCTTAGCCTTGTTTCCCCTTGCTGTGCCGTTTCTTCCGTTACACGTGCCTTGCCTTACTTTGCCTTGCCTTCCTTTCCTTCCCTTTCCTTGCCTTGCCGTGCATTGCCTAGCCCTGCATTGTCGTGCATTAGCCTTGCCTTTCCTCACCGTGCCTTGCCTTGCGTTACCCTTTCCTTGCTTGGCCGTGCATTGCCTAGCCGTGCGTTGCCGTGCCTTACCCTTGTTTCCCCTTGCCGTGCCTTGCCTTTTGTTACACTTGCCTTGCCTTGCTTTGCCTTGCCTTCCTCTCCTTCCGTTACTCTTTCCTTGCCTAGCCGTGCATTGCCTAGCCTTGCGTTGTCGTGCCTTAGCCTTGCCTCGCCTGACCGTGCATTGCCTTGCGTTACTCTTTCCTTGCCTTGCCGTGCATTGCCTAGCCTTGCGTTGTCGTGCATTAGCCTTGCCTCGCCTGACCGTGCCTTGCCTTGCGTTACCCTTTCCTTGCCTTGCCGTGCATTGCCTAGCCGTGCTTTTTCGTGCATTAGCGTTGCCTCGCCTGACCGTGCCTTGCCTTGCGTTACACTTTCCTTGCCTTGCCGTGCATTGCGTAGTCCTGCGTTGTCGTGCCTTAGCCTTGCGTCGTCTGACCGTGCCTTGCCTTGCTTTACCCTTTCTTTGCCTTGCCGTGCATTGCCTAGTCCTGCGTTGTCGTGCCTTAGCCTTGTTTCCCCGTACCGTGCCGTTCCTTCCGTTAGCCTTGCCTTCCCTTTCTTTCCCTTGCCTTTCTTTCCTTCCGTTACTCTTTCCTTGCCTAGCCGTGCACTGCCTAGCCGTGCGTTGTCGTGCCTTAGCCTTGTTTCCCCTTGCTGTGCCGTTCCTTCCGTTACACTTGCCTTGCCTTTCTTTGCCTTGCCTTCCTTTCCTTCCGTTACTCTTTCCTTGCCTAGCCGTGCACTGCTTAGCCTTGCGTTGTCGTGCATTAGCCTTCCCTTCCCTCACCGTACCTTGCCTTGCGTTACCCTTTCCTTGCCTTGCCGTGCACTGCCTAGCCTTGCGTTGTCCTGCCTTACCCTTGTTTCCCCTTGCCGTGCCGTGCCTTTTGTTGCACTTGCCTTGCCTTGCTTTGCTTTGCCTTCCTTTCCTTCCGTTACTCTTTCCTTGCCTAGCCGTGAATTGCCTAGCCTTGCGTTGTCGTGCATTAGCCTTGCCTCGCCTGACCGTGCCTTGCCTTGCGTTACCCTTTCCTTGCCTTGCCGTGCATTGCCTAGCCGTGCTTTTTCGTGCATTAGCGTTGCCTCGCCTGACCGTGCCTTGCCTTGCGTTACCCTTTCCTTGCCTTGCCGTGCATTGCCTAGTCCTGCGTTGTCGTGCCTTAGGCTTGTTTCCCCTTAACGTGCCGTTCCGTCCGTTGCCCTTGCCTACCCTTGCTTTCCCTTGCCTTCCTTGCCTTCCGTTACTCTTTGCTTGCCTTCCGTGCATTGCCTAGCCTTGCGTTGTCCTGCCTTAGCCTTGCCTCGCCTGACCGTGCCTTGCCTCTCGTTACCCTTTCCTTGCCTTGCCGTGCATTGCCTAATCCTGCGTTGTCGTGCCTTAGCCTTGTTTCCCCTTACCGTGCCGTTCCTTCCGTTACCCTTGCCTTCCCTTGCTTTCCCTTGCCTTTCTTTCCTTCCGTTACTCTTTCCTTGCCTTGCCGAGCACTGCCTAGCCTTGCGTTGTCGTGCATTAGCCTTGCCTCGCCTGACCGTGCCTTGCCTTGCGTTATGCTTTCCTTGCCTTGCCGTGCATTGCCTAGCCCTGCATTGTCGTGCATTAGCCTTGCCTTTCCTCACCGTGCCTTGCCTTGCGTTACCCTTTCCTTGCTTGGCCGTGCATTGCCTAGACGTGCGTTGCCGTGCCTTACCCTTGTTTCCCCTTGCCGTGCCTTGCCTTTTGTTACACTTGCCTTGCCTTGCTTTGCCTTGCCTTCCTCTCCTTCCGTTACTCTTTCCTTGCCTAGCCGTGCATTGCCTAGCCTTGCGTTGTCGTGCATTAGCCTTGCCTCGCCTGACCGTGCCTTGCCTTGCGTTACCCTTTCTTTGCCTTGCCGTGCATTGCCTAGTCCTGCGTTGTCGTGCTTTAGCCTTGTTTCCCCTTACCGTGCCGTTCCTTCCGTTACCCTTGCCTTCCCTTGCTTTCCCTTGCCTTTCTTTCCTTCCGTTACTCTTTCCTTGCCTTGCCGAGCACTGCCTAGCCTTGCGTTGTCGTGCATTAGCCTTGCCTCGCCTGACCGTGCATTGCCTTGCGTTACCCTTTCCTTGCCTTGCCGTGCATTGCCTAGTCCTGCGTTGTCGTGCCTTAGGCTTGTTTCCCCTTAACGTGCCGTTCCGTCCGTTGCCCTTGCCTACCCTTGCTTTCCCTTGCCTTCCTTGCCTTCCGTTACTCTTTACTTACCTTCCGTGCATTGCCTAGCCTTGCGTTGTCGTGCCTTAGCCTTGCGTCGCCTGACCGTGCCTTGCCTTGCGTTACCCTTTCTTTGCCTTGCCGTGCATTGCCTAGTCCTGCGTTGTCGTGCCTTAGCCTTGTTTCCCCGTACCGTGCCGTTCCTTCCGTTAGCCTTGCCTTCCCTTGCTTTCCCTTGCCTTTCTTTCCTTCCGTTACTCTTTCCTTGCCTAGCCGTGCACTGCCTAGCCGTGCGTTGTCGTGCCTTAGCCTTGTTTCCCCTTGCTGTGCCGTTCCTTCCGTTACACTTGCCTTGCCTTTCTTTGCCTTGCCTTCCTTTCCTTCCGTTACTCTTTCCTTGCCTAGCCGTGCATTGCCTAGCCTTGCGTTGTCGTGCAGTAGCCTTGCCTCGCTTGACCGTGCCTTGCCTTGCGTTACCCTTTCCTTGCCTTGCCTTGCATTGCCTAGTCCTGAGTTGTCGTGCCTTAGCCTTGTTTCCGCTTACCGTGCCGTTCCTTCCTTTACCTTTGCCCTCCCTTGCCTTCCTTGCCTTCCGTTACTCTTTGCTTGCCTTCCGTGCATTGCCTAGCCTTGCGTTGTCCTGCCTTAGCCTTGCCTCGCCTGACCGTGCCTTGCCTCTCGTTACCCTTTCCTTGCCTTGCCGTGCATTGCCTAATCCTGCGTTGTCGTGCCTTAGCCTTGTTTCCCCTTACCGTGCCGTTCCTTCCGTTACCCTTGCCTTCCCTTGCTTTCCCTTGCCTTTCTTTCCTTCCGTTACTCTTTCGTTGCCTTGCCGAGCACTGCCTAGCCTTGCGTTGTCGTGCATTAGCCTTGCCTCGCCTGACCGTGCCTTGCCTTGCGTTATGCTTTCCTTACGTTGCCGTGCATTGCCTAGCCCTGCATTGTCGTGCATTAGCCTTGCCTTTCCTCACCGTGCCTTGCCTTGCGTTACCCTTTCCTTGCCTTGCCGTGCACTGCCTAGCCTTGCGTTGTCGTGCCTTACCCTTGTTTCCCCTTGCCGTGCCGTGCCTTTTGTTACACTTGCCTTGCCTTGCATTGCTTTGCCTTCCTTTCCTTCCGTTACTCTTTCCTTGCCTAGCCGTGCATTGCCTACCCTTGCGTTGTCGTGCATTAGCCTTGCCTCGCCTGACAGTGCCTTGCCTTGCGTTACCCTTTCGTTCCCTTGCCGTGCATTGCCTAGCCGTGCGTTGTCTTGCCTTAGCCTTGTTTCCCCTTGCTGTGCCGTTTCTTCCGTTACACGTGCCTTGCCTTACTTTGCCTTGCCTTCCTTTCCTTCCCTTTCCTTGCCTAGCCGTGCACTGCCTAGCCGTGCGTTGTCGTGCCTTAGCCTTGTTTCCGCTTACCGTGCCGTTCCTTCCTTTACCTTTGACTTCCCTTGCCTTCCTTGCCTTCCGTTACTCTTTGCTTGCCTTCCGTGCATTGCCTAGCCTTGCGTTGTCCTGCCTTAGCCTTGCCTCGCCTGACCGTGCCTTGCCTTGCGTTACCCTTTCCTTGCCTTGCCGTGCATTGCCTAGTCCTGCGTTGTCGTGCCTTAGCCTTGTTTCCCCTTACCGTGCCGTTCCTTCCGTTACCCTTGCCTTCCCTTGCTTTCCCTTGCCTTTCTTTCCTTCCGTTACTCTTTCCTTGCCTTGCCGAGCACTGCCTAGCCTTGCGTTGTCGTGCATTAGCCTTGCCTCGCCTGACCGTGCCTTGCCTTGCGTTATGCTTTCCTTGCCTTGTCGTGCATTGCCTAGCCCTGCATTGTCGTGCATTAGCCTTGCCTTTCCTCACCGTGCCTTGCCTTGCGTTACCCTTTCCTTGCTTGGCCGTGCATTGCCTAGCCGTGCGTTGCCGTGCCTTACCCTTGTTTCCCCTTGCCGTGCCTTGCCTTTTATTACACTTGCCTTGCCTTGCTTTGCCTTGCCTTCCTCTCCTTCCGTTACCCTTTCCTTGCCTTGCCGTGCATTGCCTAGCCTTGCGTTGTCGTGCATTAGCCTTGCCTCGCCTGACCGTGCCTTGCCTTGCGTTACCCTTTCCTTGCCTTGCCGTGCATTGCCTAGCCGTGCTTTTTCGTGCATTAGCGTTGCCTCGCCTGACCGTGCCTTGCCTTGCGTTACCCTTTCCTTGCCTTGCCGTGCATTGCCTAGTCCTGCGTTGTCGTGCCTGAGGCTTGTTTCCCCTTAACGTGCCGTTCCGTCCGTTGCCCTTGCCTACCCTTGCTTTCCCTTGCCTTCCTTGCCTTCCGTTACTCTTTACTTACCTTCCATGCATTGCCTAGACTTGCGTTGTCGTGCCTTAGCCTTGCGTCGCCTGACCGTGCCTTGCCTTGCGTTACCCTTTCTTTGCCTTGCCGTGCATTGCCTAGTCCTGCGTTGTCGTGCCTTAGCCTTGTTTCCCCGTACCGTGCCGTTCCTTCCGTTAGCTTTGCCTTCCCTTGCTTTCCCTTGCCTTTCTTTCCTTCCGTTACTCTTTCCTTGCCTAGCCGTGCACTGCCTAGCCTTGCGTTGTCGTGCCTTAGCCTTGTTTCCCCTTGCTGTGCCGTTCCTTCCGTTACACTTGCCTTGCCTTTCTTTGCCTTGCCTTCCTTTCCTTCCGTTACTCTTTCCTTGCCTAGCCGTGCATTGCCTAGCCTTGCGTTGTCGTGCATTAGCCTTGCCTCGCCTGACCGTGCCTTACCTTGCGTTACCCTTTCCTTGCCTTGCCTTGCATTGCCTAGTCCTGAGTTGTCGTGCCTTAGCCTTGTTTCCGCTTACCGTGCCGTTCCTTCCTTTACCTTTGCCTTCCCTTGCCTTCCTTGCCTTCCGTTACTCTTTGCTTGCCTTCCGTGCATTGCCTAGCCTTGCGTTGTCCTGCCTTAGCCTTGCCTCGCCTGACCGTGCCTTGCCTTGCGTTACCCTTTCCTTGCCTTGCCGTGCATTGCCTAATCCTGCGTTGTCGTGCCTTAGCCTTGTTTCCCCTTACCGTGCCGTTCCTTCCGTTACCCTTGCCTTCCCTTGCTTTCCCTTGCCTTTCTTTCCTTCCGTTACTATTTCCTTGCCTTGCCGAGCACTGCCTAGCCTTGCGTTGTCGTGCATTAGCCTTGCCTCGCCTGACCGTGCCTTGCCTTGCGTTATGCTTTCCTTACCTTGCCGTGCATTGCCTAGCCCTGCATTGTCGTGCATTAGCCTTGCCTTTCCTCACCGTGCCTTGCCTTGCGTTACCCTTTCCTTGCTTGGCCGTGCATTGCCTAGACGTGCGTTGCCGTGCCTTACCCTTGTTTCCCCTTGCCGTGCCTTGCCTTTTGTTACACTTGCCTTGCCTTGCTTTGCCTTGCCTTCCTCTCCTTCCGTTACTCTTTCCTTGCCTAGCCGTGCATTGCCTAGCCTTGCGTTGTCGTGCATTAGCCTTGCCTCGCCTGACCGTGCCTTGCCTTGCGTTACCCTTTCTTTGCCTTGCCGTGCATTGCCTAGTCCTGCGTTGTCGTGCCTTAGCCTTGTTTCCCCTTACCGTGCCGTTCCTTCCGTTACCCTTGCCTTCCCTTGCTTTCCCTTGCCTTTCTTTCCTTCCGTTACTCTTTCCTTGCCTTGCCGAGCACTGCCTAGCCTTGCGTTGTCGTGCCTTAGCCTTGCCTCGCCTGACCGTGCATTGCCTTGCGTTACCCTTTCCTTGCCTTGCCGTGCATTGCCTAGTCCTGCGTTGTCGTGCCTTAGGCTTGTTTCCCCTTAACGTGCCGTTCCGTCCGTTGCCCTTGCCTACCCTTGCTTTCCCTTGCCTTCCTTGCCTTCCGTTACTCTTTACTTAACTTCCGTGCATTGCCTAGCCTTGCGTTGTCGTGCCTTAGCCTTGCGTCGCCTGACCGTGCCTTGCCTTGCGTTACCCTTTCTTTGCCTTGCCGTGCATTGCCTAGTCCTGCGTTGTCGTGCCTTAGCCTTGTTTCCCCGTACCGTGCCGTTCCTTCCGTTAGCCTTGCCTTCCCTTGCTTTCCCTTGCCTTTCTTTCCTTCCGTTACTCTTTCCTTGCCTAGCCGTGCATTGCCTAGCCGTGCGTTGTCGTGCCTTAGCCTTGTTTCCCCTTGCTGTGCCGTTCCTTCCGTTACACTTGCCTTGCCTTTCTTTGCCTTGCCTTCCTTTCCTTCCGTTACTCTTTCCTTGCCTAGCCGTGCATTGCCTAGCCTTGCGTTGTCGTGCAGGAGCCTTGCCTCGCTTGACCGTGCCTTGCCTTGCGTTACCCTTTCCTAGCCTTGCCTTGCATTGCCTAGTCCTGAGTTGTCGTGCCTTAGCCTTGTTTCCGCTTACCGTGCCGTTCCTTCCTTTACCTTTGCCTTCCCTTGCCTTCCTTGCCTTCCGTTACTCTTTGCTTGCCTTCCGTGCATTGCCTAGCCTTGCGTTGTCCTGCCTTAGCCTTGCCTCGCCTGACCGTGCCTTGCCTCTCGTTACCCTTTCCTTGCCTTGCCGTGCATTGCCTAATCCTGCGTTGTCGTGCCTTAGCCTTGTTTCCCCTTACCGTGCCGTTCCTTCCGTTACCCTTGCCTTCCCTTGCTTTCCCTTGCCTTTCTTTCCTTCCGTTACTCTTTCCTTGCCTTGCCGAGCACTGCCTAGCCTTGCGTTGTCGTGCATTAGCCTTGCCTCGCCTGACCGTGCCTTGCCTTGCGTTATGCTTTCCTTGCCTTGCCGTGCATTGCCTAGCCCTGCATTGTCGTGCATTAGCCTTGCCTTTCCTCACCGTGCCTTGCCTTGCGTTACCCTTTCCTTGCTTGGCCGTGCATTGCCTAGCCGTGCGTTGCCGTGCCTTACCCTTGTTTCCCCTTGCCGTGCCTTGCCTTTTGTTACACTTGCCTTGCCTTGCTTTGCCTTGCCTTCCTCTCCTCCCGTTACTCTTTCCTTGCCTAGCCGTGCATTACCTAGCCTTGCGTTGTCGTGCATTAGCCTTGCCTCGCCTGAACGTGCCTTGCCTTGCGTTACGCTTTCTTTGCCTTGCCGTGCATTGCCTAGTCCTGCGTTGTCGTGCCTTAGCCTTGTTTCCCCTTACCGTGCCGTTCCTTCCGTTACCCTTGCCTTCCCTTGCTTTCCCTTGCCTTTCTTTCCTTCCGTTACTCTTTCCTTGCCTTGCCGAGCACTGCCTAGCCTTGCGTTGTCGTGCCTTAGCCTTGCCTCGCCTGACCGTGCATTGCCTTGCGTTACTCTTTCCTTGCCTTGCCGTGCATTGCCTAGCCTTGCGTTGTCGTGCATTAGCCTTGCCTCGCCTGACCGTGCCTTGCCTTGCGTTACCCTTTCCTTGCCTTGCCGTGCATTGCCTAGCCGTGCTTTTTCGTGCATTAGCGTTGCCTCGCCTGACCGTGCCTTGCCTTGCGTTACCCTTTCCTTGCCTTGCCGTGCATTGCCTAGTCCTGCGTTGTCGTGCCTTAGGCTTGTTTCCCCTTAACGTGCCGTTCCGTCCGTCGCCCTTGCCTACCCTTGCTTTCCCTTGCCTTCCTTGCCTTCCGTTACTCTTTACTTACCTTCCGTGCATTGCCTAGCCTTGCGTTGTCGTGCCTTAGCCTTGCGTCGCCTGACCGTGCCTTGCCTTGCGTTACCCTTTCTTTGCCTTGCCGTGCATTCCCTAGTCCTGCGTTGTCGTGCCTTAGCCTTGTTTCCCCGTACCGTGCCGTTCCTTCCGTTAGCCTTGCCTTCCCTTGCTTTCCCTTGCCTTTCTTTCCTTCCGTTACTCTTTCCTTGCCTAGCCGTGCACTGCCTAGCCGTGCGTTGTCGTGCCTTAGCCTTGTTTCCCCTTACCGTGCCGTTCCTTCCGTTACCCTTGCCTTTCTTTGCCTTGCCTTCCTTTCCTTCCGTTACTCTTTCCTTGCCTAGCTGTGCCCTGCCTAGCCTTGCGTTCTCGTGCATTAGCCTTCCCTTGCCTCACCGTACCTTGCCTTGCGTTACCCTTTCCTTGCCTTGCCGTGCACTGCCTAGCCTTGCGTTGTCGTGCCTTACCCTTGTTTCCCCTTGCCGTGCCGTGCCTTTTGTTACACTTGCCTTGCCTTGCATTGCTTTGCCTTCCTTTCCTTCCGTTACTCTTTCCTTGCCTAGCCGTGCATTGCCTAGCCTTGCGTTGTCGTGCATTAGCCTTGCCTCGCCTGACCGTGCCTTGCCTTGCGTTACCCTTTCGTTCCCTTGCCGTGCATTGCCTAGCCGTGCGTTGTCTTGCCTTAGCCTTGTTTCCCCTTGCTGTGCCGTTTCTTCCGTTACACGTGCCTTGCCTTACTTTGCCTTGCCTTCCTTTCCTTCCCTTTCCTTGCCTAGCCGTGCACTGCCTAGCCGTGCGTTGTCGTGCCTTAGCCTTGTTTCCGCTTACCGTGCCGTTCCTTCCTTTACCTTTGCCTTCCCTTGCCTTCCTTGCCTTCCGTTACTCTTTGCTTGCCTTCCGTGCATTGCCTAGCCTTGCGTTGTCCTGCCTTAGCCTTGCCTCGCCTGACCGTGCCTTGCCTTGCGTTATGCTTTCCTTGCCTTGCCGTGCACTGCCTAGCCGTGCGTTGTCGTGCCTTAGCCTTGTTTCCCCTTACCGTGCCGTTCCTTCCGTTACCCTTGCCTTCCCTTGCTTTCCCTTGCCTTTCTTTCCTTCCGTTACTCTTTCCTTGCCTTGCCGAGCACTGCCTAGCCTTGCGTTGTCGTGCATTAGCCTTGCCTCGCCTGACCGTGCCTTGCCTTGCGTTATGCTTTCCTTGCCTTGCCGTGCATTGCCTAGCCCTTGCATTGTCGTGCATTAGCCTTGCCTTTCCTCACCGTGCCTTGCCTTGCGTTACCCATTCCTTGCTTGGCCGTGCATTGCCTAGCCGTGCGTTGCCGTGCCTTACCCTTGTTTCCCCTTGCCGTGCCTTGCCTTTTATTACACTTGCCTTGCCTTGCTTTGCCTTGCCTTCCTCTCCTTCCGTTACTCTTTCCTTGCCTAGCCGTGCATTGCCTAGCCTTGCGTTGTCGTGCCTTAGCCTTGCCTCGCCTGACCGTGCATTGCCTTGCGTTACTCTTTCCTTGCCTTGCCGTGCATTGCCTAGCCTTGCGTTGTCGTGCATTAGCCTTGCCTCGCCTGACCGTGCCTTGCCTTGCGTTACCCTTTCCTTGCCTTGCCGTGCATTGCCTAGCCGTGCTTTTTCGTGCATTAGCGTTGCCTCGCCTGACCGTGCCTTGCCTTGCGTTACCCTTTCCTTGCCTTGCCGTGCATTGCCTAGTGCTGCGTTGTCGTGCCTTAGGCTTGTTTCCCCTTAACGTGCCGTTCCGTCCGTTGCCCTTGCCTACCCTTGCTTTCCCTTGCCTTCCTTGCCTTCCGTTACTCTTTACTTACCTTCCGTCCATTGCCTAGCCTTGCGTTGTCGTGCCTTAGCCTTGCGTCGCCTGACCGTGCCTTGCCTTGCGTTACCCTTTCTTTGCCTTGCCGTGCATTGCCTAGTCCTGCGTTGTCGTGCCTTAGCCTTGTTTCCCCGTACCGTGCCGTTCCTTCCGTTAGCCTTGCCTTCCCTTGCTTTCCCTTGCCCTTCTTTCCTTCCGTTACTCTTTCCTTGCCTAGCCGTGCACTGCCTAGCCGTGCGTTGTCGTGCCTTAGCCTTCTTTCCCCTTGCTGTGCCGTTCCTTCCGTTACACTTGCCTTGCCTTTCTTTGCCTTGCCTTCCTTTCCTTCCGTTACTCCTTCCTTGCCTAGCCGTGCACTGCCTAGCCTTGCGTTGTCGTGCATTAGCCTTGCCTCGCCTGACCGTGCCTTGCCTTGCGTTACCCTTTCTTTGCCTTGCCGTGCATTGCCTAGTCCTGCGTTGTCGTGCCTTAGCCTTGTTTCCCCTTACCGTGCCGTTCCTTCCGTTACCCTTGCCTTCCCTTGCTTTCCCTTGCCTTTCTTTCCTTCCGTTACTCTTTCCTTGCCTTGCCGAGCACTGCCTAGCCTTGCGTTGTCGTGCATTAGCCTTGCCTCGCCTGACCGTGCCTTGCCTTGCGTTATGCTTTCCTTGCCTTGCCGTGCATTGCCTAGCCCTGCATTGTCGTGCATTAGCCTTGCCTTTCCTCACAGTGCCTTGCCTTGCGTTACCCTTTCCTTGCTTGGCCGTGCATTGCCTAGCCGTGCGTTGCCGTGCCTTACCCTTGTTTCCCCTTGCCGTGCCTTGCCTTTTGTTACACTTGCCTTGCCTTGCTTTGCCTTGCCTTCCTCTCCTTCCGTTACTCTTTCCTTGCCTAGCCGTGCATTGCCTAGCCTTGCGTTGTCGTGCATTAGCCTTGCCTCGCCTGACCTTGCCTTGCCTTGCGTTACCCTTTCTTTGCCTTGCCGTGCATTGCCTAGTCCTGCGTTGTCCTGCCTTAGCGTTGTTTCCCCTTACCGTGCCGTTCCTTCCGTTACCCTTGCCTTCCCTTGCTTTCCCTTGCCTTTCTTTCCTTCCGTTACTCTTTCCTTGCCTTGCCGAGCACTGCCTAGCCTTGCGTTGTCGTGCATTAGCCTTGCCTCGCCTGACCGTGCATTGCCTTGCGTTACCCTTTCCTTGCCTTGCCGTGCATTGCCTAGCCTTGCGTTGTCGTGCATTAGCCTTGCCTCGCCTGACCGTGCCTTGCCTTGCGTTACCCTTTCCTTGCCTTGCCGTGCATTGCCTAGCCGTGCTTTTTCGTGCATTAGCGTTGCCTCGCCTGACCGTGCCTTGCCTTGCGTTACCCTTTCCTTGCCTTGCCGTGCATTGCCTAGTCCTGCGTTGTCGTGCCTTAGGCTTGTTTCCCCTTAACGTGCCGTTCCGTCCGTTGCCCTTGCCTACCCTTGCTTTCCCTTGCCTTCCTTGCCTTCCGTTACTCTTTACTTACCTTCCGTGCATTGCCTAGCCTTGCGTTGTCGTGCCTTAGCCTTGCGTCGCCTGACCGTGCCTTGCCTTGCGTTACCCTTTCTTTGCCTTGCCGTGCATTGCCTAGTCCTGCGTTGTCGTGCCTTAGCCTTGTTTCCCCGTACCGTGCCGTTCCTTCCGTTAGCTTTGCCTTCCCTTGCTTTCCCTTGCCTTTCTTTCCTTCCGTTACTCTTTCCTTGCCTAGCCGTGCACTGCCTAGCCGTGCGTTGTCGTGCCTTAGCCTTTTTTCCCCTTGCTGTGCCGTTCCTTCCGTTACACTTGCCTTGCCTTTCTTTGCCTTGCCTTCCTTTCCTTCCGTTACTCTTTCCTTGCCTAGCCGTGCATTGCCTAGCCTTGCGTTGTCGTGCATTAGCCTTGCCTCGCCTGACCGTGCCTTGCCTTGCGTTACCCTTTCCTTGCCTTGCCTTGCATTGCCTAGTCCTGAGTTGTCGTGCCTTAGCCTTGTTTCCGCTTACCGTGCCGTTCCTTCCTTTACCTTTGCCTTCCCTTGCCTTCCTTGCCTTCCGTTACTCTTTGCTTGCCTTCCGTGCATTGCCTAGCCTTGCGTTGTCCTGCCTTAGCCTTGCCTCGCCTGACCGTGCATTGCCTTGCGTTACCCTTTCCTTGCCTTGCCGTGCATTGCCTAATCCTGCGTTGTCGTGCCTTAGCCTTGTTTCCCCTTACCGTGCCGTTCCTTCCGTTACCCTTGCCTTCCCTTGCTTTCCCTTGCCTTTCTTTCCTTCCGTTACTCTTTCCTTGCCTTGCCGAGCACTGCCTAGCCTTGCGTTGTCGTGCATTAGCCTTGCCTCGCCTGACCGTGCCTTGCCTTGCGTTATGCTTTCCTTACCTTGCCGTGCATTGCCTAGCCCTGCATTGTCGTGCATTAGCCTTGCCTTTCCTCACCGTGCCTTGCCTTGCGTTACCCTTTCCTTGCCTTGCCGTGCATTGCCTAGTCCTGAGTTGTCGTGCCTTAGCCTTGTTTCCGCTTACCGTGCCGTTCCTTCCTTTACCTTTGCCTTCCCTTGCCTTCCTTGCCTTCCGTTACTCTTTGCTTGCCTTCCGTGCATTGCCTAGCCTTGCGTTGTCCTGCCTTAGCCTTGCCTCGCCTGACCGTGCCTTGCCTTGCGTTACCCTTTCCTTGCCTTGGCGTGCATTGCCTAGTCCTGCGTTGTCGTGCCTTAGCCTTGTTTCCCCTTACCGTGCCGTTTCTTCCGTTACACTTGCCTTGCCTTATTTTGCCTTCCCTTCCTTTCCTTCCGTTACTCTTTCCTTGCCTAGCCGTGCACTGCCTAGCCTTGCGTTGTCGTGCATTAGCCTTGGCTCGCCTGACCGTGCCTTGCCTTGCGTTACCCTTTCCTTGCCTTGCCGTGCATTGCCTAGCCGAGCGTTTTCGTGCATTAGCCTTCCCTTGCCTCACCGTGCCTTGCTTTGCGTTACCCTTTCCTTGCCTTGCCATGCATTGCCTAGCCGTGCGTTGCCGTGCCTTACCCTTGTTTCCCCGTGCCGTGGCTTGCCTTTTGTTACACTTGCCTTGCCTTGCTTTGCCTTGCCTTCCTCTCCTTCCGTTACTCTTTCCTTGCCTAGCCGTGCATTGCCTAGCCTTGCGTTGTCGTGCATTAGCCTTGCCTCGCCTGACCGTGCCTTGCCTTGCGTTACCCTTTCTTTGCCTTGCCGTGCATTGCCTAGTCCTGCGTTGTCGTGCCTTAGCCTTGTTTCCCCTTACCGTGCCGTTCCTTCCGTTAACCTTGCCTTCCCTTGCTTTCCCTTGCCTTTCTTTCCTTCCGTTACTCTTTCCTTGCCTTGCCGAGCACTGCCTAGCCTTGCGTTGTCGTGCATTAGCCTTGCCTCGCCTGACCGTGCCTTGCCTTGCGTTACCCTTTCCTTGCCTTGCCGTGCATTGCCTAGCCGTGCTTTTTCGTGCATTAGCGTTGCCTCGACTGACCGTGCCCTGCCTTGCGTTACCCTTTCCTTGCCTTGCCGTGCATTGCCTAGTCCTGCGTTGTCGTGCCTTAGGCTTGTTTCCCCTTAACGTTCCGTTCCGTCCGTTGCCCTTGCCTACCCTTGCTTTCCCTTGCCTTCCTTGCCTTCCGTTACTCTTTACTTACCTTCCGTGCATTGCCTAGCCTTGCGTTGTCGTGCCTTAGCCTTGCGTCGCCTGACCGTGCCTTGCCTTGCGTTACCCTTTCCTTGCCTTGCCGTGCATTGCCTAGTCCTGCGTTGTCGTGCCTTAGCCTTGTTTCCCCGTACCGTGCCGTTCCTTCCGTTACACTTGCCTTGCCTCTCTTTGCCTTGCCTTCCTTTCCTTCCGTTACTCTTTCCTTGCCTAGCCGTGCACTACCTAGCCTTGCGTTGTCGTGCATTAGCCTTCCCTTGCCTCACAGTACCTTGCCTTGCGTTACCCTTTCCTTGCCTTGCCGTGCACTGCCTAGCCTTGCGTTGTCGTGCCTTACCCTTGTTTCCCCTTGCCGTGCCGTGCCTTTTGTTACACTTGCCTTGCCTTGCTTTGCTTTGCCTTCCTTTCCTTCCGTTACTCTTTCCTTGCCTAGCCGTGGATTGCCTAGCCTTGCGTTGTCGTGCATTAGCCTTGCCTCGCCTGACCGTGCCTTGCCTTGCGTTACCCTTTCCTTCTCTTGCCGTGCATTGCCTAGCCGTGCGTTGTCTTGCCTTAGCCTTGTTTCCCCTTGCTGTGCCGTTTCTTCCGTTACACTTGCCTTGCCTTACTTTGCCTTGCCTTCCTTTCCTTCCGTTACTCTTTCCTTGGTAGCCGTGCACTGCCTAGACTTGCGTTGTCGTGCCTTAGCCTTGGCTCGCCTGACAGTGCCTTGCCTTGCGTGACCCTTTCCTTGCCTTGCCGTGCATTGCCTAGCCGAGCGTTGTCGTGCATTAGCCTTCCCTTGCCTCACCGTGCATTGCCTTGCGTTACCCTTTCCTTCCCTTGCCGTGCGTTGCCTAGTCCTGAGTTGTCGTGCCTTAGCCTTGTTTCCGCTTACCGTGCCGTTCCTTCCTTTACCTTTGCCTTCCCTTGCCTTCCTTGCCTTCCGTTACTCTTTGCTTGCCTTCCGTGCATTGCCTAGCCTTGCTTTGTCCTGCCTTAGCCTTGCCTCGCCTGACCGTGCCTTGCCTTGCGTTATGCTTTCCTTGCCTTGCCGTGCATTGCCTAGCCTTGCGTTGTCGTGCATTAGCCTTGCCTCGCCTGACCGTGCCTTGCCTTGCGTTACCCTTTCCTTGCTTGGCCGTGCATTGCCTAGCCGTGCGTTGCCGTGCCTTGCCTTTTGTTACACTTGCCTTGCCTTGCTTTGCCTTGCCTTCCTCTCCTTCCGTTACTCTTTCCTTGCCTTGCCGTGCATTACCTAGCCGTGCTTTTTCGTGCATTAGCGTTGCCTCGCCTGACCGTGCCTTGCCTTGCGTTACCCTTTCCTTGCCTTGCCGTGCATTGCCTAGTCCTGCGTTGTCGTGCCTTAGGCTTGTTTCCCCTTAACGTGCCGTTCCGTCCGTTGCCCTTGCCTACCCTTGCTTTCCCTTGCCTTCCTTGCCTTCCGTTACTCTTTACTTACCTTCCGTGCATTGCCTAGCCTTGCGTTGTCGTGCCTTAGCCTTGCGTCGCCTGACCGTGCCTTGCCTTGCGTTACCCTTTCTTTGCCTTGCCGTGCATTGCCTAGTCCTGCGTTGTCGTGCCTTAGCCTTGTTTCCCCTTACCGTGCCGTTCCTTCCGTTACCATTGCCTTCCCTTGCTTTCCCTTGCCTTTCTTTCCTTCCGTTACTCTTTCCTTGCCTTGCCGAGCACTGCCTAGCCTTGCGTTGTCGTGCATTAGCCTTGCCTCGCCTGACCGTGCATTGCCTTGCGTTACCCTTTCCTTGCCTTGCCGTGCATTGCCTAGCCTTGCGTTGTCGTGCATTAGCCTTGACTCGCCTGACCGTGCCTTGCCTTGCGTTACCCTTTCCTTGCCTTGCCGTGCATTGCCTAGCCGTGCTTTTTCGTGCATTAGCGTTGCCTCGCCTGACCGTGCCTTGCCTTGCGTTTCCCTTTCCTTGCCTTGCCGTGCATTGCCTAGTCCTGCGTTGTCGTGCCTTAGGCATGTTTCCCCTTAACGTGCCGTTCCGTCCGTTGCCCTTGCCTACCCTTGCTTTCCCTTGCCTTCCTTGCCTTCCGTTACTCTTTACTTACCTTCCGTGCATTGCCTAGCCTTGCGTTGTCGTGCCTTAGCCTTGCGTCGCCTGACCGTGCCTTGCCTTGCGTTACCCTTTCCTTGCCTTGCCGTGCATTGCCTAGTCCTGCGTTGTCGTGCCTTAGCCTTGTTTCCCCGTACCGAGCCGTTCCTTCCGTTAGCCTTGCCTTCCCTTGCTTTCCCTTGCCGTTCTTCCCTTCCGTTAGTCTTTCCCTGCCTAGCCGTGCACTGCCTAGCCGTGCGTTGTCGTGCCTCAGCCTTGTTTCCCCTTGCTGTGCCGTTCCTTCCGTTACACTTGCCTTGCCTCTCTTTGCCTTGCGTTCCTTTCCTTCCGTTACTCTTTCCTTGCCTAGCCGTGCACTGCCTAGCCTTGCGTTGTCGTGCATTAGCCTTCCCTTGCCTCACCGTACCTTGCCTTGCGTTACCCTTTCCTTGCCTTGCCGTGCACTGCCTAGCCTTGCGTTGTCGTGCCTTACCCTTGTTTCCCCTTGCCGTGCCGTGCCTTTTGTTACACTTGCCTTGCCTTGCTTTGCTTTGCCTTCCTTTCCTTCCGTTACTCTTTCCTTGCCTAGCCGTGCATTGCCTAGCCTTGCGTTGTCGTGCATTAGCCTTGCCTCGCCTGACCGTGCCTTGCCTTGCGTTACCCTTTCCTTCCCTTGCCGTGCATTGCCTAGCCGTGCGTTGTCTTGCCTTAGCCTTGTTTCCCCTTGCTGTGCCGTTTCTTCCGTTACACTTGCCTTGCCTTACTTTGCCTTGCCTTCCTTTCCTTCCGTTACTCGTTCCTTGCCTAGCCGTGCACTGCCTAGACTTGCGTTGTCGTGCCTTAGCCTTGGCTCGCCTGACAGTGCCTTGCCTTGCGTGACCCTTTCCTTGCCTTGCCGTGCATTGCCTAGCCGAGCGTTGTCGTGCATTAGCCTTCCCTTGCCTCACCGTGCATTGCCTTGCGTTACCCTTTCCTTCCCTTGCCGTGCGTTGCCTAGTCCTGAGTTGTCGTGCCTTAGCCTTGTTTCCGCTTACCGTGCCCTTCCTTCCTTTACCTTTGCCTTCCCTTGCCTTCCTTGCCTTCCGTTACTCTTTGCTTGCCTTCCGTGCATTGCCTAGCCTTGCTTTGTCCTGCCTTAGCCTTGCCTCGCCTGACCGTGCCTTGCCTTGCGTTACCCTTTCCTTGCCTTGCCGTGCATTGCATAGTCTTGCGTTGTCGTGCCTTAGCCTTGTTTCCCCTTACCGTGCCGTTCCTTCCGTTACCCTTGCCTTCCCTTGCTTTCCCTTGCCTTTCTTTCCTTCCGTTACTCTTTCCTTGCCTTGCCGAGCACTGCCTAGCCTTGCGTTGTCGTGCATTAGCCTTGCCTCGCCTGACCGTGCCTTGCCTTGCGTTATGCTTTCCTTGCCTTGCCGTGCATTGCCTAGCCCTGCATTGTCGTGCATTAGCCTTGCCTTTCCTCACCGTGCCTTGCCTTCCGTTACCCTTTCCTTGCTTGGCCGTGCATTGCCTACCCGTGCGTTGCCGTGCCTTGCCTTTTGTTACACTTGCCTTGCCTTGCTTTGCCTTGCCTTCCTCTCCTTCCGTTACTCTTTCCTTGCCTTGCCGTGCATTACCTAGCCGTGCTTTTTCGTGCATTAGCGTTGCCTCGCCTGACCGTGCCTTGCCTTGCGTTACCCTTTCCTTGCCTTGCCGTGCATTGCCTAGTCCTGCGTTGTCGTGCCTTAGGCTTGTTTCCCCTTAACGTGCCGTTCCGTCCGTTGCCCTTGCCTACCCTTGCTTTCCCTTGCCTTCCTTGCCTTCCGTTACTCTTTACTTACCTTCCGTGCATTGCCTAGCCTTGCGTTGTCGTGCCTTAGCCTTGCGTCGCCTGACCGTGCCTTGCCTTGCGTTACCCTTTCTTTGCCTTGCCGTGCATTGCCTAGTCCTGCGTTGTCGTGCCTTAGCCTTGTTTCCCCGTACCGTGCCGTTCCTTCCGTTAGCCTTGCCTTCCCTTGCTTTCCCTTGCCTTTCTTTCCTTCCGTTACTCTTTCCTTGCCTAGCGGTGCACTGCCTAGCCTTGCGTTGTCGTGCCTTAGCCTTGTTTCCCCTTGCTGTGCCGTTCCTTCCGTTACACTTGCCTTGCCTTTCTTTGCCTTGCCTTCCTTTCCTTCCGTTACTCTTTCCTTGCCTAGCCGTGCACTGCCTAGCCTTGCGTTGTCGTGCATTAGCCTTCCCTTGCCTCAACGTACCTTGCCTTGCGTTACCCTTTCCTTGCCTTGCCGTGCACTGCCTAGCCTTGCGTTGTCGTGCCTTACCCTTGTTTCCCCTTGCCGTGCCGTGCCTTTTGTTACACTTGCCTTGCCTTGCTTTGCTTTGCCTTCCTTTCCTTCCGTTACTCTTTCCTTGCCTAGCCGTGCATTGCCTAGCCTTGCGTTGTCTTGCATTAGCCTTCCCTCGCCTGACCGTGCCTTGCCTTGCGTTACCCTTTCCTTCCCTTGCCGTGCATTGCCTAGCCGTGCGTTGTCTTGCCTTAGCCTTGTTTCCCCTTGCTGTGCCGTTTCTTCCGTTACACTTGCCTTGCCTTACTTTGCCTTGCCTTCCTTTCCTTCCGTTACTCTTTCCTTGCCTAGCCGTGCACTGCCTAGACTTGCGTTGTCGTGCATTAGCCTTGCCTCGCCTGACCGTGCCTTGCCTTGCGTTATGCTTTCCTTGCCTTGCCGTGCATTGCCTAGCCCTGCATTGTCGTGCATTGGCCTTGCCTTTCCTCACCGTGCCTTGCTTTGCGTTACCCTTTCCTTGCCTTGCCATGCATTGCCTAGCCGTGCGTTGCCGTGCCTTACCCTTGTTTCCCCTTGCCGTGGCTTGCCTTTTGTTACACTTGCCTTGCCTTGCTTTGCCTTGCTTTCCTCTCCTTCTGTTACTCTTTCCTTGCCTAGCCGTGCACTGCCTAGACTTGCGTTGTCGTGCCTTAGCCTTGCCTCGCCTGACCGTGCCTTGCCTTGCGTTACCCTTTCCTTGCCTTGCCGTGCAGTGCCTAGTCCTGTGTTGTCGTGCCTTAGCCTTGTTTCCCCTTACCGTGCCGTTCCTTCCGTTACCCTTTCCTTCCCTTGCTTTCCCTTGCCTTTCTTTCCTTCCGTTACTCTTTCCTTGCCTTGCCGAGCACTGCCTAGCCTTGCGTTGTCGTGCATTAGCCTTGCCTCGCCTGACAGTGCATTGCCTTGCGTTACCCTTTCCTTCCCTTGCCGTGCATTGCCTAGTCCTGAGTTGTCGTGCCTTAGCCTTGTTTCCGCTTACCGTGCCGTTCCTTCCTTTACCTTTGCCTTCCCTTGCCTTCCTTGCCTTCCGTTACTCTTTGCTTGCCTTCCGTGCATTGCCTAGCCTTGCGTTGTCCTGCCTTAGCCTTGCCTCGCCTGACCGTGCCTTGCCCTGCGTTACCCTTTCCTTGCCTTGCCGTGCATTGCCTAGTCCTGCGTTGTCGTGCCTTAGCCTTGTTTCCCCTTACCGTGCCGTTCCTTCCGTTACCCTTGCCTTCCCTTGCTTTCCCTTGCCTTTCTTTCCTTCCGTTACTCTTTCCTTGCCTTGCCGAGCACTGCCTAGCCTTGCGTTGTCGTGCATTAGCCTTGCCTCGCCTGACCGTGCCTTGCCTTGCGTTATGCTTTCCTTGCCTTGCCGTGCATTGCCTAGCCCTGCATTGTCGTGCATTAGCCTTGCCTTTCCTCACCGTGCCTTGCCTTGCGTTACCCTTTCCTTGCTTGGCCGTGCATTGCCTAGCCGTGCGTTGCCGTGCCTTACCCTTGTTTCCCCTTGCCGTGCCTTGCCTTTTGTTACACTTGCCTTGCCTTGCTTTGCCTTGCCTTCCTCTCCTTCCGTTACTCTTTCCTTGCCTAGCCGTGCATTGCCTAGCCTTGCGTTGTCGTGCATTAGCCTTGCCTCGCCTGACCGTGCCTTGCCTTGCGTTACCCTTTCTTTGCCTTGCCGTGCATTGCCTAGACCTGCGTTGTCGTGCCTTAGCCTTGTTTACCCTTACCGTGCCATTCCTTCCGTTACCCTTGCCTTCCCTTGCTTTCCCTTGCCTTTCTTTCCTTCCGTTACTCTTTCCTTGCTTTGCCGAGCACTGCCTAGCCTTGCGTTGTCGTGCATTAGCCTTTCCTCGCCTGACCGTGCATTGCCTTGCATTACCCTTTCCTTGCCTTGCCGTGCATTGCCTAGCCTTGCGTTGTCGTGCATTAGCCTTGCCTCGCCTGACCGTGCCTTGCCTTGCGTTACCCTTTCCTTGCCTTGCCGTGCATTGCCTAGCCGTGCTTTTTCGTGCATTAGCGTTGCCTCGCCTGACCGTGCCTTGCCTTGCGTTACCCTTTCCTTGCCTTGCCGTGCATTGCCTAGTCCTGCGTTGTCGTGCCTTAGGCTTGTTTCCCCTTAACGTGCCGTTCCGTCCGTTGCCCTTGCCTACCCTTGCTTTCCCTTGCCTTCCTTGCCTTCCGTTACTCTTTACTTACCTTCCGTGCATTGCCTAGCCTTGCGTTGTCGTGCCTTAGCCTTGCGTCGCCTGACCGTGCCTTGCCTTGCGTTACCCTTTCTTTGCCTTGCCGTGCATTGCCTAGTCCTGCGTTGTCGTGCCTTAGCCTTGTTTCCCCGTACCGTGCCGTTCCTTCCGTTAGCCTTGCCTTCCCTTGCTTTCCCTTGCCTTTCTTTCCTTCCGTTACTCTTTCCTTGCCTAGCCGTGCACTGCCTAGCCGTCCGTTGTCGTGCCTTAGCCTTGTTTCCCCTTGCTGTGCCGTTCCTTCCGTTACACTTGCCTTGCCTTTCTTTGCCTTGCCTTCCTTTCCTTCCGTTACTCTTTCCTTGCCTGGCCGTGCATTGCCTAGCCTTGCGTTGTCGTGCATTAGCCTTGCCTCGCCTGACCGTGCCTTGCCTTGCGTTACCCTTTCCTTGCCTTGCCGTGCATTGCCTAGTCCTGAGTTGTCGTGCCTTAGCCTTGTTTCCGCTTACCGTGCCGTTCCTTCCTTTACCTTTGCCTTCCCTTGCCTTCCTTGCCTTCCGTTACTCTTTCCTTGCCTAGCCGTGCATTGCCTAGCCTTGCGTTGTGGTGCATTAGCCTTGCCTCGCCTGACCGTGCATTGCCTTGCGTTACCCTTTCCTTGCCTTGCCGTGCATTGCCTAGCCGTGCGTTGTCTTGCCTTAGCCTTGTTTCCCCTTGCTGTGCCGTTCCTTCCGTTACACTTGCCTTGACTTACTTTGCCTTGCCTTCCTTTCCTTCCGTTACTCTTTCCTTGCCTAGCCGTGCACTGCCTAGCCTTGCGTTGTCATGCCTTAGCCTTGCCTCGCCTGACCGTGCCTTGCCTTGCGTTACCCTTTCCATGCCTTGCCGTGCATTGCCTAGCCGAGCGTTGTCGTGCATTAGCCTTGCCTCGCCTGACCGTGCCTTGCCTTGCGTTACCCTTTCTTTGCCTTGCCGTGCATTGCCTAGTCCTGCGTTGTCGTGCCTTAGCCTTGTTTCCCCTTACCGTGCCGTTCCTTCCGTAACCCTTGCCTTCCCTTGCTTTGCCTTGCCTTTCTTTCCTTCCGTTACTCTTTCCTTGCCTTGCCGAGCACTGCCTAGCCTTGCGTTGTCGTGCATTAGCCTTGCCTCGCCTGACCGTGCATTGCCTTGCGTTACCCTTTCCTTCCCTTGCCGTGCATTGCCTAGTCCTGAGTTGTCGTGCCTTAGCCTTGTTTCCGCTTACCGTGCCGTTCCTTCCTTTACCTTTGCCTTCCCTTGCCTTCCTTGCCTTCCGTTACTCTTTGCTTGCCTTCCGTGCATTGCCTAGCCTTGCGTTGTCCTGCCTTAGCCTTGCCTCGCCTGACCGTGCCTTGCCTTGCGTTACCCTTTCCTTGCCTTGGCGTGCATTGCCTAGTCCTGCGTTGTCGTGCCTTAGCCTTGTTTCCCCTTACCGTGCCGTTTCTTCCGTTACACTTGCCTTGCCTTATTTTGCCTTCCCTTCCTTTCCTTCCGTTACTCTTTCCTTGCCTAGCCGTGCATTGCCTAGCCGAGCGTTGTCGTGCATTAGCCTTCCCTTGCCTCACCGTGCCTTGCTTTGCGTTACCCTTTCCTTGCCTTGCCATGCATTGCCTAGCCGTGCGTTGCCGTGCCTTACCCTTGTTTCCCCTTGCCGTGGCTTGCCTTTTGTTACACTTGCCTTGCCTTGCTTTGCCTTGCTTTCCTCTCCTTCTGTTACTCTTTCCTTGCCTAGCCGTGCACTGCCTAGACTTGCGTTGTCGTGCCTTAGCCTTGCCTCGCCTGACCGTGCCTTGCCTTGCGTTACCCTTTCCTTGCCTTGCCGTGCAGTGCCTAGTCCTGCGTTGTCGTGCCTTAGCCTTGTTTCCCCTTACCGTGCCGTTCCTTCCGTTACCCTTTCCTTCCCTTGCTTTCCCTTGCCTTTCTTTCCTTCCGTTACTCTTTCCTTGCCTTGCCGAGCACTGCCTAGCCTTGCGTTGTCGTGCATTAGCCTTGCCTCGCCTGACCGTGCATTGCCTTGCGTTACCCTTTCCTTCCCTTGCCGTCCATTGCCTAGTCCTGAGTTGTCGTGCCTTAGCCTTGTTTCCGCTTACCGTGCCGTTCCTTCCTTTACCTTTGCCTTCCCTTGCCTTCCTTGCCTTCCGTTACTCTTTGCTTGCCTTCCGTGCATTGCCTAGCCTTGCGTTGTCCTGCCTTAGCCTTGCCTCGCCTGACCGTGCCTTGCCTTGCGTTACCCTTTCCTTGCCTTGCCGTGCATTGCCTAGTCCTGCTTTGTCGTGCCTTAGCCTTGTTTCCCCTTACCGTGCCGTTCCTTCCGTTACCCTTGCCTTCCCTTGCTTTCCCTTGCCTTTCTTTCCTTCCGTTACTCTTTCCTTGCCTTGCCGAGCACTGCCTAGCCTTGCGTTGTCGTGCATTAGCCTTGCCTCGCCTGACCGTGCCTTGCCTTGCGTTATGCTTTCCTTGCCTTGCCGTGCATTGCCTAGCCCTGCATTGTCGTGCATTAGCCTTGCCTTTCCTCACCGAGCCTTGCCTTGCGTTACCCTTTCCTTGCTTGGCCGTGCATTGCCTAGCCGTGCGTTGCCGTGCCTTACCCTTGTTTCCCCTTGCCGTGCCTTGCCTTTTGTTACACTTGCCTTGCCTTCCTTTGCCTTGCCTTCCTCTCCTTCCGTTACTCTTTCCTTGCCTAGCCGTGCATTGCCTAGCCTTGCGTTGTCGTGCATTAGCCTTGCCTCGCCTGACCGTGCCTTGCCTTGCGTTACCCTTTCTTTGCCTTGCCGTGCATTGCCTAGTCCTGCGTTGTCGTGCCTTAGCCTTGTTTCCCCTTACCGTGCCGTTCCTTCCGTTACCCTTGCCTTCCCTTGCTTTCCCTTGCCTTTCTTTCCTTCCGTTACTCTTTCCTTGCTTTGCCGAGCACTGCCTAGCCTTGCGTTGTCGTGCATTAGCCTTTCCTCGCCTGACCGTGCATTGCCTTGCGTTACCCTTTCCTTGCCTTGCCGTGCATTGCCTAGCCTTGCGTTGTCGTGCATTAGCCTTGCCTCGGCTGACCGTGCCTTGCCTTGCGTTACCCTTTCCTTGCCTTGCCCTGCATTGCCTAGCCGTGCTTTTTCGTGCATTAGCGTTGCCTCGCCTGACCGTGCCTTGCCTTCCGTTACCCTTTCCTTGCCTTGCCGTGCATTGCCTAGTCCTGCGTTGTCGTGCCTTAGGCTTGTTTCCCCTTAACGTGCCGTTCCGTCCGTTGCCCTTGCCTACCCTTGCTTTCCCTTGCCTTCCTTGCCTTCCGTTACTCTTTACTTACCTTCCGTGCATTGCCTAGCCTTGCGTTGTCGTGCCTTAGCCTTGCGTCGCCTGACCGTGCCTTGCCTTGCGTTACCCTTTCTTTGCCTTGCCGTGCATTGCCTAGTCCTGCGTTGTCGTGCCTTAACCTTGTTTCCCCGTACCGTGCCGTTCCTTCCGTTAGCCTTGCCTTCCCTTGCTTTCCCTTGCCTTTCTTTCCTTCCGTTACTCTTTCCTTGCCTAGCCGTGCACTGCCTAGCCGTCCGTTGTCGTGCCTTAGCCTTGTTTCCCCTTGCTGTGCCGTTCCTTCCGTTACACTTGCCTTGCCTTTCTTTGCCTTGCCTTCCTTTCCTTCCGTTACTCTTTCCTTGCCTAGCCGTGCATTGCCTAGCCTTGCGTTGTCGTGCATTAGCCTTGCCTCGCCTGACCGTGCCTTGCCTTGCGTTACCCTTTCCTTGCCTTGCCGTGCATTGCCTAGTCCTGAGTTGTCATGCCTTAGCCTTGTTTCCGCTTACCGTGCCGTTCCTTCCTTTACCTTTGCCTTCCCTTGCCTTCCTTGCCTTCCGTTACTCTTTGCTTGCCTTCCGTGCATTGCCTAGCCTTGCGTTGTCCTGCCTTAGCCTTGCCTCGCCTGACCGTGCCTTGCCTTGCGTTACCCTTTCCTTGCCTTGCCGTGCATTGCCTAATCCTGTGTTGTCGTGCCTTAGCCTTGTTTCCCCTTACCGTGCCGTTCCTTCCGTTACCCTTGCCTTCCCTTGCTTTCCGTTGCCTTTCTTTCCTTCCGTTACTCTTTCCTTGCCTTGCCGAGCACTGCCTAGCCTTGCGTTCTCGTGCATTAGCCTTGCCTCGCCTGACCGTGCATTGCCTTGCGTTACCCTTTCCTTGCCTTGCCGTGCTTTGCCTAGCCTTGCGTTGTCGTGCATTAGCCTTGCCTCGCCTGACCGTGCCTTGCCTTGCGTTACCCTTTCCTTGCCTTGCCGTGCATTGCCTAGCCGTGCTTTTTCGTGCATTAGCGTTGCCTCGCCTGACCGTGCCTTGCCTTGCGTTACACTTTCCTTGCCTTGCCGTGCATTGCCTAGTCCTGCGTTGTCGTGCCTTAGGCTTGTTTCCCCTTAACGTGCCGTTCCGTCCGTTGCCCTTGCCTACCCTTGCTTTCCCTTGCCTTCCTTGCCTTCCGTTACTCTTTACTTACCTTCCGTGCATTGCCTAGCCTTGCGTTGTCGTGCCTTAGCCTTGCGTCGCCTGACGGTGCCTTGCCTTGCGTTACCCTTTCTTTGCCTTGCCGTGCATTGCCTAGTCCTGCGTTGTCGTGCCTTAGCCTTGTTTCCCCGTACCGTGCCGTTCCTTCCGTTAGCCTTGCCTTCCCTTGCTTTCCCTTGCCTTTCTTTCCTTCCGTTACTCTTTCCTTGCCTAGCCGTGCACTGCCTAGCCGTGCGTTGTCGTGCCTTAGCCTTGTTTCCCCTTGCTGTGCCGTTCCTTCCGTTACACTTGCCTTGCCTTTCTTTGCCTTGCCTTCCTTTCCTTCCGTTACTCTTTCCTTGCCTAGCTGTGCACTGCCTAGCCTGGCGTTGTAGTGCATTAGCCTTCCCTTGCCTCAACGTACCTTGCCTTGCGTTACCCTTTCCTTGCCTTGCCGTGCACTGCCTAGCCTTGCGTTGTCGTGCCTTACCCTTGTTTCCCCTTGCCGTGCCGTGCCTTTTGTTACACTTGCCTTGCCTTGCATTGCTTTGCCTTCCTTTCCTTCCGTTACTCTTTCCTTGCCTAGCCGTGCATTGCCTAGCCTTGCGTTGTCGTGCATTAGCCTTGCCTCGCCTGACCGTGCCTTGCCTTGCGTTAACCTTTCCTTCCCTTGCCGTGCATTGCCTAGCCGTGCGTTGTCTTGCTTTAGCCTTGTTTCCCCTTACCGTGCCGTTCCTTCCGTTACCCTTGCCTTCCCTTGCTTTCCCTTGCCTTTCTTTCCTTCCGTTACTCTTTCCTTGCCTTGCCGAGCACTGCCTAGCCTTGCGTTGTCGTGCATTAGCCTTGCCTCGCCTGACCGTGCCTTGCCTTGCGTTATGCTTTACTTGCCTTGCCGTGCATTGCCTAGCCCTGCATTGTCGTGCATTAGCCTTGCCTTTCCTCACCGTGCCTTGCCTTGCGTTACCCTTTCCTTGCTTGGCGATGCATTGCCTAGCCGTGCGTTGCCGTGCCTTATCCTTGTTTCCCCTTGCCGTGGCTTGCCTTTTGTTACACTTGCCTTGCCTTGCTTTGCCTTGCTTTCCTCTCCTTCCGTTACTCTTTCCTTGCCTAGCCGTGCACTGCCTAGACATGCGTTGTCGTGCCTTAGCCTTGCCTCGCCTCACCGTGCCTTGCTTTGCGTTACCCTTTCCTTGCCTTGCCATGCATTGCCTAGCCGTGCGTTGCCGTGCCTTACCCTTGTTTCCCCTTGCCGTGGCTTGCCTTTTGTTACACTTGCCTTGCCTTGCTTTGCCTTGCTTTCCTCTCCTTCCGTTACTCTTTCCTTGCCTAGCCGTGCACTGCCTAGACTTGCGTTGTCGTGCCTTAGCCTTGCCTCGCCTCACCGTGCCTTGCCTTGCGTTACCCTTTCCTTGCCTTGCCGTGCATTGCCTAGTCCTGCGTTGTCGTGCCTTAGCCTTGTTTCCCCTTACCGTGCCGTTGCTTCCGTTACCCTTTCCTTCCCTTGCTTTCCCTTGCCTTTCTTCCCTTCCGTTACTCTTTCCTTGACTTGCCGAGCACTGCCTAGCCTTGCGTTGTCGTGCATTAGCCTTGCCTCGCCTGACCGTGCATTGCCTTGCGTTACCCTTTCCTTCCCTTGCCGTGCATTGCCTAGTCCTGAGTTTTCGTGCCTTAGCCTTGTTTCCGCTTACCGTGCCTTTCCTTCCTTTACCTTTGCCTTCCCTTGCCTTCCTTGCCTTCCGTTACTCTTTGCTTGCCTTCCGTGCATTGCCTAGCCTTGCGTTGTCCTGCCTTAGCCTTGCCTCGCCTGACCGTGACTTGCCTTGCGTTACCCTTTCCTTGCCTTGCCGTGCATTGCCTAGTCCTGCGTTCTCGTGCCTTAGCCTTGTTTCCCCTTACCGTGCCGTTCCTTCCGTTACCCTTGCCTTCCCTTGCTTTCCCTTGCCTTTCTTTCCTTCCGTTACTTTTTCCTTGCCTTGCCGAGCACTGCCTAGCCTTGCGTTGTCGTGCATTAGCCTTGCCTCGCCTGACCGTGCCTTGCCTTGCGTTATGCTTTCCTTGCCTTGCCGTGCATTGCCTAGCCCTGCATTGTCGTGCATTAGCCTTGTCTTTCCTCACCGTGCCTTGCCTTGCGTTACCCTTTCCTTGCTTGGCCGTGCATTGCCTAGCCGTGCGTTGCCGTGCCTTACCCTTGTTTCCCCTTGCCGTGCCTTGCCTTTTGTTACACTTGCCTTGCCTTTCTTTGCCTTGCCTTCCTCTCCTTCCGTTACTCTTTCCTTGCCTAGCCGTGCATTGCCTAGCCTTGCGTTGTCGTGCATTAGCCTTGCCTCGCCTGACCGTGCCTTGCCTTGCGTTACGCTTTCTTTGCCTTGCCGTGCATTGCCTAGTCCTGCGTTGTCGTGCCTTAGCCTTGTTTCCCCTTACCGTGCCGTTCCTTCCGTTACCCTTGCCTTCCCTTGCTTTCCCTTGCCTTTCTTTCCTTCCGTTACTCTTTCCTTGCCTTGCCGTGCATTGCCTAGCCGAGCGTTGTCGTGCATTAGCCTTCCCTTGCCTCACCGTGCATTGCCTTGCGTTACCCTTTCCTTCCCTTGCCGTGCGTTGCCTAGTCCTGAGTTGTCGTGCCTTAGCCTTGTTTCCGCTTACCGTGCCGTTCCTTCCTTTACCTTTGCCTTCCCTTGCCTTCCTTGCCTTCCGTTACTCTTTGCTTGCCTTCCGTGCATTGCCTAGCCTTGCTTTGTCCTGCCTTAGCCTTGCCTCGCCTGACCGTGCCTTGCCTTGCGTTATGCTTTCCTTGCCTTGCCGTGCATTGCCTAGCCTTGCGTTGTCGTGCATTAGCCTTGCCTCGCCTGACCGTGCCTTGCCTTGCGTTAC